>NC_050574.1:324916350-325240239 GCF_011100635.1 Trichosurus vulpecula | reverse complement strand
TTGAATTGAATTGGAGCACCAAATGAGTTTAAGCAGACATTGCACCTCAAGGAGGAGGTGGTCTGATCAAACTGTTGAAGAGATCCTGGGTCATCTGGGCCTCCTTCCTATATTCTGCAAGATTTGTGAGAAGGGTCTCACAGATCGCGCCTTGGAAAAATAGCTCACTGACATAGAGGACAATGTCTAGGTCATTTTTTATAGTGGCAGTGAAAAAAAGGGGACAGGAACATTAGGAGTCTGAAGTCATCAGCATTAACTAAACATTCATTGCAATAGCTTTGTAGAGATTTTACTTCAAAGTCTAGTGAGAATAGCAGATGGGATGATAAGCAGAGGTATGCTCTCAAGGGACAGAAGATAATTAACAGTTTGGTGAACCTAATAGATATTACAGAACATGCCAAAGATAAAAGCATATCTAATAAATTAGAATTAGGAAATAGCTTTGGATAGCTGGACAAGTCATGATTTTTTTTTTCCTTGCCCCTGAATACACAGTCCTGACTGTCAGAGGTAGAATTCAAACTTAGGTCTTGTAGCCTTAATTGCAGCTCTCTTTCAAACCATACCAAGCTGCTTTATCAATATTCAATAATCAATTCTTTCTCATTATTCAATAATCAATTCTTTAATGGTCATGCCTAGTCTCTTTTCTTCAAGGACAGATACATGAGCTATGCTTTTTGTTACATTTCCTATATTTTTTCCATATGGATAAAGACTAAATTTGTGATTTTGTGGGTAAAGGACATTCCTATATCTATGAGGAAAATCTCTGTGTTGATGCAGGTCAACACCTTCTCTGCAACTTAGTCCTAAAGTTACCTAGAGTAGAGATAGATTAGGTAGTCCACGAGGGGTCATAAAGCTGCCACAGGTAGGATGTGAACCCAGGTCTTCCTGATTTCATAGTCAATCCCCTATCCATAATTCCATCCCGGTTCTCATAGTTTTCCATAAGGCTATTGAAATAAGTTTGAACCAGGAAAACTCCCCAACCTGGTGGCAGAAGCTTTATTTCTGGCCAGCTTTATCTTTCATCAAACCCCATCGACCAGGTTAACTGATGTTCTAATTTACTATGTCCCTTATATTCTTTAAGCTTCTACCAATGGGACCTGGGATTGACTTCTCCGTGGGAAAAAATAAATGGAACTCTTTCTGCTTGAGGTAAAATTGTGAGGTAGGAAGAAAATATAGTGCAGTTAGACCAGGGAATAACATGATCAGGCAAGACTTTTTTTTGGTTTGTTTTTATTATTTTTTTTTACCTTGCCATTGGTTATACAACCTGTATACCTGATTTCTGATCAAAGCCTTACCTTTACCTATGGATGAGCCCCCTGGCTCTTGGCTTCTGATTGGTTCCCTGATCACCAGCCCTTAAGACACACTTGCAGCCATCCCATTACTGAACCTGACCCTAACATACCCTTTCCATCCTCTCCTTCACTCTCCCAAGGTCCTGAGCTTGTGCTCTGCCTTACAATTTACAGCTTCCCAAACCAATAGTAGGATAATTCCTAACAATTAGAGCTGTCCAAAAATGGCCCATGCTGCCTTTCATAGTAGTGGGTTCCCTGTCACTGGACGTCTTTAAACAAAAGCTGGATGGCCTCTTGTTAGGATGCCATAAAAGGCGTTTTGTTTAGGTATGAATTCTACTAGCTGGCCTCTGAAGCCTCTTACCATTATGAAATTTTATGTTGCCTATACACAGGGATAGGTACTAGACTTAAGATTTCAGTGGTATAGAGAACTCCCAGATGAGGAAATTCCCTCAATGCAATGCTGGTCAACACATTCTCTGTTAATTTATAGTTTCAGCGAGTTTCCTGAAGCAAAAGAGAGGATGGATGAATTGCTCATGATCAGACAAACAGTATGTGTCAGAGGAAGGATTTGAGTGTAGGTCCTCCTGACTCCAAGGCCAGCATGCTTCCTTTTCCATATACAATGTCTAAGAAGAAGGCACAGCTAGGGGCAGTTAGGTGGTGCAGTGTGTAGAGCACTGGCCCTGGAGTCAGGAGGACCTGAGTTCAAATCCGGCCTTAGACACTTGACACATTTACTAGCTGTGTGACCTTGGGCAAGTCACTTAACCAAAACTGCCCTGCCTTCCCCCCTCCGAAAAAAGAAGGTACAGCTTCTTGGAGGGACAGGTGAGAGTTGGGTGACAGGTAGACACCAAAGGTGAATGAGCAGCCCCGAAATGGCCTCAGCAAGCCCTCACACCAGAGGAAACACCTCATACATCCCAGCCACGGCCCCATTAAAACTGTCTTGGCAGACAGACTAAACAAGGTTGAGGGTAACCGACAGTCTTAGACCCATTGTGAGTTAGGAGGCTGTCTCCTCCAAGCATGTGAAGACTTACTTCCCCAGAAGAATGGGTAAAAGAAAACAATTTGTTCCAGTGACCATGAAGGTGGCTGAAGTAGGTACTGTGGAGTGCTTAGAGTTTGGTCAAACATTGAAAATGCCAGGGTCATCTACTGCATCCTGGGCCATCACTAATTGCCTTGACTTTTTGTTTTGCCACTGGACTTTGGTGACTCAGGAAGAGAGTGAGGCTGATGACTTTGTGCAACTCTCCCTCACTGAAATCCAATTCACACATAAGTCAATACATCATCCAATGATGTCATAGGTCCTATTTGAAAATGAAAAAGGAATAACAGTAGAAAAAAGGGCAATAGACATCACATGGCCAGACTTATAGGATTTTCTAAAGATGATTTCCAAATCTCCCACATGTTTGATTTCTCCCCTGCTTCCTTTGTTTTAATTCCCCAACTTCTTTTTTTCATCCTTCCTGCCTACTGACTAACACTGAAAAATATCGATCACTTTTATATTTAATATCCTCACACATGTGGGTATCTTCTCAGGTACTTCCCATCTCTGCATAGCCTTGAAAAGAAAACCACGGATTCTCCAACTAAAAACTGTTTCCTGACCTAAACTTACTAAATATTCTTCCCACCTCCTATCCTTGGCATTTCTGTCATTTCTCTTAGGTTCACCAGTCAGTCAGTTATTTTCTACCCCTTGAGGGCACACCTCTGCCTATCATTCCATCTGCTATTCTCACCAGACTTTGCAAAAAAAAATGAGACACCTGCAAAAATCTTGTAAAGCATTTTTAGTAATGCTATTTGCTTCCAATTTCTAAAATCATCTCTTTCCTATTTTAAAAGCCGTTGTCTTGGTCATTTCCTCATCTCCTAGGCAAAATACCCTAGGTATTCTCCTATTCACCAGCAGACTGGCAACCCCACAGGTCTTAAAGAACTCAGTCACAAAGCTCTCCAATTCAGAAATGCTTCCCCATTTCCAGTAGCTTAGTCAGATCAAGCCCTTCTTGAATTCATCTGTGTCTCCAATTCACTTTAACAAACATTTATTAAATGTCTATGCTGAAGATCTTTGCCTGGTGATTAACTTGCTTTTGTTTCTTCAAAATACATCCTGCATCTCTCAGAAGACTATAGGGAAATTATATGTGTGTGTGTGTGTACATATATATATATATATATATATATATATATATATATATATGTACACATACACACACACACACACACACATATAAACTTTCTACCATCTCTCTATCAATCTCTCTGACCTTTAATTTCCATTTCCACATGTCCAGTCACATAGATGTCTTTCCCTCGGCTTCTCTAGGAAGTAATTTTTAGAACTCAGGTGCTTTTTTTCCTCAAAGCCTTCTAGAAAATGTAGTCCATGGATCTTTTGGCCCAAACATGAGTCAGAATGGTCAGGTGGTTCAGGCTCAGGGTTGGAATGAAAAAAGATATTCATAGTCTAACTAATATTTAACCAAAAGAAGTTTGCTTTACAATGTCATAGGAAAGATATTCAGTGAAGATAGAACATGCATTCTGTTGGTTTCAGTTTCATTGTTTCTGCCATGGTGACATACTTGGTCAGAACTATGTGTCAAAACATAAGGAAGTGCCCATTCCTTGTGAGCTAGGCCTTTGTACTTGGAAAACCAGAAAGCTATGAGGGTGGTTTGAGTCTTTGTTCCCTGGACCTGAGTAACAGACATCATTACATATTATAAATAGTGGGCTTTTTGCTGGAACAGAACTTAGGCAAACTGTTCAGTCTTATACCATGATCTAACATCCAGTAACTTGGTTTCTATTGAGCCGACATGGAAAGCTCTGAGACAGAAAGTCTTTTTCTTGATTAACTGATTTCAAATCTCTCAGATCAAGATCATTCCATTACTTTTTAGGGAAAAAAACCAACTAGCCTAGCACATCCAGCAGAGACTTTAGTAGACAGTGCTTCTACCACAATGAGGAAAGCAAAAAATCCCTAGGCATTGGTTCACTCTACTTCCTATGTGCAAGACCCTGTTAGCTGGGAGGCTGCTATTTGCTCATACTCTCTCTTCTCCCCTTTAGCCCTGGAAGTTTCTTGAACTGCTTCCATAGCTTTTATTTCAGTTCCATATTAATCTGTATTTTATTGTTTAACCTTACTGTCTACCTCCCTTCTTTTTGTGCATGCTGGGATGTCTGTACGTAGACTCCTGTTAGAATTTCAATTTTTTTCAACCTCACCTTGATTCTCTCACTCATTTTCACTTTGTCTTCCTAGCCTTTTTTTGGTAGCTTCTTCACTGGGGAAATATCTATTTTTTGGCTGTTAAAAACATTGGCTTTGTTCCTCTCCTTAAGAACTTCTTCAGAAAATTCTTTAATAACATGTCCCATCAGTTTCCCAATCCTGAAAGGGAATACATCTTTCCACTCATTGATTATCCCTCTTATCACATTAAAAAAGTTCTTCCTGTTCTCATCTTTTTTTCCTTTTATTATTTCTTCCAGCAAACCTGACTGGTTATTTCACTTGTCTGTCCCAGCCCCAGGTGGCTCTCCTGCATTAAACTTGGTGGAGCCTGTTACCAGCTCAGTCTTCATAATCTTCCAGCAGATTTACCAGCTTTTAAGAAATTTATTTTGATGATTCCAATGGCATGACCAGAAAGGAAGGTCTCTCTTACTGCCACAACCTCTGCTGTTTCTAGCAAACAGATTTTCATAGTCCTACTAGTCCATTTTTCTGTCTTTTTAAAAGTATACTCCAGAATGTGTATCCAAATAAGCTTCTTATTTATTTATAGATCGGTTCTAATCATCTCACTTCATGTCTCACTTTCTGGTTACTCTCTGTCCCACTCTTTATTGCCAAGACACAGTTTACACACACACCCACACACATACTCACACACCCTTTTCTGTTGTAAGAAAGGCACCATGCCTCTAAATAATGTGTTCCTTTCAAGTTTCTTTGCAGAGGAATAAACATTTACAAATTTGATTTTTTTCATCCACATTAATCCATACGCAGTATCAACCTTTTCTAGAACAAATGGGGTCAGCCTTTAGAGTTCTCTTCGAGGCATCATCCCAATCAAATTCCACATCTTTGGAACACCCCCATCATTTATTTCAAAAGGATCTTAACATTATATGGTTCTCTGTTCTTCCTGACCAGTAGGAAGACCCAAATTATATTCAACAAGCATTTGTAAAAAGCACCTTCTAGGTAAAGAGACAAAAATAAAACAACTGCTGCTTTCAGGGACCTTATAGTCTACTAGGGGGAAATGACTTAGCTGAAAACTAGTCCTTTTGTGAACAAAATATTTCATCCTTGGTATCCAGCCTGTTGTGTTGTTATTCTTTTAAAACTAAAATTTCAATGAGTTCTTCTTCCTTTAAAGCCCTAGAAGCTTTTGCATTCTTAGGTTATTTATATTACACATCCCTACCTTATATTGATCTTTACTCATGTGTGCATATATATGCATGCATGTGCATGTGTGCATGTGTGCATGTACGCACACACACACACACACACACACACGTGTGTATGTGTGTTTGTGGTGTTAATTTAATGAATTCTTTTAACTCCATCCTGTCCTCCCAGATTTGAGCCCTCTCTTTCTTTTCCTCCCAATTCTTCCAGGTTCTGTTCTTCATCCTTTTCTTATATCTTGACTTCTTTAGGGTCTTGGCTTCCATCTTAGTGGACCAATTGTCCTTCTCTTCCTTTGCACCTTCTCTCCATGAATTTCTCTTGATGTTGTCTGTTCCCTTTCTTTCTTACTCTATGAACCACATACAAAGCTGTTTCCTCTGTTGCTGCCCCACCCTGTCCCCCTCCCTGCTGTTTTCTCCTTTCTCCTTTTGCACTTCTCTTGATACTTTATCTCCTTCCATTTGCTGCTTGGTCTTACCAACCTTTCTTATTACCTGCATTCAATAGGGCAGAGTCTAACGATACCAGTTCAGCTATTTCCTTTCCCCTTTCACTCTGGACTCTTGGAATTGGCCTCACTGTGTCTATTTCACATTGACTGCACCCCCATTCTTGGGAAGTTTTCCCAGATATGTCTTTTTTCTCCCAGGCGGATTTTAAATTTATATATGTATATGTATATAGGTATTATATATGTATATACACATATATATATATGTGTGTATATGTATAAGTATATATATATATATATGTATATGTATCTTCCCTTGTAGCTGTCACAATATTCTCTTCATATCCTTCCTTGGTTCTTTTCATCTTATTTTGGTATCATGGAAAGAATGTTGGATTTGGAATCAAAGCCCTGGGTTCTAAATGCAGCTCTGCTATTTACTATCTCTATGAACTTGGAGTAGTCATCTAACCTTTCTACATTGTAGTTTATTCTACCTTCTCTTTTACCAAGTTGTCATTATATCCTAGAAGAGAAGAATTTAACCTGGGATCCATGAACTTGCTTTTAATAGATAGATAAATAGATGGATAGATGGATAGATGGATGGGTGGGTGGGTAGGTGGATGGATGGATGGATGGGTGGACATAGATGGATAGACCTATGTAAATAAACTGTTTCACCATGATTGGTTTCCTTTGTAATAGCTCTTAGCACAGTACTCGGCATATAGTAGACACTTAATAAATGTTTATTGATTGATTGATTTTATCTTATGCATTCTGAAAAATGGTCCATAGGCTTGACCAGACTATAAAAAGGACCTATGACACAGAAAAGGCTGAGGACCCCTTCCTAGAAGACCACTATTAAAGTGCCATGGAAGATTTCCAGTTGCTCCATGGCTCCAGTTTCATCCTTTGCTTTTTGCTTAATCATTTTTGGCAACAGTGACCTTATCACAGAATCTCAGTTAGAAGGCACCCCAGAGTCTATTTAGCACAACTCATTCCTTTCAGAGAATCCCCTATAATATCTAACATTATCCCTAGATGTGTCTGAGTAAAAGAGGGTAAAGCAGATAGGCCATGGGAAGCCCATGCCTCATCCTAGCCCTCCTAAAATCCTACCAGAAGCTCCGCCCTTTACAATGGCAATGAACCTAGACCTACTAAGCCTCATATCTATGATAGATACAGCTACTCATACCATCAACCACAATCCTTCTGGTAAGGGAATACCACTAGGCCTCACAACCTACCCCACCATTATGCCCTCATGACCAACTGGCATTGTTATTTTATATTCTGCTACACCCTAAAAACCTCTGGATCCTTATTACTTGTTGCTGAACCCATCTATCTGTTTGTATCCCCTCCTTAGTAGTATGAGCTCTTTGAGAACAAAGTCTGCCTTCCTCTTCTACTTGTACCCCTAGCACTCAGTACAATGCTCATATCTAATAAGCACTTACTAAATGATTTTATTCATTCATTTATTCATTCACTCATTCATAATTAAAATGCAGGAGCTGGCCAATATAGTGGTGCATTTCTATATTCCTTGCCACAAGGTTGGCTAAAGCTGGTAGATCTCTTAAGCTAGGTGTTCTGAGGTCCAGTAGTGCTAAAGTTGATCAGGTGTCCCCTCGTTGGTATGGCAGCAATATTCTGAGGCCCTGAGATCTACGGACCCCATATTGCCTAAGGAGAGCTAAACCAGACCAATCAGAAATAGATTAGGTCAAAGCTTCCCTGACAATCAGCAGCTGGGTAAGGCTCAGGAGTAGTCACTATACTCCTATGCTAAAGAAGATAAAACAGATAGCTCAGTGGATAGAGCACTAGGCTTGGAATGAGGAAGACTCATCTTAAAGAGTTCACATCTGGCCTCAGACACTTACTAGGTGGGTGACCCTGTCTGCCTCAGTTTCCTCATGTGTAAAATGAACTGGAGAAGGAAATGGCAAACCACTCCAGCATCTTTGTCAAGAATACTCCAAATGGGGTCATGAAGAGTCAGACACGACTGAAAAATGACGGAACAACAGTCTCAAAAAAAGAAGCAGTTGGGCTAGAGGAACTCTAAGACCTTCCAAATCTAAATCTATGTTCCTACAAGACAGTAAATGCAATTTACGTTGTATATTAAGTTCATATAGACTTAAGGGCTACTTTTATTCCTCCCTTGAGAACTTGCAATTTCACAAATTATTTTCTCATATTTTAACTTCATCCATCACTGTACTTTTGAGAGTAACAGACATCATTACATATTATAAATAGTGGGTTTTTTGCTCGAACAGAACTTAGGCAAACTGTTCAGTCTTATACCATGATCTAACATCCAGTAACTTGGTTTCTATTGAGCCAACATGGAAAGCTCCGAGACAGAAAGTCTTTTTCTTGATTAACTGATTCCAAATCTCTCAGAATTCCAACCTTCTGGCACGAGTAACTGAGACCCAAATTACACAAACTCAATCATGTAACTGATTCAGTTGACTCTTCTCTCTAATCCTAGGATCACAGGGTTGAGAGATAAGAGTGACTTTTGTGATTACCTAATCCAAACCCCTCATTTTTTGAGATGAAGTGGAATGAAAAGGGCATTAGATTTGAAGCTGGAGAGCTCTGGATTTGAATCCCATCCCTAGAACTTACAAACGATGGGATCATGGGCAAGTTACTCAAACTCCTGGGGCCTCAGTTTCCTCATTTGTAACGTAGGGGTAACCATCCCTGTAGCACAGCCTTCAAAAGGCTGTTGTGAGACTTGAGTGAGGGAGTGTAAGTAAAGCTACCCCAATGCCAGCAGATACTTTTTGTAGATGGGGGAAGGCAATAAACATTTATATGATGCCTACTACATGCCAGGTACTCTGCTAAGTGCTCTCCAAATATTCTCATTTGATTCTCACAAAAATCCAGTGAGGCAGGTGATGTTAATATCCCCATTTCACAACCGAGGGGACTGAGACCCACAAGTTAAATGACTTGCCCCCGGTCATAGAGATTTGTATGAGGCCAGATTTGTACTCAGGTTTTCCTGAATCCAGGCTGAGCGCTCTATCCACTGCACCACCTAGCTGCCTCAGGGGCAGAATTTGGGATTAGAATTTGGAATAGCAGAGTGTATAGTACCCTCCATCAAGGTAGTACTTACCTTATACGGGTTATTAAAGAAAACCCTCTGGAAATTGTGGCCATGTTACTATGCCTTTAGTTTCTTACTTCTGGAAGAGAAGAGTTAAATCTAGCAAGTTTCCCCATCGATCAATAACCATGAAGCACACGATGCTAGGCACTGCGCTGGGGCAAAAGGACCAAAATGAAATATTCCTTCCCCTCAAGGACCTTACATTTTACTAGAAACAACGGCACTGTAATTCACTGTTTCATAATTCTGGCCAAAGAAGCTCAGGAATACCTTTGTACATCCCTGGTTTCCTGCAAAGCTGAGCTCAAACACTAACTCCTAGTCCTCCCAGGTACTAGCACCCTCTCCCCCAATTAGCTTTTATTTATGTTCTTTCATATGTACTTGTCTCTTTTTATAGAACATAAGTTTCTTAAAGGCAGGGATCATTTAATATTTTAAAATTTTTTCTCCTTTGTATCCCCAGGGCCTAACAATAATAACAACAACTGAGATTTGTAAAGCCCTTTTAGTTTTGCAAACATCTTACATATATGTTAATTCATTTGGTCCTTGCAACAATCTGTTGAGGGAAGTGCTATTATTATCCCCATTTCAGAGATGAGGAAACTGAGGCAAACAGAAATTAAGTGACTTGCTCAGGGATCACATAGCTAGTAAATCTCTTGGGGCAGGATTGGGACTTAGATCTTCCAGACTCCAAGTCCCATGCACTGTGCCAGCCAGCTTCCTGCTACAGTGCCTAGGGCATTAAGTAGGTACTGAATAAATGCATATTGATTGTTTTGTTGATTAATGGAGCGGACTCATGCCAATGATACACCCTTTTATCAGAAATTTTGCTAACAGGGGCAGGGAAAATAGAAATGGCATGAAGATGCACACAGTTGTCAAATCAATCTTCCTAATGCCCAGGTCTAACATCATCCCCAGTTCAGAAAGCCTTTAATAGTTCCTTATGGTGTCAGCCAGAATACAAATTTCTTAGCCTGTTATTTAAAGGCCTCCACAATCTGACTTCAGACCGACTTTCCTGCCTTCTGGTGGATAGAGCACTTGCCTCAGTGTCGAGAAAACTTAGGTTCAAATCCATCTCGGGCACTCACCAGTTGTATGACACTTAAGCCCTCTTCTGTGTCTCAGTTTCTTCATCTGTCAAATGAGGGACTTGGCCTCAATGGAGTCAAAGGTGCTTTCCAACTATAAATCTATGCTCTTCTGTATTCTAGGACAACTGGTTATTTAATTTATTTAATTGTTATTAAATCATATCTTGCTATCTCCTGTTTCTGTCCATTCTTAGACTATGGCCCATGCCAGGAACATACTCCCTCCATGTCTCAAAATCCTTCACTTCCTTCAAGGCTCAGCGCCAGAGATACTTCTACCATGAAGCTTCCCTGATTCCCCCAGATGAAAATTATTTGTCTTTACTCAGATTTCCCCAGAGCACTTGATGTGGATCTCTTCTTTGCCTTTATCACACTCTTACATCATTCTTATTTGGGTGACCTGGTATTTAAAGCTATCTACCACCTAGCTTTGACCCACCTATACAGCCTTATAGTAGAGAAGTCTTTTTACTATCCAGACAAACTAGGGATTTTTTCTTATACTTTAATAGGAAAGAAGAGATAAGTCATTTTGAAGATAATTCTTCTTGCACACCTCCCCCATAAGTTGCAAATGTCCTGGAGGGCAGAAACTATGTCATTTTTTATATGACTCTTGTATATAGTCAGTGCTTGTTGAATTTAATTCGATTGTAGGATATAGATTATCTCCTTGGGCCCGCGGAGCAGGGCAGTCACTCAACAGTCGATCAACCAGCCTTTATTAAGTACCTACTATGCACCAGGCAGTGTCCTAAGCCTGATACAAAGGCAAAAAATAGTCCCTGCTTTCAAGGAACTAATAGTCTAATGGGGGAAACAATATGCATGTTGTCATGTATAAATGGGATATCGAGATGATAAATTGGAGATAATCTCAGAGAGAAGGTATTACCATTATGGAAGTCTAGGAAAGTCTTCTTGCAGAAGGTAGGACTTCAGCTGAGACTTGAAAAAATTCCGGGAGACAGAGATAAAGAAGGAGAGACTGTCATACACGGGAAACAGGCAATAAAAATGTTCGGAATTGGAAGATGGGGTGTCAAGATGGAGGGGCAGCATCTCTGCCAGGTCTGGGCCCTGCTGGAAACAGCACTCTGACTCCTTCTGCTTAATCATTACCCCTGCTCCCTAGACCTGTGAAGATCAGGACTTTTCCCCAACGCCTCTTGTGTTCAGGCTGAATTTATTGATAGGAATTCTGCAGAATAGCATTAGAGCTGGAAATGATTGTAAAGATCACCTTTGTTCCCAGAAGATTTATTAGTCACTCAATCAGCAAGCATCATAGAGCATCTACTACAATGTGCCAAGCACTGAGCTGGGTCCTGGGGAGACAAAATCAAAAAAGGAACTGTTCCTTCTTTTAAGGAGCATTCTTTCAGGTAGCATATGTCAATGATCTGCTCTAAGTAAAAGGAGAAGATATAGTGGAGATGAAAGACCAATGAACATTTCTTCCAAACTGTAACTAGTACCCCCTCCTATCCCAGGCATTGTCTATTTTATTCAACAGGTCACATAATAATAGGGTAAAAAATGTTAGCAAAAGTACCCATTTTTAGGGCAGCTAGGTGGCACAGTGAGTAGAGCACCAGCCCTGGAGTCAGGAGGGCCTTAGTTCAAATCTGGCCTCAGATACTTGATACACTTACTAGCTGTGTGACCTTGGGCAAGTCACTTAACCCTAATTCCCCTGCCTTCCCCACGCCATTTTTCCTGCATGTATTTTTTGAGGGTGGGGGGAAATCTGTGTTAGCAGCAAGAGGCCTAGAAGGGTTTAAAAGTCAGGTCTTGAAATCATCTCAAGGACAGACTGTGTACTCACAGGAGCAAAGCCCATTGCTAAGGTTTTGGCATCTTTGGGGCTTTACTGGGAGCTGGCCACTCCACTTTTTGAGTGTACACTATAAAAAGTAGAAATTTGTTTACCACCAAAACATAAGAACATAAACAAACATATGTACACACATATACACACTAAGTAAATGTATAATCATATCCAAGCCTTTGCCTTCCCCTGTACTCAAGAAGGCCGTTTATCTGTACAACGTGGTGTTTGGGGGATTTTCTTTCTTATAATTTAGTACTTAAAGGGCAGAAAGAGGAGAAAAAAATCAACTAAAAAGATAATCCTTGTTGTAAACCTCTCAAAAAAAAGTCTCTTTATCAGCAGCTCCCTGCTTCCTCTAAAAAGTTGCCACTAAGTAAGTTTTATCTCTCCAGCTGGTAGATTTTCAAGCCCCAGATATTGCTTTCATCCTTCAAAAAGATAACCGTTTTTTCTCCTCTCTGTCCGTCTCCCTTAGGTCTATCTTACTCTCTCTCCTTCTGACAGTTTTTCTTTTTTACATTCTTACCATACTTCTCTCTCTTTTCTGTTGTTTTTTTTTTCTTTCCCCCTTGAAACAGTTTTCAAATTATGACTTCTCACTGTTCTTGTAGTAATTGAGCTTGGGAACAATTCTCCTTTGGATGGAGTGGACCTGGAAGAGAAAGAAGGCAAGGAAGGAGAGTTCTCTACCTAGGGGAGGCCTTTTAATTGCAATGAGAGGAAAACTCCAGGCGTAGTCCCTTGGAAATTCTCCTGTAGCAGTAATTAAGCTGCAGGAAGACTAATTCAAATGCCATTCTACACCCTGCTCCTCCCCACCCCCACATGTGAACACTTTCCATGCTCCTAGTGCTCAAATAACATCTTTTAAGATAATCCAGTTAGACCCTATTCCTTTGCTGATCACTTCAAGTCACTCAAAGCATCATCTTAGAGATACAAGAATCTTACTACATTGGCCACTGAGGGGGAGGGGAAAACCTTGGCAATAGCTTTTCTAATTATTATTGGAAAGGTCTTTGTATTATTAGGATTTATATTACAAGCACAAGAGTACAGTGCCTGAGGCTAATAACATGCTGACTCAGACAGATAAGGATTTAGCTATGTTTCTTCTCTTCCTACTGAAGAGGATCAGGTGCTGAAAGAGAGACAACCAGTGAATCAAAAGCTGGCCATTCTCTAGTATTTTAAAATGTGTACTTCCACAGAGATGAAGCCTTGTGAAAAGACCACTGGGCCAGGAGTCCAAAGGCCCAGGTCTGAGCAAAGGCTTTGCCATGACCATCTGGCTGTGTTAGTTTTGAGCAAATTGCTTTACCTCTCAGCCTAGTTTTACTAAGATCTCTTCTAAATTTAGCTTCCTTTGAGTCTGTGCACTCCTGGCTATTAGTCCTAGGAGAGTCAAAGCTTTGGGGTTTTTTTGTTTGTTTTGTTGAGTCCCATTCAACATTTTGTGACCCCATTTGGGATGTTTTTGGCAAAGATACTAGAGTGGTTTGCCTTTTCCTTCTTCAGCTCATATTACAGATGAGGAAACTGAGGCAAACAGGGTTAAGTGACTTGCCCAGGGTCACACAACTAACATGTGTCGGAGGTCACATTTGAACTCAGGTCCTCCCCACTTCAGGCACAGCGCTTTATCCACTGAGTGACCTAGCTGCCCCCTCAAAGCTTTGTGGCTGAATTAATGATCACGTTATATACCAACCTTGACATAGCTACTTAGTAAACTATACAAAGAACCCTAAAGTGTGAGTTATCAGAGATTGTGGGGGTGGAAGTGACTTTGGCACCTTTTTTGCACACAAAAATTGTAGGCTGCAATTACTTATTCCTGTTAATTTGCTGCTTGGTAACCTAAGTTAAAAAAGATATTTAATAGTAGAAACTCAGTGTTGGAAAGTACCTCAGAGGTCAGCTAGCCCAACCATATACCTAATATAGGAAATTTACTTTTCCAAAACCCTAACAAAGGATCAGCCAGCCTCTGCTTGATTTCTTGAAACCAACTAATAATATAATCTATCAATAAATCAATAAATACTTATTAAATGCTTTCTGGACAGGAACTGGACCTGTGATTTCATTGGTGTAGGGTCATGGTATCAAACTCAAATAAGAAATCAGGGCCACTGAAGCTAAGGATCCCTGTAGGTGGCATATTAACATCATCTATATACTTTTGCTTTTTTATTTATTTTGTTAACTATTTCCCAATTGCATTTTAATCTTGTTCAGAAAGCACTCCATGAGAGTGCTGAGGACAGTATATTTGACACCTCTAGAGTAGGGTACTACTGAGGATCTTCTAACAATTCAGGCCAGCAATTCCTCTCAGCAAGTTGCCTAGAGCACTGAGAAGTTAAGTGACTTTCCCAATGTTATACAGCTAGTCTGTATCAAAATCAGAACTCCAACTCAGGTCTTCCTAGCTTTGAGGTCAGTTTTCCATCCACTAAGACATTTTTGTTGTGGTTGTTTAGTTGTCTTGCAGTTGTGTCTGACCCTTGGTGACCCCATTTGGGGTATTCTTGGCAACGATCTTAGAATGGTTTGCCATTTCCTTCTCTTGATGGAAAAGGAGCTGATTTGACAGATGAGGAAAATGGAGGCAAACAGGGTTAAGTGACTTGCCCAGGGTCACACAGTTAATATATGTCTGAGGCTAGATTTGAACTCAGGAGACCCAGTGTTCTATACACTGTACCACCTAGCATCTCTATAACTGAGAAGATCCAAGTAAATTACACCAGCAGATGTAGCCAGAGCCCAAAAGAAATCTTGCTGAAGGCAAGTAGCATTTTAATCATTTGAAATATTCTGAGTAAATTGGCCAAATTGTCAGGAACAGACAGTGAGTTCGATAGGGGTAAGTGTAGCAAGTACTAAGAACGGGGTGAGGAAAAACTGCTTCTACGTGAGCAGACCAGAAAGGGACCCAGGGATTAGAATTAGATCAGTGTTATACATATTAGTGGGTGCACAACAGTACAGCATATAGAGTCATTATATCAGCAGTGGTCTTTATTTGGAGGGTTTCTATATCCTGCTCTAAGCTCCACAACCAAGAAGGTACATTGATAACTTGAGAAAAGCTTCAGTGATTAGCCTCAAGGACGAATGAAGGGTTAGAAAATAAGACCAATAATGGAAGGTTATATTGAGCTTAGGAAGAAATAGCTAACAGTCTACTGAATGATGGGCTTCAAGTGCATGGAGGGCTCTTTCTTGGCACAGAATAGCAACTAACTTTTTTTTTTCCTTTTCCACTGAAGACTAAGCAGGCAATCAACCAATCAACAAACATTTATTGAACCCTTACTATATTCAAGGTACAGAGACAAATGGGGGAGGGGAGAAACAAAGGGGTATGAAACTCAACCAGGGATGTGTTGGAAGCATAATACTCTTTTAAGGTGTTAACACATTTGCTCCATCACTTTCTTAAGTTTAGACAATTAACAAAACATTTAAGCAAG
The DNA here is from genome assembly GCF_011100635.1 of Trichosurus vulpecula. NCBI lineage: Eukaryota > Metazoa > Chordata > Mammalia > Diprotodontia > Phalangeridae > Trichosurus > Trichosurus vulpecula. The sequence continues at coordinate 325,224,395 of NC_050574.1, read as the reverse complement.
CCCTGATCTGTAGCTTTGCTGTCGTCTGAGATGTAAGTGCTCATACCAGAAATTTAACAACAGATTTTCTGGAGACAGTATGGGCTGGCTCCAGCACACCCCTGGCATGGACCCTGCCCCCCAAAAGCCTACAGCCTAGTTGAGGAGACATAAAGCAGGATAAACAGGTAATGTTGTAAAATAGAGAATGCTAAGTACCAAATAAGTGCCTTAGAGAGTGCTTTTGGAGTCCCTACAAGGGAAAAGTGACTGGAGACTAGTGAGGTAAGAGAAGATTTCATGAAAATGATTGACTTTGAACTGGATTTTTAAGGTTGGATAGCATTTCATAAGGCTGTGAGGTGTATTTGGAGAGAGGATTTGACTAAAAATACCCAAACTGAGTTAGAATTCCAGCCTTGCCACTTAATGGCTGCATGAACTTCAGCAAAAAAAGGCTTTTTCTTCAATAACCTTGGTTTCTTTGTCTGTACAACAGAATAATAATGTTTACATTATCTTCCTCAGAGGCCATGAGATAATACGTTTAAAGTAATTTTTAAGCACAGAGCATTAAGTTAATATAAAGGATTATTATTAAAAATTATTAGGAGATGAAGAGGAAAGGTGAGGGCATTCTAGGCAGGACTAAGGGAAGGGCAGGGCAGGGTGTGTGTGTGTGTGTGTGCGTGCGCGCGCACATAAATGTGTGTGTGCATAAGTGTGTGTTTGCACACACATGAGAAAAGAGTGGAATCAATATTTAGACTTAAAAGGACTTTAGAGAACATCTGGTCTAACTCTTCCTTCTATAGACAATGAGTAGGAGATAAGGGGGCAGCTACGTGGCGTACTTGGGTAGAGCATTGAGCAGCGAATCAGAAAGACATCTTCTTGAGTTCAAATCCAGCCTTACACACTTATTTTTTTTATAGCCCTGATCAAGTCACTTAATCTTGTTTGCCTTATTTCCTCATCTGTAAAGTGTACAATAGAAGGAGAAGGAAATGGTGAACCACTCCAATATCTTTGCCAAAAAAAAAAACCCAAATGGGGTCACAAAGAGTCAGATACCCAACTGAAAGTACTCAACCACAACAACAAACAGATGAGACTAAAGATGAGGTGGAGGCTAGATTGTGGAATGCTTTGTATATCAAGCTATGGAATTCAGACCTTACCCTGAGACCAGTGGGAATCTGCTGGACTCACACTGTAGCTTATGAGATTTCAGTCAGATCTGAAAAAGAACTGAGGATCATAGATTTAGAGCAAGAAGAACATGCTTCTGTCTTCCTCTACATCCCTATTTAATAATAGTGGAAACAAGGGCCTGTAGAAGGTAAATGATTCCCTCACAATCACGCAAATAGCAAGTGTCTGAAGAGCCAAGTTTTGAACCCGTGTCCTCTGATCCCAAATCCCATTATCCATTCCATCATGCCAATCTGAATGTATTTCTTTTGTATTAAATGACTACTTAAAAAGTCAGATTTCATCTAATTTTGAAAGAATGAGATTCTTCCCTGAAAATTATGCCAGGACCTGAAACTACCACCAGGCGTTAAGGTTCTAAGTTTCCAGATATCCTCTAGTCTTTTCTAGTTTTTGGTACAAGTTTCTTCTTTTCTTTAAATTCAATCATGCCCTTCTCCTTGCTATAATTTAGACCACATTTAGAACCTCTAAAGGTGGCAGCCAGGTGGTGCAGTGGATAGAGCACCAGGCCCAGAGTCAGGAAGACTGCTCTTCCCAAGTTCAAATGCATTCAGACACTCACTAGCTCTGTGACCTTGGGCAAGTCACTTAACCTTAGTTGCCTTAGTTTCCTCATCTGTAAAATGAGCTGAAGAAGGAAATAGCAAATGGCTTAGGTATCTTTGCCAAGAAAACCCTAAAAATGGGGTCACAAGGAGTCAGACATGACTGAACAGCAACAATAACAAAAGTGAAATACTTGCCTTAGAACAGTATATTGTAGACACATGTAACAGTGACTACTCTGACCCCCACTGCCTAAGGACAGGTAGGTAGATAATATATTTTCCTTCCCCCCAGAGTTTTCCAGTAGCCTTAGGGGTTTTTTTTGGGGGGGAGGTCTATCTAGTCTGCCATTGGCTTAAGCCCAAGCCAGTTATGTTCTCCAAATGTAAAAGGTCCAGGCATCCTAGTCTCATTACCCATTCAACAGTCAAAGTAGCTTTACAAAAGAGTATTTATTTCAAAGGCCTAAAAGGGTTAACCTACATTTTCCCCAGTATCTCAGGGGCATAGTCCCCTCATGTGCTACTTCAAAGTCTGGGTAGGAAAATAAGGTTCAGAGTTCAGCTCAGTTCCTATATAGCTCTAGTCCCACAAAGATCCAAACCCAAAGATCCCCGGGGCTTCATCCCAGCACTCTGGCTGAGCAGGTGGCAACATCCAGCCTGGACTCAGGGCTCCAAAGTTACCACGCCTCAAGCTCCAGGGTCCCAGGACTCTTCTCTCTGCACCTAGAGTTGAAAAGGATAGACAAAACCAGACCAAATCCCCCAGCTTATTTCCTGGGGCCAGAGGACCTAAGGGGAAGGGGGCATTTTCTCTCATCCAGCTTAGTGTGTAGGGTCCATTCTGTGGGTTAACAAGATCTTCACAAGAAAGAGAGAGAGATTATGCTTCAGTCAGATTTAAACATGTAACAATCAGTTCAAGCTACACAGCCATTGGAAAGAAATTACTCCCGCTTCCGTGATAGAGGAACATAGACTGTTTCTCCTAGAAGTACATCATTAGCATCTCTGAGGTGGATGCCTCCAACTTAGGTGATCTAGGTATGTATTAAAGTCCTGTTACACACACATTCTGCAAGTTCTCCCAATGCGTGTAGGCCCAGCATGGTTCAAAAGGCAGCAGAGCATTTTACCAGTGGGACTCATTATGGGAGGAGGACATTCTCTCAATGCAGAGATGAAGAGAGCAACATATTATAGGCCTGGCAAGTCTTTATCACTTGAGGTGTCTATTAAAAGGGGCTTAGATCGCTTAAACTCATCATTATGTAAGTAACTGAAGATGATAATGATTTTCTAAACAGACCTAGGGAACTTGAATATGCCAGGACCCAAGCAAGGACATATTATAGTTCTGGGGAAAAAGAATTCAGAAAATCTGATGGCAGAGAATTTTTCTTAAAATGCAGTTACTCACAGCTGGAGGTGGGGTAGATATAGAGAGGGGGGTGGTGTAGATACAGACAGAGACAGAGGGAGGGGGCAGGGGGAGAGAGAGAGAGATAGGAGAGAGAGAGAGAGAGAGAGAGAGAGAGAGAGAGAGAGAGAGAGAGAGAGAGAGAGAGAGAGAGAGAGAGAGAATAGGAGGGCAGGAGAATAGCTGATCAAAGGCAGTCCCGGTAACTTTCACTCATCAGCTCCTTTAGCTGCAGGGGGAATATGTGGGAAGGATTTTGGAGCTGAAGATTTCATTTTAATCCTCCCACAAAAGCATTCAGGTAAGCCCTTTCCCTGTGAGAAAGCATGAAGGGGAGAAACAGAAGAAAAGATTTTCAGTGAAAATATCCATGTAGAATACAACTAATATGGTTCACTTAGAGAATACATGCCACCTGGGCATTTGATAAAAGGAAAAAAGGGTTGTGTTAGTTATAAGTGGTATCTTAGTCTGCTTATGGGTACAAGACATTCCACCCTGCTAACAGCTTGGCTTATAGGAAAGGGGGATTTTCTGTGTCCAGGTGGAAAACCTTGCTGAAGTAGCATGCCAAGTTTTCATTATTTCTTCTCCCTAGCAAGTTGGGGGTGCAAGTAGAACACTTTTAGGGTAGACATCCAAATCCAACTGCTTCCTTCAATTTTCTGAGCCTGGAAGATGTTTTCATCTCCAGGAAGTCCCTGATAACATTCCAAATCTAGCAACTGATTTGATATGGGCATAGCTTAGAAACACAAATAAATGTATACGAATACATAAAGCATCTCTAATTTCATCAACACAAGGAACTCCCAGTGTAGGCTTCTACCACCAAGGAGGACTCCAATCCAAGTATCCCAGGTATGCCAGGTGAATTGATAATTAATTTCTGAAATTATGAAATGAGGCAGACTCATCTGATTCTTTGGGCATTCACTGAGAAAGACCATGATTGACAGTGGAAAATTGGGTGGCAGTCATACTTTAATTAAACAGAGGGTATGAAGGCAAAAGCCCAGAGAGACAGAGACAAGTGGCAAAAAGTGGTACAGAGGCAGACAGGGGGTGGGGATAGGGAATAGAATGGTGAAGGAAAGCAGGTGGCATGGAACAGGAGGAGAGGCAGAGAGCATCACTCACTTAACCATGGATTAGCATTGGGAACATAGGCAGTATTGACCCTGAGGGAGATGGAAGAGTGTTGAGGGTGGGGGTTGGAATTTGAAATCTCACTTTTATGGGTTTTGGGATTTTTCTTTAGAAACAGACCAACTCCTATCTGTGCCACCTTGGGGCTACTTTAATAACACATCCAAATCATCTCAAAGTTATCAGTGAAATTTCAAAGACATCACCCCAAAGTTATTAGCACCTTTTTGATGTTCTGGTGGTATGGAACTGTCAAGGTCTGGATTTAGTCTGAAATTTATATAGCATAGAACCAGAAACCTTGACAGCAGTGCCTAGGTGATTTCCCCTGATTCAGCATATGTTACCAGAATGTAAATTTTAGCAAATATGTGATACAATTTATAAATTATGCTCCTTTGATTCAGCAGGCAAAAGTAGGGAGGGAGACCATTCTAGAATTAAGAGAAAGTATAAGCAATGGCTTAGAGGCAGGAGAGCTCACTGCATGCTGAGGAGATGAAAACAAGATACATAGATGAGAATAATGTGCTGTAAGGCAGGAAAGGTTGGAATGTAATAGATTATGGGGATCCAGACAAAAATTATAAACTTTGCATGGGCAAAAGAGAGCCAGGGAAGATTTTTAAGTTGAGGATTATTAAGAGTAAGAATGATTTATCTGTCTGATAAATGGCTGCTAGGTAGTACAGTAAATGGAGTACTGGATTTGTGGTCAGAGAGACCTGTATTCAAATTCTGCTTCATCCACACACTAGGTCCATGATCCTCAGCAAGTTACTTAGCCTCTCTTGATCTCAGTTTCTTCATCCACTAAATGAACATCATAATGGTGCCTCTCTCACAGGGTTATTATGAAGGTCAAATGAGATAATGTATGCAAAGTGTTTTGCAAACCTTAAAGCCCTATATCAATATGAGATATTAGTGTGAGGAGAGAATAGAGGTAACAAAAACATCCGAATGCTACTTTAATAGCCTAGACAGGTGACAATGAATGCCTTATTAAGGTGGCAGTAGAGTAAGGTGGGAGATACAAGACATGTTGCAAAGGTGAACTGACAAGAATTAGTGACTTTTGAGTTAAGTGAGCAAGCATTTATTAATGTCTTACTATATGTAAGGAACATGTTCCATATGTTCCTGTTCCATATGTATGTAAAAAAGGCAGAAAGAGTCCCTGCCCCTAAGGAACTCACATTCTAGTGGGGGAGACAGAATGTAAATAGCTTCGTACATACAAGATATTTAGAGAGTGAATTTGAAGTAGTCTCAGAGGGAATGCATTAACTCTGAGGGTGACCAGGGAAGGCATTTCGCAGAAAGTAGCATCTGAACGTGGCCTTGAAGGAAGCCAGGAAAGCCAAGGGGGCAGCAATGAGGAGAGAGAGCATTCCAGACACAAACCAATGAAGGGCACTGAGTTGGGGGATGGGGTGTTACGTATGAGAAGCAGCCAAGAAGGCCAGTTTCACTGGATCATGTGGTGCCTGGAGGGGAATGAAGTATAAGAAGACTATAGAGGCAGGAAGGGGCCAAGTTATGAAGGGCTCTAAATGCCCAACAGAGGATGTTATGTTTGATCCCAGAGGTGAAAGGAAACCACTGGAGTTTATTGAATAGGGAGTCATATGGTTAAACCTGTGCTTTAGGAAGATCAATTTGACAGCTGAGTGGAGATTGAATTGGAGAGGGGAGAGACTTGAGGCAGGGAGAAAACATTAAAACAAATTATTGCAATAGTTGATGTATGCAGCGATGCAGCTCTGAGCTATGGTAGTGGATTTGTATGAAGAGAGAAGGGGAGGTAGGAAAGTAGGCTGAATAAATCCAAGAATTGTCTGCGTAGAGATTATCATTGAATCCATGGAAATTGATGAGATCAATTGAGAGAATATAAAGAGAAAAGAGAGGAGGGCCCAGAGGAGAACCTTGGAGGATATCTACGGTTAACAGGCATGATTTAGGTGAAGCTGCAACAAAGGAGACTCCGAAGGAGTGTTCAGACAGGTAGGAGAAGAAACAGGAGATAGCAGTGTCACAAAAACCTAGAAAGGCAAGAATAGCAAAGAAAGGATAATTGACAGTGTCAAAGGTGGCAGAGGTCAAGAAAAAAGGATTAAGTAAAGGCCATTGAATCGGACAATTCAAGGCATCGTTGTTACTTTGGAGAGAGCAGTTTCAGTTGAATGACTGGGAGGCTAGATGTAGGATTATTGAAAGTTTAGAGAGTGAGGATGAAGGAAAAACTAAATATAAAGGCAGAGTTTCAAAGCAAGGATACTGGGTAAATTGTGATACCATTGACCAACAATGATGTCAAAGGAGAACAGAATTAGGGGAAGAGTTGATAAACTCAGTGTTATATATAATGAGCTTGAGGGAAGAGTGGGAGATCCATTGTCACTTCATTGGTCATTTGTTAATTTTTATGCATTTTTTTTACCAATAAAGGGTTAAAAAAAGATCAAGGTAGTAATTTATTATGAACATATTTGTCAATTTGCTAAGCAGAATTGCAGTAGCTAAAAAAGAAAAAATGGTATGTTGTAACAACAATGTTATTTGTAGCTATTGTGGTTGTGTAAGTCTAATAACCCCAGCACACAGAAGGACTGCTAGCACAGGTTCTTTAATCTGCTTTTCTAAGGAAAGCAACTTTAAGGGGTTTACAATCTCACTTTAATTGAACAAACATATATCATTCACTTAGTTCGGGGGAAAAAGTCAGCACTCTGAACTTCAGAAAAAGAACAAACAGAAATTACAAGCAGAAATTATATAAACAGAGCAAATAACCCAAATCAGCAGACAGGATTTCTGTCTGTCTATAGCAATACATACATAATCACCAAGACAGAAGCACCAGCATCTGGGTTCTCAAAGCTGTGGGCTCCTTAACGGCTCCTCAGAGTCTCTTCTGGTGAAATCACAGGAATGCTCTTCTAATGAGTGAGCCCCGCCCCCCCCAAGCAAAATGCTAACCTCATATGTATACACTTTTTCAGGGTCAGAGAGTGTCACAACCATGTGACTCAAAGTCATGTGACTTAGGCTTTCTTGTGACTTAAGTAGGTCATCAAACACTCTTGATTCAATCCAAGACTCTTGATTGACACAAAGGCAAGACTCAATCAAAGACTCCTTATTGCCTTAGTGCTGAGAAGAACTAAAACTCCGAAAGAAAAAAGAGCAAAACAAAAAGTCCCACTTTGCTTGCCATTATAGATGTGTAAATGTGGAGACAATTTAATTCTAAATATTCATATGGACTATTTATGTCCAACCTGTGGTACAAGAGTGCTGGGCCTTGGGCCTAACATAGTGATGCCATTTTCATCCAGCATGAAGAACAATAACCATTTGCAAAGTACTTGTTGTGAGCAAGGCACTGCATTGGTTACCTCTAAATGGTATAGAAGAATAAGATAGCCCCTTTCTCCCAAGGATCTTATAGTTGTATTAAACAATATTCCCTATTTTTAAACAATCTCAAATTGGAAATCCTCTTGGTTCATCAAGTCTTCATCCAATATCAAAGACTATATCTACACAGCTACAAATAAATATAATTACTTGAATGTAAGTAATCTAATAAGTTTCTGAAGAAGGCCTTTTCTCCCAGATGTGACACCTCAAGGGTCCACATGGATATTACCTAGGGAAAAGATTTAATCCTGAATTTTTCAGAAATCTTGGACAAAAATTTTTACCTACTGAACTCAAATTGTTCCCACAATTCCCATGTTCCCACAACGTTCCCACATTGTACTTGGCAATATGCTAGAATATTTCCTAATGTTCAGTAATGTTTCAGCCATGTCCAACTCCTCACAATGTTTGGCATTTTCTTGGCGAAGATACTAGAGTGGTTTGCCATTTCCTTCTCCAGTTCATTTTACAGATGAGGAAACTGAAGCAAACAGGGTTAAGTAACTTGCCCAGTGTCACACAGCTAGTAAGTGTGTGAGGCCAGATTTGAACTCAGGAAGATAAGTCTAACTGACTTCAGACTTGGCAGTCTATCCACTGTGCTACCTAGCTGTTTCCAGAATATTTCCTAGCTCCTAATTTTTTAAACAGTTGGTCTTTTTAAAAAGAAATTCAACAGCCATTCACTGATCTGATCCCACTCATTAGTATGGAAGCTTCTCTCTATCCAACCTGGGCCAGTTTGCTCCTTGCTGGGCAGGCTGGTGGCTCCTATTTTCCAGAGGTCTGGCCTTATTGGTGATGGACTAAGTGCACACACCTGAGAGGCTTAACACACTGAAGCTCTGGACTCCCAAGCTCATGTGATCCACCAGCCTTAGCCTTCCAGGAGCAGAGATTACAGACATATGCCACACCCAGTCCAAGTTCCTACTTCTCAATAGATTAATTACTCTAAATGTTAAATGAAAGGGAATAGACATATCAGAAACTCAGCATCCTCAAAATTGCCCTCTAAGAAATAGGTACTCCTTAGTGAGTAATAGCATCACCAAATTTGACTGTTGGGGAAAAGGTGAGTACTTGGCTTTTAGAGTTTTAAACCAGTGTGGTTTAAATTATACCAAGGAGAGACATTTGATTGAATTCAAAGAAAATGTAAAAGTTTCATCTTTCATTCAAGTATACTCTGTCTGAGAAGCTGATTATAACATATAAATTTTTCCTAGTGTTATGGACTAATAAAAGTTGTCCCCTCCTTTTCCTCTCCACCAAAAAATAAAACCTTCTTTCCTTGATTAACCTTACTTTTCTCAAGCTCAGACAGGCCTTTGCAGCATTCCATTTTCAGATTTTGCACTCTGGAGGGCAGATATCACTGATCTCTCCTAACACAGCAAACCTCTCTCTGTGAAGCCCCTGAGATAGAGAATCTTCTTTCCATATCATGTTTTATTTTGTTCTATGAATCAGGAATCCCACTAGAAGTTCAGTGATTATTCTAACACATTTGAGAACAATTTCAGAAAAGGCATGCTAATTTCTGGCATCTCCATATTTGTAATTTTTTTTAATCAAGGCCGAGTTTGCTTGTATGAGAGATGGGTGGAGTTCAGTAAGGAGAGAAAAGCACAAATGGGAAACAAATACCATTAGCCTAAGATCCTAGCCAAGTTCAAGAGCCAGAAGGTCTAATCAAGAAAGATCAGAGAAAGTCATCAAAGATCCAAGAAAGTAATCAAATGGGCATCGAGAAATGGTGAAACTAATGTTCACAGGAAGGAAATTTGGGGACTAGTATACCAGAATGAGACTTGGTCATAGGAAAATAAGGAATACCCAGATCAGGATAGGACCAGTAGCACGAATGGCTAGAAATGAATGTAAAAGTAAAGAGTCAGAGGGCAGCTAGGTGGCACAGTGAGTAGAAGACTGGCCCTGGAGTCAGGAGGACCTGAGTTCAAATCTGTCTTCAGACACTTGACACATTTACTACCTGTGTGACCCTTTCGCGAGTCACTTAACCCCAATTGCCTTGCTTTCCACCCCCTCCAAAAAAAAAGTAAGGAGTCAGGAGAGCTGCTTTTAGTTTCTGCATCCAAGGATTCGATTGGTGTTTCAAATCTGGGGTGGAGCTGAACACAGAGGTGGAGAGTAAGTGGTCCCAGGTTTCATGAGTTACGCTGTTCAAAGAATTTCATCACCCAGTAGGCAACCTTCTGGTGAAGATTGTTCACCTTCTGTTAGGAATATAAAAATCACCTGCATGCTACAATGAGACTTTGAATGAGGATCTTAGCTGCAGAAAAACACACTAATTAATGGTTACTACAGTATTTAAAAATTATAATTGTCATTCTGTTTATAGTCAAGTGCCCTCAAACCAATAAGAACATCCCAAATACATGAGACATTTTGTAGCTGAAAATTAATTTTGTAATCTAAAAATCTAGTTTCAGTGATTATGTTTCAAAGGGTAATAGGAAAGATTGCATGTAGACAAATCAGACAAATTATGTTTGTATTGGGTAAACATAGAACAAAAGCGGTCTAGTTCCTGTGCTGTTGCAAACAAGACCTTCTTCAGTGACTGAGAGAGTCTGGAATTTTGATTTGGGTAAGTCAGTTTAACCTCTCTGAGTCTTGGGTTCTTCATTTGTAAAATGGGAATGAAAATATAGGCAATACCTATCTCACAAGAGTTATAGGGGCAATACTTGGCAAACTGTAGAAAACTATGTAAGTGTGAGCAATTGTTTGTGATCTTATCATCTGAAGATTCACAAGGAAGGCTGCCCATTTATTGGTCCCCCTTTGTCCTTCCCTTCTTTCTGTGCTGCTGCCCCAGAGGAAGTGAATAAAGGGCTATGGATGGAACTCTGTCTTCGCAGCTATCACAGCGTGGATGGGGAGGATGGGCAGCAGCAGATGAAAGCAGGCCTGATAACAAATGACATGAATAGCACTTTCCAGCGTTAGTACTTTGCCAACATCAGCTAATTGATCCCTCGTAACACCCCTCTGAGAAAATTAAGTATTATTATCCTTATTGGGGGGTGAAGGAAGTAAGACAGAATGGTTAAGTGACTTGGTTATAACTACCCAAGGTTGTCAGCTAGAGAGGCAGCGTCAAAATAAGATTAGGGTTCAGGAGGCCAGAAAAGCAGAGCTACTTAATGTAACTAATTATTTTTAAATGGCTTTTAAGGGAGGGAAGGAGGTATGAATAGTTGATATTGATAGAGGCATAAAAATGTTGCTATTCAATTAAAAAGCTAATAAGAAATACACTTAAAATACATATTAGAGTGAGTTGTCAGAGTGGATTAAAAAGTCCACATGCTATGAAAGCAAAGTAATTAAGGAATAGGAAGGCATAGGACCCTGAAGAGAACTCTGTCCCCCAATCCAAACAATCTAATAGAAAACAAACCATATAGTATAAGAAGAGGGAGATAATGAAATTTCATTTTTAAAAACTAGCTTACACTTATATAACCCAAGGTTTGTTTGCAAAGAATTCTATTCACAACTGTATTTAAGTATTACCACCCCATTTTACAAACGAGGAAATTGAGTCTCATAGAGGTCAAATGATTTGCCCAAAGTCACATAACTAAGAAGAATTAGAGCTAGGACTCAAACTCAGGATACCAGAGCCATGCTCTTTTTACTATGGAAAGTTTCATTTCAGCCATTTGTACATTAGGAAGTGTTAGCAGTGGACCTCATTTTTAAATATTATTTTATTTTTCCCAATTACGTATAAGGACAATTTTAAACAATTTTTTCTCTCTCCCTCCTCGCCTATGCCCTTCCCTAAAATGGTAAGCCATTTGATATAGGTTCTATAAGTACAATTATGTATATTTCTATATTCGTCTTGTTGTAAAAGAAGAAACAGACCCAAAGGGGGAAAAAACCACAAAAAATAAAGTGAAAGATGGTATGCTTTGATTTGCATTCAGAGTCCATCAGTTCTTCCTCTGGATGTTGATAGCATTTTCTATCATGAGTCCTTTGAAATCGTAGTGGACCTCATCTTGAGAAATACAATGAATGTCATATTTGAAAGGGACCACAGAAACCGGTTATTCCAACCCATCCCTGAGAAAGAATTCTCTTATTCCCAATAAGCGGTCATCCCACTTTCCTGAAAGACCCCTCCATGAGAAGGAACCTAACAACAACAATCTTGTTATTTATATAAATCGATTATATAGCACTTTAAAGTTTGCAAAAGACCTTATAGATGTTTTATTTGATACTCACAACAATCTTCTGAGGTATGTACTATTATTATCTCAATTTTACAGGTGAGGAAACTGAAGGGTTAAGTGACTTGTGCATGAGCACACAGCTAGTAAGGATAGGAGTCAGGATTTGAATTCAAGTCTTCTGACTCCAGTGCTTTATCTGCTTTCCCACCTCGATGCCACATAAGGTGTTCCATTCCACTTTCTGACATTTCTAATTTGGGGAAACTTTTTCCTTACACCAAATCTAAATCTGCCTCTTTTCATTTTCCACTTAGTGCTCCAAGTTCTGCCTTCTTGGGACCAGGCAGAACAAGCCTGTTTCCTTTTTGGGCACTAAGTCCTTCAAATGCTTGAAGATGTCTCTCACCCCACCCACCCATGCACCGCAGTCTTCTCTTCTCCAGGCTAAACATCCCCACTTCCAAAGATGATAATGGGCCTGGGTTAGAAGAATATTTGACACGTGGGACAGGAAAATAAGAAAATCCTCTTGTAACCAAACTTTGAGAAGAGGATTTCAATCCTGAATATGTTGCCTGAATAAGAAACAAACCCTCAAGGACCTAGATATGAACCTTAGGCTAAAGAAAATCTGCCCAAAGAGGAGGGCAGAGAATATGCTGATACATGTTAATGATTATATAATAAGAGTGAATACAACAACGGTGGACCTTTGCGGAACTAGATAAATGGGACATGGGGGGCTTTCGGGGAGGAAGCAAGAGATGCACTGCCTGCTCTGTGTTCCTTAAGGGAGGAGGATAAGGCTGAATGAATCTATTATCCTATGATCAGGAAAGAAATAGAATCAGGCTATAGTATCTTGAAGGAGCTAATCTCCATAGTGACTTGCTAGAGCCGCACAGAAGGCATAAGTACTTTTCTGTTACTCTAGATCTCTATAAGATTAGAGAAAGGAAGGCAGTAGAGCAGAGGAAAGAAAAAGAGAGGAGAGCAGAGAGAAGAAGAGAAGAGGGGAGGGAACAGAGGGGAGAGAAGGGGAGAGAGAAAAGAAGGGAGAAGAAAGAGAGGAGAGGAGGACAGGGAGGGGGGGAGAGAAGGGGAAGGACAGTACATAGGAGGGGAAAGGAGGGGAAGGGAGGGGATGGGAGAGAAGAAGAGGAGAAGGCAGGAAAGGAGAAGAGAAGAAAAAAGAGGGGAAGAGAGAAAAAGAAGAAGAAAGAAGGGGGAAAGAAGAGAGGAGAGGAGAAAAAAGGAGAGGAGAAAATAGGAAAAGGCAGGAGGTGGGATGAGAGGGAAAGTGAAAGGAGGGGAGGAAAGGCGAGGAAAGGAAGAAAGGGAACAAAAGGTGGAGACAAAGGGGGAGGAAAGGGAGAAGAGGGGAAGATAAAAAAAAGAAAATGAGGAGTGAGAGGGAAAAAAGGGAGAGACAGAGGGGAGATGAGGAAGAGAGAGTAAAGAGAGAGGAGGGAAGGGGAATTGCGGAAAAGAGAGGGAGGGGAGAAGGGTAGAGAGAGAAAGGAAGAGGAGAAGAGAGAAGTGAGAGTCACATAATGTCTACATTAACCTAATCAAAGAGAAATGGAGTTTGGCACCAATAAGTGAAATCAGTGTCTTTATTTCAGTTCTAACATTCAAACTTGGCATTTTCACTAATCGTTATCATTTCTAGGACCAAACATTTACAGGCATGGCAGTGAGTGCAGTATTACTCAGCAACATGTAGTCTTGCCCACTAATGTTTATAGTCTAATATCTATTTGTACATTTCTCAATCCACCATCATCTGCTTTATTCTTGTTTGGTTGACCTCATTTGTGAGGTCTAATTAAGTCAGAATAGAAATTCCTTGAGGGCAAGATTTTAAAAAAATCTTCATAGTTTCAGAGCCCTGATTTATAGTAGCTACTTAATAAATGTTTATTGAATTAAAGGGGACTGATGTATTTAACTGAATTGAAAGATTTAAATTCTGGAATAAATATCATTAGTTTCTATCACTCTTAAAGACACCCAAATTCTTTCCCTTGCCCTAATAGCTAGGGTGAAATCCAAAGTAATTAGCTAAGGACAAACAGGAGAAGTTTCTTCCTAAATAGTTATCTTTCACAAATGACTTCTCACTGTACTGATTTTCAACCGAGTCACTATAATGGGAAACTATTCCCCTGTTCTTGGTATGTAGGACATTTGCATGAAAACGGTATCTCTGTCTTTCAAGACTTCATCTGACTCTGCTGGTTATTTCTTCCCAGAAGAAGAAATCTCATTGGTGACACTGTAATTTACTATCTTGCTAAGGATCATGATGCAACACGGAGAGAATTAGAACCCTAGGTGGGAAATAAGCGATGGGAACCGGTGAGTTTGGGGAGACAATAATCCCGTTTGTCATGCAAATGGGCCAAGTAACAGAAAAAAGGAATAGCAGGAGAGAAAAATGCACAAAAAAGACACAGCTTTGGCTGCAGACAAAATTATTTCTAAATAGGATGTTTTTCAAAGCTTCCCTTGCAGCATCAGCTGCTCTTCAAAAATGAATGACACAACGAGTTTGGTCTTTATAATAGAAAATGTGATTTGAATACCTACAAATGGAGAAAGATTCACAGCCTGGTCCTTCCTGCCTTTTCCAACCCTGAGCTCTTGGAACTTCTGGGAAAGGTAATTGCAGCCCCCAACATCATTTTCCAGCAACCAGAGAAAGATCTATTTGGGCATAAATTAGCTAAAAATATATAGATGACAGAGTAGGGTTTTATATGTAAAGACCAGGGAGGCCACTTGGTGACGTTTCTCAGCAGGGAAAAATACAACATCCTTCAACCAAACTGACATTGTCTCTCTACTGTTACCATCAGGGCCAACAGCCCCACTTTCTCATCCACACCCAGACAAGCTTCCGGGTGTGTGGTAAACAAGGTTTCTTTCTTTTTTCCTCAGATAGCAGCTAATCCTGTTCTTGTTAGAAGAGTCTCATACTTGTCTGATTTTTTGCTTCCTGTTCCCTCTTCCACCTGGAATCTTCATGCAGCCAGATTTCAGATTATTCAGGCTTCCCTGAGTTTATTCAAGGCCATTCCAGTTTGACCAACAAACACCAGAGGGTGTGAAGAATGAGAAGGAGGAAAGGAAATGTCAGCTGCTCCAGTGAAATATTTAGTAGGGGAAGAAGTTGAATCAATTGCTAAAAATGAAGTTTGGGGATTTAGATTCAGAGATTGTTAAACTGGAAGAGATCTTTAGGATATCTAACACAGTGGTCACAGGATCTGAGGGTTAGAGCTGGACAAGAACTTAGAGGTCATTAGGTTGAAGCCCCTCATTTTTGGAGGGGGAAAGGCAGGGCAATTGGGGTTAAGTGACTTGCCCAAAGCCACACAACTAGTAAGTATGCCAAGTGTCTGAGGCCGGATTTGAACTCAGGTCCTCCTGATTCCAGGGTCGATGCTCTTTTCACTGTACCACCTAGCTGCCCCAAGTCCCTCATTTTAAAGATGAGGGAACTGAGGCCCAAAGAGATTAAGTTACTTGCCCAGGGTCCCATAGCTCCTGGTAGATGTCTGAGGCATGGTTCAAATCCATCTTTCTAACTCCCAAGCCCTGTTCTCTATACACTATGCTAAGCTTTTTAAATGCACCTTAATCCATAAATAAATTTTTCAGCCACTTCCCTAATATCAGTGAGCAAAAAATTATTAACCCTTTACTACATTTGTCTCTATCAGAAGCCTTTAATTTCCATGATCTCTCATCATGTTAGTTGATTCCTCAGAACACTCATACATCTCACTTTCCCCTCTCTCTTATTACTTTCGCTCTTCTAAAAACATTATCAAATATTCTCCCACCTTCCACCTCAGTGAATTAACATAGAAATTTCCCTCTTTGGAGCACTTTGTGATACAGCCCTGTAATGAGAGGTAAAGTATTTTGAATTGAAAATTGGACTTAGAATCAAGAAGACCTGAATTCAAATCCTACCTTAAACCCTCCCTAACTCTAAGCAAGTTATGCAACTTTTCTGTGCCTTGGTTTCCTCATCTCTAAAATAAGGACAATCATAGCTCCTACCTCATAGAGTTCTCCTGGGCATCAAATGACTTAACAAATGAGTTAATAAGTAAAGAAATTTACAAGCTTTAAAGCACTCTGTAAGTGCTAATTATTAGTAGTAGTACTGTTCTAAAACTATCTTTGCATAAGAAAGATTTTGACAAATATGTTAAGTATTGACCAGACGGGGAGAAAATAGATAAAGGGAGATCAGTAAAGAGATCAACAAAATAATCACATACATGGTGGTGAATATATATTGCATGGTGGAAATGGGGGATGAGGGAGAAATAGTCAGGAGATGTAGGGGAAATCGGACTGACAGGAATTGGTAACTCATTTGATATGTGGTGAGAGAACAGTCAAAGACAATTTCAAAGTTATAAACATGGTGAAATTGGGTGAATGGTGAAGAAGGAATGAATGGATGAATGAACGCCAAAGATATAAATATAGGCCACACTCTCAAAGAGTTCATACTCTAACAGAGGCAGACAACACATAACAGAGATTTTAGCTTCACATCAGATGGGAAAATCCAGTGGTCCTTAGGGCAAAGCATCAAAGCAGATGGTAATGCATCTTCTTTCATGTCATTTCTATCAATAAAGTCATATCTATTCCTGATTTTGAATCATTTGATAGTGCTGAGGACTTTGCTAAAAAGAACTTTCCTTCCCAGGTCTTTAGTAGCTGTGGAGGAGGAGTCAGGGGCCTCAGCACCCACAGAGACACTTCCACAATTGTTGTCCCTCTAGATGATGGTGCCACTGGGACCAGGCTGGAAGCAGGACTAGTGTTCAGGAAGGAGTTGTAATTCCTCTTTCTCTTGGGCTCAGGGTCCTGGGCTGTCTCTACCTGAGGCTGAGGGATGGTGATGGTCGAGGGTAGTCTGACTCACCTAGCAGATTATGCCACCTGTGTCTACCTCAGGCTTCTTTGCTGCTTCCACTAGATTCCACTAATCTAACTTTCCTGCCCCACTGGTAATAGTTGGTCAGTAGTTGGTGTTGTTGGTGGTGATGGGGCTGGCAGCCCCCTTCTCTATGTGATGATGCCATAGACAGGAATAATGAAGTTAGAGGAGGAGCAGGTTTAGAGAGAAAAATAAGCAACTTGGCATATGTTGACTTTGAGGTGACTGTGTGACATCCAAGTAGAGTTTGATTTTCTTGTAGCAGTTGGAAATGCTGTTCTGTAGCTTAAAAGAAAGGTCAGAGCTGTGGATATAGATCTGGGAGCCATATTATAGAAGTATTAAGTGAAACCATGGGAGTGAATGAGATTGTCAAGGAAGAAAGACTAGAGAGAGTAAAGAAGAATTCTAAGGTTGGAACTTTGGGAAACAGCCAAATTCAGGGCTCATTAAGAGTATAAGAAGCCAGGTTAGGAGATAGGAGGAATAGTGAAAGAGGCAGGAAATGAACCAGGAGAATGAGATATTTCTGAATACAAGGACAGAGAGAGGATCCACCAGGATGGTGACTTACTGATCCACAGTATCATGAGCTGCAAAGAGTTCAGGTCAAATAGATTGAGGACTGGTAAGTGAAAAGCCATTAGATTTGATGTTCGGGAGGTTATTAGTGATGTTAGAGAAAGCAGTCCCAATATTAATGGTGGTGAATAAAATTTTTAGGAACTGAAGAGAGCAAGCAGTGAGAGAGTGGAGACATCAGGTGTAGACAACCTTTTCCAGAAGTTTATCACTGAAGGGAAAGATAGAAGTAGCTACATGTAGTAGAAGAGGAAATGGGAAGACTTTATTTTTATTTTTAAGGACTGGGGAAACCTGAGTATGATTATAAACAGATGGGAAAGAAGTGGTGATGAAGAAGAAACTGTGTGAGTGAGAAAGATAACTGCCAGAGCAGTGTCTTAGTGAAGGTAGGAGGGAAGTGGATGAAGGTCAAGTGATTAGCCTTGGAGTTTATTAAGTGTGTAGGATGGCTGTTTAGTTACTGGGCCCATGACATTGTCTTCCTTTATGATAGTC
This sequence comes from Trichosurus vulpecula, assembly GCF_011100635.1. Taxonomy (NCBI): domain Eukaryota; kingdom Metazoa; phylum Chordata; class Mammalia; order Diprotodontia; family Phalangeridae; genus Trichosurus; species Trichosurus vulpecula. The sequence continues at coordinate 325,206,377 of NC_050574.1, read as the reverse complement.
AAGTACCTATGCTCTGAGTTCCTGATTTTCTGTTTTCCAAGGGTCTGCTTTTTCTCAGCTTTTTTAGTTTCCTTCAAAAGATAAGCTGTTGCTTCTATCACAAGGTCCTTTTAGACTCTTGCCTTCCCTCAAGAAAAAAGTTTTGGTTTTTATTTGTTTGTTTGTTTTGGTGTTGTTTTGTTTTTAGATGATGAGTTCTATTTTGGAAATGTTGAGTGTGAGATGTCTATAGAACTTTCAGTTTGAAACATCCAGTAGGCTCTTGTTGATGTGGCTGGTGATTAGGTCTGAACATACAGTTGTGGGGGTCATTTGCATAGAGAGGATAACTGGATTTATGGAAGCTGATGTGGTTACTAAGTGAGAGTGCAGAAAGAAAAGAAAATACCACATAATGCTTTACGTAGGTTCTTTAATTTGATTCTCCCAAGAACACTGTGAGAGTATTTTGGTGAACAGCCTTATTCCCACTTTGACAGTGAGGACACTAAGGTGCAGATAATCATGAGTGCTAATATTTATATTTATAATGTTCCAAGGTTTGAAGAGTGCTTCACAGACGTTGTCATATTTGATCCTCACAACAACCCTTTGATATAGGCATTATTATTATCAATTTTTTATAGATGGGGAAGCTGAGATTTAACAAGGTTAATTGTCTTACCCTGAGTCACATAGCTAGTAAGTGTCTGAGAAAGGATTTCAACTGGAGTCTTCCTGATTCTTCATGGGCAACTAAGTGGCACAGTAGATAGAGTGCTGGGACTGGAGTCAGGAAGACTCCCCTTCATAAGTTTGAATCTGGCCTCAGACACTTCTTTGCTATGTGACCCAGGCAAGTCACTTAACCCTGTTTGCCTCAGTTTCCTCATCTGTAAAATGAGCTGGAAGAGGAAATGGCAAAATGCTCCAGTATCCTTGCCAGTTGTTGTTTGTGTCCGAATCTTCATGACCCCATGTGGGGTTTTCTTGGCAAAGGTACTGGAGTGGTTTACTATTTCCTTCTCTGGATTATTTTACAGAGTGGGAAACTGAGGCAAGCAAGGTTGAGTGACTTGCCCAGGGTCACATAGCTAGTAAGTGTCTGAGGCCAGATTTGAACTCAGGAAGATGAGTCTTCCTATTTCTAGGCATGACACCCTATCCATTGCATGACCTACCTTCCCAGTCCAATATTCAGTTAGACAAGGAAAAACACACAATACAATTGAAGGAAAGAGGCTACCCTTCCTTAAAGCAGAATACCATGGAATGTCATGTGAAAGACAGTAGGACCCTCTTCCATATAATTTCAGAGGAGAGAATGAGTGAAATATTCCACCAGTGGAATAGCATTTCCAAAAATTAAACTAGTTAAAAAAGTTTCCCATCCTGAAAAGTATTTGAGCAGGGGCTGGATGACCATACATAAAGAATCAGATTACAGATGGAGAGACAGATAAACAGATGCAGAGACACAGAGAGACAAATACAGACAGACAGACAGAGAGAAACAGAGAGAGAGACAAAGATACGGACAGAGAGACATAGATAGGGCATATATTAAATGTTTACTATGTGCCTGGCACTCAAAGTCTGGGGATGCAAATACAAGCCGGCTAAACTTTCCCTGCCTTTAAGGAGCTTACATTCTAACTGGGGAAGACAATGCATAAAGAACAATTAGGGAAGGGGTGGAGGAAAGGTACATAGACACGGCTTGGCATGGAGATGGCTGGGAAATGCTGTGAATGCCTGGGTCTGGGCAATAGAAGGCCATCACTGGCCTGTCAAAGCCTGGGGCTGTTCCAAGAGCAGAGTTCAGTTTTATGGTGGAAAAGATGGCCCAGTGTGTGGTAGGAGTTTAGACTGAATGATTTCTTAAGGACCCTTCAAAAGGAATACTCCACTGGAGAATAGAGAATTAGTAAGAGCCCTCAGTGAATTTAGAGTCAGAAGACCTGGATTCAAATCTCAGTTCTGGCTTACTACCTTTGTAACCTTGGTTAAGTCACTTAAACTCTCTGAGTTTCCTCATCTGTAAAGAGGGGGAGTTGAACTAAAGCAGAGGTATGAAACACAGGCCAGCAGGCTGCTTGCTATCAACAGTACTCCCTCGTGTAGCCCAAACCAAATTAAAGTGTAATTTAAAATATTTTTTAAAATAAATTAAAATGCAATAAAAATAGATGATGTTAGTATTAGATATCTAAGTCAATATATGGCCTTCAGGGATCTTTACGGATGGTTTAGTAGTCCCTTTCCTATTTGAGTTTGTCACTACTGAACTAATCTTTAGGGTTCCTTCTAGCTCTAAATAATATTCTCCTATGATTCTTTCAAGTCAAGAGAATATGAGCAAGTAAAACATTTTTAAACAATTCCTCTAGCAATTTACCCTATATTTCTCTTACATGAGTACTGACTCTTCTGCTGTATGCTCCACACAAATGGGGGCTTTCTATTAAAAATGCCATAGCCTCCTCGCAGGGGAATAGAACTCCAGTGGTCTTATCATCTAACTCTCTGCTTATAGAGAGGACAAACACTGAAACTATCCCGCCTAGGCCGGGGCTTCTTAAACTTTTTTTCCGCTAGTGACCCCTTTTCACATTTCAGGGGCATTCAGTGACAGTTGCATGGCCTGAGGGCATGTGCAGTGCAAAGTGTGCACATGCTTTGTCTTCAGAACCAAGGCTGCAATGAAGTAGCCGGATGCAACAAGGGCAAGCACTGCCCAAACCGCCCTGGATTTATTATACATTTGATTTTGAATTAATTTTTGATCATTGCATGTTCAGAAAACTTTTACTGTTGCCAAATTTTTCACATCCCCTAAATTCAGTTATGTGATCCCACATGGGGCTATGACCCACAGTTTAAGAAACTCTATTCTAGGGGATCTGACCAATTTCTAGAAATGTGCAAAGAAAGAGGTGCCACAACTTCATTTTCAAAGAAATAATACACATGCTTCTATGTTTACACAAAGTCATTCTTCCAATGAGACTTAACTTGGCAGAAGCTAAAAAAAAATACTATTTCAACCTTGACATATAAGAGGGGAAAACATTGAGAAAATGTTTTTGCCCTCTCTCAAACTCCATATAAAATATTTAGACAGCCAGTATTCACATATACCATTCAATTAGAAAAATATAAACTAGGACAATTTGATGTGATAGAAAGTTGATGATGCTGCAACTCCTTTTGCTCACCAATTTCTGTACTGAGTGGCTTCCCCTGGTGGCTAGACGTTCTTCCTTCTAGCTAACCTAAATTCTTCCTGCTTTAACGTAAGTCTACTCTCTCTCTATCAGGGTTAAGTGACTTGCCCAGGATCACACAGAGTCTAAGGCTGGAACTCTATCCACTGGGCACCACTTTGCTGCCTCAAGTCTACCTTCTCTTGTTCTATCCTCAGTGGAAATACAGGCTGGCTGGTCACCATCCCCAGAATAAAATTGAAGACAAGTTACAGTAATTATTTTAATGATTACTTCTGAGCACGAAAGAGCAGCTCTTAAAATGTGAGGTTTCCAGGGGTAGAAGGCAGGTTGAAGCTGGGGAGGCATCCAGCACCGTGCTCCTGCTAGCCCAAAATGTCATTTTGACTCAGAGGCTAAAGCTCCCTGCTGGTCTTGGTTGAGCAAGAAAGCTGCTCAAGATAAACTGTCAGAGTGGCTCCTCTCACCAGGCCGTTACCACCTTTCTCAGGAGAAGGCACCCAGTGACAGGGTGAGCTTACGTGCTTAGTGATGCCGAACAGCCCAGGGTGGCAGGAGGGCCACGAGGAGCCTCACTCCAAGGACTGCAAGAACCTACTTTACATGCAAGAGAGAGCAGCTCAACAGCTGTCACTGACAGCCTGTGGCGTCTGCTTTCGGGGAGGGGGGTGGATGAGGATACCTTTGGATTCCCAAATTACACATTTGAAATTCAGAGTAACCATATACACACATGAATGTATATGTATACACACACACACATATACACACACACATTATTTTTCTCTCTCTCTCCCTCCACTCTCCATTTTTCCCCTCTCTTCTCTCTCTCTGTTTCTGTCTCTCTGTCTCTGTCTCTGTCTCTGTCTCTGTCTCTGTCTCTGTCTCTGTCTCTGTTTCTCTTTCCTCCCCCTTTTCTCCCTCCTCTCTCCTCTCTCCTCCTACTGGTTGTTTGTATATTTTATTTTTTACATGGAACTGGAGAGAGGCAAAAACACTTCTTTTTCTTCTTCTTCTTCTTCTTCTTCTTCTTCTTCTTCTTCTTCTTCTTCTTCTTCTTCTTCTTCTTCTTCTTCCTCCTCCTCCTCCTCCTCCTCCTCCTTCTCCTTCTCCTTCTCTTCCTCCTCCTCCTCCTCCTCCTCCTCCTCCTTCTTCTCTCTCTCATTCTCTCTTTCTCAGTCTCTCATTCTCTCTGTGTGTGTCTCTCTGTCTGTCTCTGTCTCTGTCTCTCTCTCTCTCTCTCTCTCTCTGTGTGTGTCTCTCTCTCTGTCTGTCTTTCTCCTCTCTCCTCTCTTTCTCTCTTTTTTCACCCCTTACACAAACACACGCACAGGCACATACACCATCACACTCACACCTACAGCCATACTATATAAGCTTCCTCAAACCCAACTCCCTCTTATTATTATGATTTTGGGGTGACCTATTTAGTGAATCAGGGTTAGCCTCACAGGAGCAGGCACTGAGGCTTGATCTCCCCCATACCACATGTCTAGGAGACGAGTAACAAAGCCAGCCAGTCTCTCATTAATCTACATGACATCCATCCAGACATTTGAAAATATCTGGGTGATGGGTTGATTTTTTTTTGGCACCATGTAGATACAACCAAGGGATTCATTTAAGTTTGGGGTTGGGTGGAGAGGGAATGAGGGGGCGGGCTGAAGATCCTGTCACAGCTCTGGCCTAAGACAACCCTTCAGGCATTTGTCATGTCTGCTGGCATTTGAGTTGCGGACATCTCACCACCATAGAAACCAGACGTAGCTCTCAGGGGAAATCAAGACTGTCTTCTTTGCAGAAAGCTGGATGTGTGCCTGGGGAGGTCTAACCCCTATCTCCTTTATTCATATCAGGCCCAGGGTAGGAATTTAGATAAAAATGCATTAGATGTTTTGCTCTCTTTCTCTTGCTCAGATTAACCGCTTATAAATTTTTTAAGTATTTTGGAGAAAGTCAAATAAGTATTCCTGGTACAGTTGAGTAGCTCAGGGAGAATAGCCAGCGTAAAAATAGCCCAATTTCTAGTAGAGAGAGAAGATAAATCAAGAGCAGGCCCCTTTAGCTCTGTATCCACTTCAACAGACACACTTTTTCTGCCCTTCAGTGCTGAAGTCCACATTGATTTAAGTTTGGAGGAACTTATATTGCATATTGAATGGGCAAATTGAGTAAAATGCTGATATTTGTTGGTTTCATTAATTCATTCATTCATTGTCCTTAAGCATTTATGAATTATCTACTGTATATAGAAGTGTCCTAGAGGCTGGGAGAGATAATTTTTAAAAAAAATATTTTTTTTACTTATAGAATTGATAGCTTAATAGGGCTGACATGAGCACAGATAGTTATAATGTATAGTAGGGGTGGTGTGGGTATAATAATAAGAGTACTAGATTTTGGAGTGTTATTTAGATCCTGTCTCTTCTCCTTCCTGTCTCTGTGGCTTTGAGTACTTTTTTTGACCTCTCTGGACCTCAGGCTCCTTATGTCTAAAATGAAGGGCTTGAGATGATCTCTAAGCCCTCTTAAAGCCCTAAATCATATGTTCCTATGAACACAGAACAGAACCAGAGAAATGCAAGGGAAATGTGTAAAAAAAAGTTTAAGGGGGAGCATCCTTACCTGGTTAGGAGCTGTGGAATGGGATCTGGGAAGATTTCATAGGAGATTTGTCATCTTAATTGAGCCTAAAGATTGAAAATTGGGTGGAAATTCATCTTTAGGCATATTGAGACCTAGCAACTGGGTTTCTAAGGGGCCTGTTTAAAAACTCGACCTGAAGAAGAAAAGGGAGCATCTCATGCCTACTAATTTATGTAACAAAATGGCCCCAAACTAGACTCAGGGTGTGGCTGTTAGCCAGTATACCTCCTATCTCAGATCATCCAAGGACCACCACCCCCAATTTTAAATAAACATCTAGATTTTAAGATAAGACAGGTTCTAAACCCTGCCAGAAAGAATGGAGGAAAAGGAGTTGTAGGAGGCAGGGACCTTAAGGCTTGAGACAAACAACCCCTAAAGTGTACGGTAGGTGAGTGGGAAGTTGGAAGAGTATCCCACAAAGGGAGAAGAGACACAAATCATTAGAGTTGTAAGTAATAACCAAGGCATCTAGGGACCAGTATACCAGCACCATGCTGGGCAGAGTTGGAGGGGCTCAGGATAGAGAAGGTAGTGATAAAAGATGAGAACCTGGATAGTCCAGGTCTAGGAGCTAAAGTTATGCTGTTATTGCATACTATAAAGATGTAAAACAGAAGCACTTGCCCTTGGGTAGAAATAATCAGATTAGAATCTCTAAAGCCTAAAAGAGTTTAAGAGCTATGAGATGTCAGAAGCTACTCCATTCTCTCAGTCTTAGCACATCTTCTACCTTCATATTTTATTACTAGGGTGGTTCAGGAAAAACAGGGCTATGATTTTTGGGGGGGTCTTTGTAGTTTTCAAGTTGACTTAACAATGGGACCATAGTAGAGTTCTGATTAAATCCCACCTTCTATAGGAAGCCTAGCCTAGTCTCTACTCATCCTCACATCCCCCCCAAACCCCCAAGTGCCTTCCCTCTGAGAATAGCTTCCATATGTATGTATATAAATATATATGTATATATATATATATATATATATGTCTTGTTTGTTTCCAGTCATTTGCATGATGTCTCTCCCCATTTGAATGTGAGCTCCTTGAAGGCAGGGTTCTGGTTTTTGCCATTCTCTGTATCCCCAACTAATCAAATAAAATAACTTTATGAGAGATGGAGAGAGAGATTTCTCAAGTACCCTTAAGAAAATGCTAAGTTTAATTTTACAGTTTTCTAACCCAATTCTCTATTGATGAAAGAATTAGGAGACAAGGAAAGAAAGTCAGACTTGGAGAAAGAAGACCCAAGTCCCAGAACTGTTCTATTACCTTGTTTGAGTCACTTCTCATCTTACAGAGTCAATCCATTCTTCATCATGAAATGGGAGGATTGGACCACATGGCCCTGTATATTTCTTCTGGTTCTGATGTGCTATGATCTCTGTTATGCAAGGCCAGAGAGCAACACCTACTATTTTATCATTCGGGGACAATCTGAAGCTTTCATCCCTGAAGGGGATAGAGAAATTAACACTGGAGATTAGGCAAAATAAGAGATCATGGAGGATGAGAAATTGGTTAAGATGAGAACTGTCTTGGGGTAAACATAATGCTATAATAAGTCTGGACTTTTCCTTTCAGGGTGGGAAGATCCCAGTGAGATGGACAGCCCCAGAGGCCATTGCCTACCGCAAATTCACCTCTGCCAGTGATGTCTGGAGCTATGGTATCGTCATGTGGGAAGTCATGTCATTTGGAGAGAGGCCCTACTGGGATATGTCAAACCAAGATGTGAGTATCCCAAGAATCAGTGACATGAGATTCCTGATGTTAACTGATGTCAGCTTTTGGGAGAGGTCTCTAGTGGAGTGTCTCCAGGTGCTTTTTTGGCCCTTGTTCTGTTCGATATTTTTACCAATGACAGATGAGAGCATAGGTGACACACAAAAAATCTATGAATGAACTGAAGCTGGTAAGGCTAGCAAAAACGATTGTTTTGTGCTGGTTGACAGAACTGGGATCCAAAAAGATTTTGACATTCTAACATGATGGAACCAAATTGAGTAAGTTGAAAATTCATAGGTGTTAACCTTAGCACTTAGAGATCTAGTGCTGAGCACCGATGCCTGGCATATAGTAGGTGCTTAATAAATGTTTGTTGATTGATTAAATATATGGTATTGATGGTATCATGTTCAGTTCTGAGCATCATGTTTTAGTAAAGACAGTGATAAGCAATGAGCAAGGCAATGAGGATAATGAGAAGACTTGAAATGATGCTGTATGAGCACTGATTCAAGGAGCTACATTTTGTACCCTTGAGAGAAGACATGGAGGGAGAGGGCATGGGAAGTGTCATTAAGTGGTTGAATACCTGTCAAGTGGAAGAGAGATTAGATTTATTCTGCTTGGCTCCAGATTGGTAAAAGATTCAGGGAGACAAATTTCAAGTCTACGTGAAGAAGGACTCTTTAACACTTAGGGCTAAAGTAAAACTAATTGCCTCAAGATGTACTGAGTTCCCCATCCCTGGAGGTCTTTCAGCAGAGCCTGGATGATTATCTTCTAAATATATAGACTAAATATATACTTCAGGAAAAGGTTGAACTAGATTGACCTCTGAGATCCCTTTCAATTCCTATTCCATTTTTCTGTGATATACGGGCAGGACTTGTCATTTTTAGATAAAATTATTAATATGTATTTTTATTTTTATATCATAGATCACATATCCCTTCTCATTAAATGCCATTATGTATAATAAAGAATGAAAGAGAAAAAATTAGAAAAACTAACCAGTATATCTAAAAATTCTGATGGTATATACAGCATTCCATTCCCATAGTCTCCCATGTCTACAAAGAAGTTAGGGGAATGACCTTAAATCTTTTCTTTAGTGCCAACCTCTCCCTCTCTGTGTCTCTTTCTGTCTCTGTCTCTGTCTCTCTCTCTCTCTCTCTCTCTCTCTTTCTCTCCACATACACACACACACACACATGCACACATGCACGCACGCACACACACACATTGCAGTAATTAGTTTCTGTGGTTTTATTATTGTTGCCCATTTACATTGTTGTAGCTATTGGGTATATTATTTTTCTGGTTATTATTTCACTTTGTATCTTTTTATATGTTTTCCCATACTTCACATTCTTCATATTTGCCTTTTCCTATGTAATCAATATTCCATCATATTTATATAACAGAGTTTGGTTAGCCATTCCTTAACTAATGACTATTTACTTTGTTTCCAATTCTTTTCTTCTTCAAAAAGTGTTACTCTAAACATTTTAGTATATATTCCACCTTTCTTTTTGTCACTGACTTCCTTGGGTCATTTGCCTCACAGCAGACTCTTTTGGTCAAAGAACATCAATATTTTAATCACTTTCTTTGAATAAATACACATTGAATAACTATAAATTCTTTTTCATAATGGTACTGCCAATTCAGAGATCCATAGACAATGCATTAGTATTGGGCATGACTTATTTAAATTTGAGGATGAAGAACATTTTCCTGTTTCCACTTAAGGAAGGTTTAATGTAAAAAGAACTAACCTAGGAGACAGAAGACATGACTTCTCTATACCTGATAATGCAATTAATTAGATGTAGGGCTGTCAGTAATTGTCTTCTCTCCTCTCCTCTCTGAGCCTTAGCTTTCTCATATGAAAAAGGAGGGGATTAGACTCCAGGCATGGGGAACCTGCAGCCTTGAGGCCACATGTGGCCCTCTAGGTCCTCAAGTGCAGCCCTTCGACTGTCACAGTTTGGATTCAGTTGATGAGCCACACTTGAGCACCGAGAGGGCCACATGTATCCTCAAGGCTGAGGTTCCCCACCTCTGGACTAGACTATCTGTAAGATCTCTTCTAGGGCTAACATTCTATGACTCAAAAGAGTCAAGGGCTAAGACTAGGGACTTTCTGAGCTGACGTTTCTAACACCGCTCTAGGCCCCTCACAGGTGATAGAGAGAGTAGTGTTGTTGTTCAGTCATATCTGACTCTTTGTGACCCCATTTGGGGTTTTATTGCCATTTCTTTGCCATTTCCTTCTCCAGTTCAGGCAAACAGGGTTAAGTGACTTGCCCAGGGTCACATATCTAGTGTCTCAGGTCAGATTTGAACTCAGATCTTCCTGACTCCAGGCACCCTACTCTATCCACTATGCCACCTAGCTAGTAGACAGTATGTGCTTACCTGAATGAATGAAAGGGGCAAAAGCTCTATTTTGAAATGCTTCTTTAGGGGAACAACAGGTAAAACTTACATTACTGATTATATTTGATACCCAAATGTCAGGCTCTTCATGTAAGAAACTAATTTTTCTCTGTTCTGCAAATAAGTCCTGAGTTTGGAGTAGATTTTTCAGCATCCTTGTTTTTGGAATGCAAGAAGAGTTAGCTCAACAAAACATTGAAAAAGAAAATATGTCCAGAGACAGTGAAATCAAGCTAAGATCGGTTGGTGGTCTGCAGTCTCAGTGAGAGTTTCCTCCTTTGGATTTATAATGAATGGTTGCATTGCTATTGTAGTAATATGTATAATACCAATTTATCGACATCGGGGCTTATTTCTGGTAATCTAGGATCCCTTCCTAGTCCCCTCTCAGTAGGTCCAGGCCTGAGGGATTATTGGGGCTTGGCAATAAAGGTATGACTGGGTGAAAACATGCGTATCCAAATGCACGTTCAATATTGTGCATTCATCACTATGATCCAGTGCCAGGTATCTGTGACTCTAGGACTGTCTATTGTCTTGGATTAGCCATGCTTTTGCTCTACCCCGGTGGTGTATATAACATATAATTGACTATTGATTTAGAGTCTATTTTTATGAAGTGCAAGCGCTCAATGATGTGGTATTTTGCACCCACATAATCAGCAAGGGTAAAAAAGATGACATAGAAATAAACATAAGCCCATCTTGCATTGCTCAAAAAAAAAGGCTTCATTAAGCAGCTTCCTTTACATGTAAGATCACAGGATTTAGAGCTAGAAAGGTCCCTCAAGACCAACGTCTTTCATTTCCAGATGTAAAAACTGAGGCCAAGAGCCTAAAAATGGTTTTGCCCAAAGTCACACAGCCAGGTCCCCTGCCTTTCATTTTGTATTCCTTTCTCAACACTGGATTGTAGAGACTGTACAATCAATCTCATTAGAAGTGTGGGGGGGCACCCAGAAAACTCTTATCTTGGAGGTAAGATTTAGCATTCAAAGAGATCCTGAGCAAACACATTTCCACACCTTGGGATCACACAGAATTTTTTATGTAGGATTTCCATAATTCACAAATCAGTATCATCTGCAAAGTCGTGGCAAAACACAGCTGAATCTCATTCCCTGGTATGCTTTCTCCAAAAAAAAGAAAAAGCAGAGATTTTATAATGCCTAAGCTTGCCTCATTGTGAAAATGGCTGAGATTAAGGGTGGGGGGAGGGTAGAGAGGAGTATCACACCCATTCAGAAATCCCCCTAAATCATAGCATAAGGCATGGAAGGGAAGTAGCCATGACTCCAGACACAGCCTTCCTCCTTCAAAACTATTCAAGTGGTAGCTGCAATGGATTTCACAGATGACAATTGGAAGGCTTTCAGAAAGAGAATTGCAAAGGCAAGTCAGAGTGCTGGTAATTGGACTTCAGGAGCCCAGGAAGGCCTTTGAACATGCACAGAGAGTTTGTCAGCCAGAGCGAGAAACTTGGAAGTTCTACTGCTCAGGATTTGATTGACAGAGATAATGAGAGTGCCAGTCTCTGTGGAGAGGAAGTGCGGTTTTATTGAAACATCAGAGCTCAAATTAACCTCCCCATGCCCTGGTTCCTTCCACAGCCCTGCGCACCTCCACTTCAGTCTTTGCTTATTCCATAGTTGAAGGTTTGAGCAAGGACCGCCTGCCGTCCAGTTCATTAATGGGGAATAAAGCGCCAGCTTGTGTCCGAGCTTTTCCTTTGGAGAGTGATGGGGGCATGGGGAAAGGACGTGGCTCTTTTTTTCTTTCAGAGCTTTAGCCACTTCAGTAGATGGAGGAGAATCCTTGCATAAGGCCTTTCTCTCTTCATTCCAGGGATTCGGATGCACTGCTTTACAGGTCAGAGTCTGTCTTCCTCACACATAGAGAGATCTACCTGGAAGAAAAGTCTGTTAAAATACAGTTACCTGATAGAAACATTTAGGTCCTCTTCAGAAACAAAGACCAGGTCCTCACAGCCAGAGGTGCCAAAATAAAAAGGGGAGGGGAGCTATAATTGAGAAACATCAGTGGATCTGGATAATTCAGGCAAAAAGTCAAAGGCTTTAGCAATAAGAGCCCTTTAGACTGGTTCTGTTCTGCTTTACTTCACCATTTTCTCTGCGCAAACTACTTGGATCTCATTTCTAACCTTAGATCTAATAAGCACAGAATCACTGACTGGTGGAATTGGAAGGATCCTTAGAGATGATCTCTTCTGAACTCTTCTCAATTAATATATTAGGTAACTGGGATCCATAGAGGTGAGCTGATTTGCCCAAGGTTACAAAGATAGGTAGTGGTACAAGTGGGACTGAGTCTCGGTATGGTGCTCTTTCCACTGAGAAGGAGGCATGGCTTAGCAGACAGAATTTTGGACTTGGAATCAGGAAGACCTGAATTGGAATCCTACTTCAGATAATTACTAACTATATAACTATGGGCAAGTAATTTATCCTCTCTTGGACTCAGTTTATTCATCTGTAAAACAGAGGAAATAGAACCTTCCTTACAGGGGAGATATAAGAATCTAATGAGATAATAAATATAAAGTACCCTTCAAAACCGAGTGTACTATATAAATGTTAGCTATTGATATATTATTATTTACTATACCAACTAGGCCAGGTTGCCTTTACTTTACATTACTTTGCTGGATATCAGGCCAAAGGTGTTTGTGCGTGTATGTGCACACAATACACACATATATACACATGGGTGTACGTCTATAGATATGTGTATAGGTACACATACATTATACACAAATATCTATGTACACACACATATATACATATATACACACATGCACACATATACACATGTCTGTATTTGAGATTTTTAAGGTCATTGCTTAAGATATCCTATTCCCCGAGATTTAGTCCACTGGCTTGCACACAATTAAAAAATCACCATTCACTGACAGGGACTGTCAGATAGAAAGACTCTCAAAAACACAGTGAAAGGTTTTTCACAGTGGGGAGGTTAGGCAAGAAAAATACTGTGTGAACCAGCTTTTAATACAAACCCAGTAGTTTTCAAAATCATTCTTCATGAGCAGAACTAGGAGAATAATTTGTATAATAATGAAATTGTGAAGACAAACAACTTTGAAAGACTTAGGAACTCTGATGAACATGACGACCAGCCATGATGCTAGAGTACTAATGATGATATATGCTACCCATTTCCCAGGAGAGAAGTAATAAACTTAAGGTGAAAATCGAAACACTTTTTTTTACATAGCCACTTAGGGATTTGTTTTTCTTAACTATCAATGTTTCTAACAGGGGGAAGAGGTTGTTGTTTTCGTGCTTTCTCAGGGAGGGAGGGATGAGAAAAGTGAGGTCCATTTTGTATTTTTCTTTGGTCAAAGAATTTGGCCAAAGGATTCATCATTTAGTAGCCCATCTAGCGTCAATGAACCCCTCTTCACTTAGCTAGTCTCTTTCTCTCTATACTTAGCTAGTCTCTTTCTAGGAGAGAAGACGATGAATTGCTGAGACTGTGCTCAAAGTCTTTTCACCATACTTTGTGCTGCATTAACTTAGCCATCCAGATCCTTGGGTCACTTCCACACCAAGATAATGACATCTATGGGATGGTGATTTCATTGCAATAGTTACTCTCTCCAACGGTACAGATGGAGATCCATCCATACCTTTTTATCCCATGCAACTTTTGTCCATACCTTTCTGCAAGTCATCATCAAGGAGATCCTCCCAACACATTAGGGACTTCTAGGAAGATCTCTTGACATATCATGAATACCAATGAATCATATGGAATAACCATTAATCATTCTTGATATTGGACCAGCCCATCTCCTTTTCTCATTACGCAACTTTCTGATGATACCGTACATTGTGCTTCTTTTGCATAATTCTTCATTGATGATATCTTGTAGACCACTACTACCCTCAACCCAACCTGATCCTCTCCATTTCTGTACGTGTTATCCTCAACTTTACTTCTTCATAGATTGTTGGTATCCCCATGACATTCTTTCAGAGACCATGCCTTTTCAGTGGGGTTGGGGGTGGAAAGGGAAAGTAGGAGAGAAAGGAGTTAATGTACTTAGTTTTATCAGAATCTTGTATGATCAGCACAATCAGTTCTGCATGGTTTGCAACAAAAATGTTGTTTGCAAAAGTCAATTTCTTTTTGATATCTTCATCAAGGGTGTCCTTGAGCTAAGTGTAGATAATCCTCCAAAAATATTGTAGAGAATGTAAAGTAGACATATAAGTTGGCAGTTAATGATGTTTCCTAAGACGACTTTTTATGTGTAATAATTGAATTCATGTTTTTAAGCAATTATTTACCCATTTGTAGATATATTGAGATTTGTTCCATAAGCACTGTGAAATTGTGATATCTCTAGCACAGAAAAAAAAAATCTGGCAGGAAAAAATTTCATTCAGGGAAATACTCATTGCTTTGTCACCATCTCCTTTGCCTGTTGCTGTCCCTTCTTTTTAATATATTTAGAAATGGAAGGGACTTACTCCAAACCCTTCATTTTACAGGTAAGAGAAATAGGGCCAAGAGAAGTGAAGTAACTTTTCCAAAGTCTCACAGGTAGTAAATAAGTAAGGAATTGAATTCAGGTCCTTTGATTCCTAAACCAATGAGAATTTCACAGTATCATCCTTCCCTTCCTACATTGCTAGGTGGCGTAGTGGAAAAAGCACAGCACCAGGAGTCAAGAAGACCTGAATTCAAGTTTGAAATCAGACATTTGCTAGCTGGGCAAGTCACTTAACCTCTCTCTGCTGTAGTTTTCTCATTTGTAAAATGGGTATAATTGCAGTATCTATTTCACAAAGTTATTGTGAGGACCAAATATGATAATATTTATACAGTGCTTAGAATAGGACATGGTACACAGTAGGCATTTAATAAATACTTATTTCCTTCCTTACTTCCTTCTACTGTACTTTAATTTTGCACTTAGTTCATTCTCTATCTATACTATCTATCCAAAATAAACTTATTGATGAAAAACTTTTCCTTCCCTCTTCCCTCCTTCATTACTTTCCCTTTTTCCCTCCCTCCCTTTTACCCTCTTCTCCTTCCCTTCTTCCTTCTTTCTTTTCTTCCTTCCTCCCTCCTTCCCTTCTTCACTCTTTCCCTTTCTTCCCTTCCTCTTTCCCTCATCCTTTTTCTCCTTCCTTCCTTTTCCTTTCTTTTCCTTCCCTCCTCCCTTTCTTCCTCTTTTCCTTCTTTCCTTCCTCCATCCTTCCCTTCTTCCTTCTCTCCTTCCTTCCTTTTACCTTCCTTTTTTCCTTTCCTTCCCTCTTTCTTTCCCTCCCTCATTCCCTCCTACCCTCCCTTCCTCCTTTTTTTCCTTCCTCACTCCCTCCCTTCCTTTCTCTTTTTCCTCCTTGCTTCCTTCCTTCTTCCCCTTCTTCCTTTTTTCTTTCTTTAAACTATGTTAGCACAATGTCAATGAATGCTAGGAAATTCTGCTGGCCACTGTTGGAAGTTTTGCACTCATCAATATGAAAACAGATGAAAGGACCAGTAAAAGTCTGATTGTATGAGAAGCCTCATATATGTACTAGTCTGATCAGTTCTTTTACGGAACATCTAGAAGCTGTTTCTCTCTTCTCTGGACAAACATTGCATTTTCTCTCTCCCTTACAACATTTTTTACTTCCTACCTTGTTCTCTTGTATTATCTTGTATTATTTTCTCTACCAAAGCACAAAAACCAAACCATTCATTTAGGGCAGGGACAAGATTTTATTTACTGTGGTATCTTCCATAGCACCTAATATAAGATATTACACAAAAAGGCACCAATAAGTAATGGCTGAATTGAATATGATCAACAGTCGCACGTCTCTTAGCAGTAACATATTCCTCTGGGAGCTTCCCTGGGATTTATGGCAGTACATGGCTCTGTGTCCAAAAAGTATAAGGTTTGAAGATAGCCTGAAATACTCAGAATATTATTTGTCTTTGAAAAAAAAAGCTATCTTAGAATTGCAGGTGACCTTGGCAGTCTGACTTAATGCTAATCTTTAGGACTGGTGCTTGTATTGGTACTAGAATTAGGACCTGCACTGTGGGAATATCTTTTCTAAACCCTTAAAAACTCCTTGATACAAGGGAATCAGTGATCTTCAGTGACAAGTTTCTAAGCACCAATGGCGACTTGAGAAAGCTTAAAAAAATTCCAAAAGCATCAGGACACTATTTGAAAGATGGATTGTTTCATTAACATAGATATAGACTCATAAAAAAACGTATAGGCCATCCCATCAGACCCACTTTACTTTAAAGATGGAGAAACTGTGCCCCAAAGAAAGCAAGAGATTTGTACAAAGTCACAAGGCCAGTGACAGGGTGGTAGAGAATACAATTTAACGACTTGAGAGCAGAAATTGTTTTATTTTTGTCTCTTGATTCCCAGCCTGGCAGCATGCCTGCACCATAGTAGATGTTTAATTAATGCTTGTTGATAGAGGGATTGAACAGAACTCATGTTTTCTGATTCTCAGTCAGGTGTCCCTTGCTGACACCTTAGTTGTAGTCATTGAAGGCCTAAACAGATAAAGTATTTTTCAGTGTTAAACATACCTTGTCTTTAACTTAAAGAACATTAAATCCTCTGAGAAAGTTGTCTCCAATAATAACAACTTAATGACTTAATTGCAGTGGTGAAAAAGTAGTGATAATATCTCCAAAAGAACTGTGGGCTCCTCCTAAGGCGTTCTTATTTCTTGAATCTCTGAAAGAAGCTGAGCAACTCACTATATCAGCCGCCAGCTGTGAAAGCATCTGGGTAGCTCGGTGGTGCAGTGAATAGTGCCAGGCCCAGAGTCAGGAAGACTCATCTTCCTGAGTTCAAATCTGGCCTCAGACACTTACTAGCTATGTAACTCTGAGCAATTCACTTTACCCTGTTTACCTCAGTTTCCCAAACTATAAAATAAGCTACAAAAGGAAATGGCAAACCACTCCAATATCTTTGCCAAGAAAAGCCTAAATGGGGTCGTGAAGAGTAGGACACGACTGAAATGGCTAAATAACAAATGAGAGCATATTGATTTGCCATTTCAGGGAGATAAGGATTATTGAATACAGGGGTATTGCAAGACTTAAAAAAGATTACAGATGTAAACTTTGCAAATCTGAAAGCACTATGCGAATGACGGTTGTTATTACGATTATGATATTATTGTGATATCCTCAGTCGCTGAATCTCCAGTCTGGTGATGACTATTCCCTGGGCCTTTGTCTCATGCTGAGCTTAAGCAATTCTGCAATACAGTGGTATGCTGGGAAATGTTTAACAACCACTTGTGGGGGGAGAAATGTATACACACATACTTTTAATTTAATCTGAATTATGAATACTTTCTTTAATGTAGACAATCACTATGGTATTTAATCAAGTCCTCATTTGTTAGCAATTGCTGATTTCTGAGGTGTAAATGCTCACACAGAAAATTTAACAATTGTTCTCTCAAGCCTAAAGCTGGTTGGAGCTGGCTCCAGCATACCCCTGAGTGAATGGCTCCTCATTTATGATGACCAGACCATGATATGAGATCGAGGATGCAAATAAGAGAAGTTTAAGTTCTTTAAGTCAAAAAATAACAAAGAAAAATAGAACACCCACTTCAAGAAGGAGAACCTAAGTCTGAAGAATATATGTCAGTCTGTCAATGAGAGGAAGCCAGGGGCCAATTAAAAAGCATACATGGGTACCTGAGAGAAAATTCAGTTGGATTAGATTGACTGTCTTAATGGACCAGAAATCAACTGGGCCTTGTGACAAGGTCACTCCATTTGTTTGCCTGTCTGGTGCTATTTGAAAAAGAAGCTGAAATTGATGAGTCAGTTTGGTGGGATCCCTAAGATGCTATACTGCTCATCTAAACTGACTACATTTTTTTAGTTTTCCTTTTCATGTTCGGTGTCTGTAGACAAAACTTCTGAGTTTCCCCCCAAACACAGATTGCCTTGAAAGTTACACAAAAGGAACAGAAATGGTGAAAGATAATCACATTATGGGAATGCCTCTGCCTGATTTTCATTAAGCCCTGTTTATATTCCAAATCTGGCCTCAGATACTTCTTAGCTGTATGACCCTGGGCAAGTCACTTAACCTTGTTTGCCTCAGTTTCTTCATCTGTAAAATGAGCTGGAGAATGAAATGGCAAACCACTATAGTATCTTTGCCAAGACACCCCACAAAGAGTCATGAAGAGTCAGACACCATTAAACAATAACAAAATAGTCCACCTCCCTGACTTACCAGGTAAGGGACAGTGGACCAGCCAGAGGTCTCTGAGCTTCATTCAGTTCACTCATGTATGAAATGGGCATAAAATACTTGTATCACTCATCTCATAGGAATTCTGAGAAAATCAAATGAAAGCATTACACAAATGTGAATTGCTTTATCTCAATATTTTGTCTTCATGTTCAGCAGTGAAAGAATGAGGCTATTATTACACCAAGAAGAAATGTTTTTAATAAAAGTATATCAATCTAGTGGAGTATGGTACGCTTACCTAACACCCATTTTTTTTGACTACTAAGGGAGACTACAACTGTAGTTCATAAGCAGAAGAGAGAATATAAGGTTCTTCAGAGCAGACACTTTTGCTTTTTGTCTTTGTATCCTCAGTATTTATAGTACCATTATATTTTGAGGCAGCCAGGCAGAGCAGTAGGTGAGAGCCCTTGACTGAGGAAGACCTGGCTTAAAAATCTCACTTTAGATACTAGTTGTGTGAACCTGGGCAAATAAGCCTTTTGACTTCTCTCAGTCTCAGTTTCTTCATTGGTAAAATGGGGATAATAATACCATTTATCTTCCAGGGCTGTTGTGAGAATAAAATGAGATAATATTTGTTAAGAGTTTTGCAATCCTTAAAGTACTATATAAATGATACATATTATATTGTGTTATGTTATATTCTGCTATATTATGTTATATTGGTACAATATGTTATGTTATATTATATTAATGATTATTGAACATCTAGCATTTCTAGCATACAGCAGGCCCTTAATAAATATTTGTTGAGCTGAATTAATTTGATATTCTCTCAAACATTGGCAAGCCCTCCTCATATGTGAGGATGAACTTCACGTGTATGGTGTTGGTGGCCACTCTACGGTCTTCTCCTCTGTCTTTTTCTTTAGGTCATCAATGCCATTGAGCAGGACTACCGACTCCCCCCACCCATGGACTGCCCTGCTGCTCTGCACCAGCTCATGTTAGATTGTTGGCAGAAGGACCGCAATACTCGGCCACGCTTCACAGAGATTGTCAACACCCTGGATAAAATGATCCGCAATCCAGCAAGTCTCAAGACTGTGGCAACCATCACCGCTGTGTGAGTTTCAGTATATCCCTGAGGGGGAAAAGTCCTTTGGAGAGTTAATTAAGAGTGCAATAGCAAACACAAGAAGAGGCAACATGTTAGAGTGCCTACTGAGCCATCTTTGAATTAGGAAGACCTGGGTTCAAGTTCCCACTCTGACATAAACTAGCTATGTGACTCTAAGCAAGTCACTTGATCTTCAGTTGCCTTGGCTTTCTGATTGGCCTAATTGGATCGCTAATTTTATTAGTGAATAAAACAAATGGAAGGGCATTGATTTTCTCACTCAACTTTTCAGGGAGGCATCATGGTCTGGTGGAAAATTGGTCTTAAAGTCAAAAGACTTGGGTCTGAGTACTAGTTCCATCATTTATTTGCTGCATGCCCTTGAGTGAATCATTTAGTTTCTTGAAGCTCCAGTTTCCCCATCCATAAAATGGCCATTATAATACTTTTTATCACTAGAGTTGTGAAGATCAAATAAGATAATGTATGTAAAAGTAATTTATAACTCTAAGGTCTACATAATGGACTAATGGATGCTACTATTTGTTTTTCTCCCATCTCTTCTGATTAAAATGTATATCACTTCTAAAGCGGTTAAGAAGTATTAGGAGAGGGGCAACTAGGTGGCACAGTGAGTAGAGCACCAGCCCTGGAGTCAGGAGTACCTGAGTTCAAATCCAGCCTCAGACACTTGACACATTTACTAGCTGTGTGACCTTGGGCAAGTCACTTAACCCCAACTGCCCTGTCTTCTCCCTTGCAAAAAAAAAAAGAAGCATTAGGAGAATCTCTTAGATCTGTACATTGCTTTAGCTTCTAATTTAGTATTCATTTTTTCCACTGCAGTTAGTCTATCTAGCATGATGCCATGCTTTCTCTTCAAATGGGGTAGTCAGTTGCTGGAGCTTTCCCATTATGAAAAGCTAATGAACTTTCCATGAAAGAGTGGATAAGCTTGGAAATAACACAAGGATCTCCAGTTAGGACTATTTTGGTTCAGTCATTTTTCAGTTGTATCTGACTCTTCATGACCCCATTTAGGGCTTTCTTGGCAGAGATACTGAGTGGTTTGCCATTTCCTTCTCCAGCTCATTTTACAGATGAGGAAACTGAGGCAAATGGGATTAAAGTGACTTACCCAGGGTCACACAGCTAGTAAGTGTCTCAGGTAAGATTTTCACTCAGGAAGATTCATCTTCCTGGCTTCAGGCCCAGCACTCTATCCATTGCACTACCTAGCTGTCCTTAGATTAGGACTATAAGATTTAGCAAATGACAACCACCCTGTTTACTTGGGGGGAAAGAAATTAAGAAATATATCATGAGCAAATACATACACATACCACACCCACACCCACACCACACCCACACACCCATATGCCCCACATATATATATATATATATATTATATATAATATATATATATATTTAATTGATAATTCATATATATATATATATATATATATATATACATATATATGAATTATCAATTAAATAGTAGCTTATTTATATGGTGATACTACAATATCCATTCAGGTAGTCTAGCTACAGTGCAAAAGAGGACTACTCCGGAACCTCAGGAATCAGATGACTTTGATTCAAATTCTACTTCTGATGCTTACTATTTGTATGACCTTGGGCAAGTTGCTTATTATTCCTGGTTCTCAACTTCCTTATCTATAAAATAAAAGGGTTGGACTAGATGGTCTCCGAGGTGTCTCCTTTCTAGATCTATGATCCTATAATCCTATGATCACCACCACCACCCCCACCCCCGCTAATTATATGGTTACCAGTTCTCTGGTGATGATGCCTTGAGAACTTAGCTCATCAAATATTGATGGTTCATCACTCATCCTATATATGAAGCCTCTTCAGTTTAGTAAGAACTGCCAGAATTTATAGTCTGGTGCCTAGTTTACCAAGAACTTTGTCAGCCCAAGGCCATGATGAAGCTTAGAGAAAGTCCTAAATATTAAATATGTCTTGACGTGCCCCATTGGAAGGTGTGTCATTAACTACATCTCAGTTTCTTCACAATAATATTTCTAAATAGGAAGAATGCAATTTTATAGGTGAAGAAATTGAAGTTGAGTGACAGTCCCAAGGTCATACTGGTAATGAGTAAAAGACAGAGCAACAAGTTTAACAAATTCAGTGCTCTTGGGCTACTTTACTGATAACAGGACCAGAATAATTTATAAATGAAAAGGCTCAGGACAGAAGATTAAAACTAAAAACTAAAAACCCAACCATTTTCTTGATGCTAGAAGATATTGGGTATTGGTTAACAAAGGAGCTCACAATTATCCTTCCCAAGTGGTATTATGAAATAGGATACTATGTATCTGTCTAGAATTAAGTATGATCCTTATTGAAGACAGGGTAATGGATGAGATTACTCCTAAAGAACCATGCCAACCCCCTGAAGAACCATGTCAGCTCTAAAACTCAGTCAGCCAACCATTAGGACATACTCTTCTCCAGAGCTGTTCAGTTTAACCTTGTTTTCAGCCTAAAGTATTGATCAATTCTTCCAACTCTGTAGCTCAGCGGGTTAACTCTGGCTTATTTTTGTCATTGCAGGCCTTCTCAGCCCCTGTTAGATCGTTCCATCCCTGATTTCACTGCCTTTACCTCAGTGGATGATTGGCTCAATGCTATTAAAATGGTTCAATACAGGGATAGTTTCCTAACTGCTGGGTTCACCTCTCTCCAGCTGGTTACCCAGATGACATCCGAGTAAGTAGACCATATGCTCTTCTATCTATCCAATGAGGATGCAGTTATTCCTTATGCCTTGGGATTTGACTATGTGTGACCTCATTTCTTTTCACAGCTCTATGTATTGGTGGAGAAATGGAGAAGTGGTATATATTGGGAAGACAGAAGGGAAAACTGTAGACTGTACCAAGTGGGAGAACTTAAAAGTTATATTTATGCATTATTTGCCTGTTCCCTGAGATTCTCTTTTTCCATCTTTCAAGTTTTAAAACTCAAACCATCAAGGAAAATCTTCAGATAGAAAGAACAGAGATATCCAATAACTTAAACCAAATTGTAGAAACAGACATTATACAATTTTAATATCATGCTCAGGAACACAGGAAATGTCTAGAGATTTTATACAAGTAGCACTTGTAAAAAACTGCAAACCTGTTCCAACTTGTTCTTCCTCCCATCCTAAATGGTGATAGTCTAATAGATAAAACCAGTGTCTCTGTTGGGTGGAAAGAAGGTTTTATTACAACTGATGGTCACAGTTCATCATACCAAATAGAGTTATATCACCCTTCATATGGATGATGGCCCGGAGCTTGGTCCAACTTTCTAGACTCACTTTGCCTGATCATGGAGAATCTCCCTGACTAATGGAATACACAAGACCAGACTACCATGAGGCCGTGTATCTAACAGCCTATCTCATAAAACACTCATGAGAGGCTAGAGAAGCAATGGCCAGATTCTACTATTCCTCTTACCCCTACTTTCATTCAGGATGAAGTCTTTCATTCTTTTGTCTAACCCTTTGAAATGTTACTTCCAAGAAACTCCATCTTCTGACCCACATGTCAGACAGAAAGAATATAACCCTAAGATGTAGCATTTGCCATGTCCCTATTCACTGATCTGCCTTGGACCCAGGGCCACAGTGGCAGCTTCTTTCCAGTTGCAGCTTTGTTTCTTGGAGAATTGCTGTTGTCAGTGATAACAGGGACACTGTTTTCTCTTGAGAGGTTGTTTGGATGTGATTCCAAACTTGGATCTACTAAACATCAGAGTTCATTTAATTTCTCTGTTATAGACCCTGGGTACATATCCAGGCATTACCTAAAAAGACAGCTTCTGCCATTATAAATTACCATCAAGTACAAAAACATAAAAATGCAATACTTACAGGTAGAAAATCAATCACCTCAAGTTTTAGGTATAAAATGGACACCACAGGATGATTGGCAGAGGCTATGGTTTTAGGATGGAAATGACTCTGCAATGCAACTATGTTTCTTCTTATTTTCATTTCTGTTTCTGACCACTAAGGGAGAGAAGGTACACCTATGCTTCCAGTACAGTGGGGATAGTGTAGAATAATTGGCCCCAGAAGAATTCTCTTCTCTATTTGGAAATATCCACATGCAAAAGAACTGAAGGAGGAAAAAAAGAAAAAGAATAACTGTAGTGGAAAGTGAAGTTTATATATAGGGAATTTATTTTCAGGTAAGAAATAGAAACTCTGAAAGAATCTGATATATTTTGGGAGGAAAAAAAAGTTGAACAGAAAACAAGCCTTAAGCAAGAGGTTGTTAAGCCTCAAAAATGTAAATCCTATATGTGTGTGTTTACATATATATATATATACATAAGTGTGTTTGTATGTGTATATATTTGTGTCTCTATATGTATATATAGACATACATTATATTTATATATATATACATTATGTCTGTATGGAATATGATGATTAGTGATAATAATAATAATCCTAATAACCATAATATATAATGACCTAAGTAAACTGCAAGTCAGGAGAAATTGGTAGTCTTGCCAAAGTAAAATAAGATGGGGAAGATATGTGTAGAGAAAAAAAAACCACAACTATGTCTAATACTTTCCTTCCTTGGTTTGGAGGGGAGCGTGGAGAGTAGTCTAATGATTAGGAAGGCTGTGGAAAATTATAATTTTTCATTTTGGAGGTTTGCTCAATCTCAAGAACCTCTTCTACTTATCTATTGAAAGAAGCATGACTATAATCTGGTCTTTTGCCTACCCCTTTCCCAGCTACCAATGGACAAGTGCAAAAAAATCAACAGTTTTATTCATGTTAGTGCATAGTGTATAGGTCTCCACATAAAATATAAACAGGAAGTCAAGTCACAGAGACTTTTGCCAGATTTATTTAATTTAGCTAATTAAGTCATTTTGGGGGACGTCAATTCAGGACCTTTCTTTCCTAAATAGGGATAGAAAATTAGTAGTCAGAAAGGGTATAAACAAAGCATGCATGCCTGACCTTTAAAAGTTTCTCAAAATGCCAGTATGTGAGTATTGACTTTAAAGGAAGGCTCAATGGGATCCTGGTGGCAGTGTGTGGATGAGATGTCTCTCCAGACAAAAACAACCAAAAAAGCCTTCAGTTTTGCCCTTAAGGTGGAATTTTTCTCTATAAAGATGGAGTGACTCTTCCCTTGAGCCATCCTAGATAATCATTTAAAATGATGAGGTATTCTCTTGATCCAGAGAACCCCACAAAATCATAGAAGTTGACGGGTTCAAATCTTTGGGTCCACTTCAAGAACACCTATGAAACAGCCCAAGCTATCAAGGGCATGCATATCCGAAAAGCTACCAAGTATTTCAAAGATGTCACATTGAAGAAACAATGTGTTCCCCTCTGTTGATGTAATGGTGGAGGTGGCAATAGAGTCATTGGCCCAAAAACAGTTCTGAACTCTTGCTGCATGTGCTTAAAAATGCAGAGAGTAACGCAGAACTGAAGGGCTTGGATGGGGCTAACAAGCCTCCCAAAATGTGATAGCGTACCTACAGGGCTCACGGTCAAACCAACCCATACATGAGTTCTCCTTGCCATATTGAGATGATACTTACTGAAAAGGAACAAATTGTTCCTAAACCAGAAGAGGAGGATGCTCAAAAGAAAAAGATATCCCAGAAGAAACCGAAGAAACAAAAGCTTATGGCATGAGAGTAAATATGAATTACAATGCAAATAAAAGTCAAATGAAAACATTTGTTACAAAAAAAAGATGGAGCGAATGAATTAATCAATCAAATTATTCTACCCCACCTAAAATAGGTAATAAGAAAATGAATTAATCTCAAACATAGACTTTAAATCTTTATAGTGTGGGCTCCACGAAAAGATTTTAGGTGGTCCATGAACTTGGGTGGGCAAAAAAATATATATCCTTATAGCTTCACTAAACTCTACCTGAATTTTAGCATTTCTTTCAATTATGTAAAAATCATTATTCTCTGATGGGGTCTATAAGCTTCACCAAACTGCCCAGGAGTCCATGACACAAAAAAGAACTTTTGTTTTAGACTAAATGCAAAATGTCCTTGAAACTGAAATGATGTTGAACAAGAATATTATGATAGGCAGAGTAAATTTGGTCATGACCTAAGGCCAATTTCAAACACACATAGCTGACAAGAGCTACACCCACATACCTAAGACCTTATGGATAATTAGGGTGACTGCAGAAGAATTAGGTTGATCAGGAAAGATTTCATGGAAGAGTTGTTTCAAGCATTACTTTGAAGGACAGGAAGGAGTGTTTTGATGGAGAGGAAAGGCAAAGGGAAACATTTTCCATTTATCTTTATTTGAACCAAATCCTTTTGTTCAACTTTACTTTGAATTATTAATACTTAAAAAATATTTTCCCTTCTTCCTATGATTCCTATAAACATTTCAGCCTTTATTCACACCATTCCCTATGCCTAGGATGCCTTCTTGAGAACTCCTCCCCCAACACACAAACACGTGAGCTCACATGCACGCGCGCGCGCGCACACACACACACACACACACACACACACACACACACACTTTTTAAAGGCCAAGATCAAAAGCCATCAACTCCAGGAAAATGTTTCAGATGCCCCTAGGCAGACTCCTATGACCTTTCATTGTACATTATTCCAACTTATTTTAAGCACTGATATTCTAATTTTTGTGTTGTGGTTATTTGTGTGTCTTCTATTCCCTAATACATTGTAGAGTCTTTGAGCATGGGGATTGGTGCCCTGTACATAGTGGGCATGCAATAAATGCTTCTTGAATGAATAAATGAAGCTACAATGAATTGTTTTTTGTTGTTGTTGTTTGTTTTTCCTCCTCCAGAGACCTTCTGAGAATAGGAGTGACTTTGGCAGGACATCAGAAGAAGATCCTGAACAGTGTTCATTCCATGAGGGTACAGATGAGTCAATCTCCAACCTCAATGGCATGACAATTCTCGTTTTCTGAGGGGTAGGAGTGGGAGGGAAAGGGGCAAGGGTTGAAGGGGGAAAGAGAGGTTAACAAAGCTGTGAAAAGTTTTGGCGAGGTTGGCTTTATCAACTGAGAATCATAATGCCACCAACGAAGAGTCAACTGGACTTGATTTTTTAACAGGCAACTTCCATTTCTCACTGACAGAAGCACCTTTATGATGCCATGGGAAGCCAAATATAGAACTATAAATATGTAAAAATCATATATCTAAAAGGAAATGAAGACAAATTAATTTGTGTTGGGGGAACGAAAAATAGAGTCAAATCCCACCATCGGTGAGCAAGAGTCATAAACCAATAGGAAGAAAGGGAAGGAGGTGGAGGGAAGAAACAAAAGCAATTTTCAATTCTTCTTCACCAATGATATTTCTTTTCTTTTCTCCTTTTGTACTCCTCCCCTAGACCCCTGTCCCTTCTCCCACATCCATTTCCCTTTGCTCATGACCTGTGTGGGGAAGGTTCTTCAAACAAATTGTCCAGCGCCTGAATCTCAAGATGTCTTTCTGTCAGTTACCAAAGGACTTTGCTGACCACTGCATGGGGGATCCAAACCAAGTCAATTAATGTCTTCATATTGAAGAAGAGATGTACCTTCAATTGAAAACCTTGTTTTTCTTTTGTTTGCATTTTTTGCAAAAAGGAAAAAGAAACCACAAATTGGAAAAAAAGAAAACCTGTTTCTGTGCGTGTGAACACGAGTGTGTGTGTGTGTCTGCATTGTAAAATGACTGTGGATTCATTGCTTGTTCATAACAGACACAAACAAGAGAAAAGAACTTCGACAGCATCAGCACCGTCACTCCCCAGGAAGTCGGGAACAATCATAGGTTGTTGACTTGGCTTTCTGTTTGGCCCAGCTGGACCACTGGTTTCATTGGGATTGGGGGTGGGGAGAAAAAAGAAAGGAAACCAAACTCAAAATAGCTTGCAAACTCAGAGACAGGAAGCAGAGGAGAGCTTTGAAATGGATCTTATTTGGGCCATGCTAGAATAGTATTGACTGTTGGATTACTGGCAACTGGAAAGGAGGAGAAAAAAAAAGAGTATGTGGAGAATATTCTCCAACATTCCAGTAACATATAGGTAGGTGGCAAAGAAGGAGTCTTCTTTTCTAACATGTGGACCTAAGGGTTTTGGTCTTAAATACTGGCGTAGGTTGTATGGCTTCAGAGGTATGTTCATATGTGTGTTTCTCTTTACACTATTCTATATTGTACCTCATTGCTCAATTCACTTTTGTAAATTCCACTTAACATTTAAATATTTTTAATTTTGCCTTTTACCTTAATCTCCTTGCTAATTTTATCTGTCTAATTAAAATGAGCAGAAGCATGTCTGGGTTTACATAGAATGGTGTCAGAGTGTATGTCCATGTGCCAATGGGTTTCACCTGAGTAACCATGGAAGCCTATAAAACCACCTTCCCCATTAAACTGCTCTCTATCTGGGATAAAGAGGACATTTCCCTTGACCTGTCACTTTCAAGTCAGAGTACACTGTCTGAAACATTCCCACTAACATGGCCAAAAGAAGAAATTAAGAAGCTACATTATTCTGATCTCATAGAAGGCACTGGCCAATATACAAACTAAACCAATACATTAGCCCAGCTCCGGTATATTATACATATACTAATTATTGTCTTCTGTGTATATACTCCATTTTCAAAACAACCAATTTGGGTACCTTTGTAAAACTCCTAATCATTTGACATACCTCTAAAGAAGACTTTCTAGTTGTGGATATTATGATGGTACTCACATGCATGTGTTGGTGTATAATTAAAAGGAATTATGGGATTGCCACATTTCTTGTGTAATAAACAATTATGGCTAGAATAGTATTATTTTCAGTGCCAGAAACCCTCATTATTGGGGGAAATTCCTAGTTATCAAAGATCAAAAGACCTATCAAAATCTGCTCACAAGATAGATATAATTTCTTATTCACCATTTCACTATTTGCATTTCTCTCCTTAAAATACTTGCTCTTCACATAATCTTAGATGAATGAATTAATGAATGAATGGAGTGATTGAATGAATGAGTGAATTAATGAATGAATGAATATAGATCCAACACTTCCCATCAGTTGCAAAGCCCCCAAGGAGAGCCCCTCCCCCCCAGTCTGGGAAATAATCGGGCAGATAAGCAAACTTCTTTATTAATTGTTTGACAATTCCATGCACAATTTACTAATTGCCCCAAAGACTTCAATCCATGAAGTGTCTGACAAGCCCAGGCAATGCTGCTAATCTACTCTCAATTTTCCACAGGAATGAATTTTAATTTGTCACTAAATAGATCATGCTGCATTCTTAACCCTGGTGTCCCCATACTGGGCTCAATGGAAAACTGTCAGCTTCTTTGCTGCAGACAGATTGTTTCAAGGAGAAAACAGGGTTGCTTTCTCCAATTTAGTTTCTTCAGAGGACAACAGGAATAGACTAACATCATTCAACATGGATAAGAAGGAATGTGGAATAAGAACAGAAATCATGGGAAAGTACAGATCTGAATGGGGGGAACTATGACAAAGTACTAAGAGAAGGAGATGCTATTCACTGCCCCTCATCCCATTGCAGACCCATTTAAATAATCTCCTTGCCAACTGCCTGCAGGCCATTCACTGAAAGCTCTGGGGTAATGGGTACAAATCATGACATATTTTGTCTTTGAGCAAGATGTCTCAACATGGTGCCTGTTGTGGTAACATTCTGATATCGGAACAGCAACAAAAGAATCCAATCATTCCAGGTATAATAAAGCTGTGGTCGAAACCCACAGGGTGGCTTTATCTCCATCTTGTTTAATACCCCTCAATATAACTCAGTCTAGCATTAACCCCATTTTTGGGGTAGCTGCATGCAACACAGGCATACTCCTCATCACTAACTATGTCAAGCTAGTGTCAAGTCCCTGAATTTTAGTCAGGTCTATGTGTAGTTCTAATTGTTGCATGTGCTTAAGGAATCAAGAGCTCCAAGCATTGAGTAAATTTGTATGGACCGATACAATAACTTCACAACACCCAGGAATGCAGTGCTCATACTACAAACAGGTATTCACTCCCCTAAGGATATCAAACAGTATTAAGAAGCAGATGTTCCACGATTGTATTGAAGGTTTATTTGAATCACAGGGAAGAAGGTAGGAAAAATTTGACTTTTTAGGCCATTAGGCTAGAAGTCGTGAGAGTGAAGAGTATTCTGGACTCCTAGAGGGTATGCCTCAAACTTCTAGCTTGCCCCCACCACATTCCACTCCCACTTCTTCAATATTCCTATGAGAAAATGAATTAAATAATAAAGTGGAAAAGGAGTAAAAATATGAACATAAAATTCACTGGGCATGGAGCTTTAGAGTTTATAGATGTTCAAGTTCATAGATAACAAAGAGAGTCATACCCTACAGAGAACACCTGAGAAAATTTTAAAAAATCATGAAGATCATTATGAGGCCACTGGAATTAGGTGGATGCTATCTTCTGCTATTTTCTTTTTTTTCTTCTTCCTACTCCCACACCTTAATTGTGTATGTGTTTGGGAGTATGGTGGGGAATTAATGGTTTAGATCTCAGTCCTGTGTTTTGTTTGTCTGCTTTTTATTGATGACACTCTCTCCTTCAGAGAGCTAATTCATTCAATTAAGGCCAACATCGTCTCTCTCTAGATGACTCCTAAACCTATTTTTTCCAATCCTATACTTCCACTGAATATCATGTTACATTTACAGCTTCTTAATAAGGTTTACATTTGTACTTTCATAATTATAGTAGCTATCAGATTGGCAAAGTCCCTGACTCATGTTATGTTATTCAATCTTGACAACATTCCTGTGATATAGATATTATTATTATACTCATGTTGCTCATGAGGAAACTGAGATGGAAGGTTAAGTGACTTTCCCAAGATCACACAGCTAGTCAATGTCAAGAGAAGAATTTGAATTCATCTTCTTGACTCTAAATCTACCCTTCTATCTACTATTCTACCTTACTCCCCTCCATTAGTAACAGCAGCTGAAACATATAAAACACTTTTTTTAAAGTGAGGACCGGCTTGTTAAGAACTTTGTCATTCTTTAAATTTATCACTTATTTTAATGTTCTTTTAAAAAAATGTTGAGTTCCAAATTCTTTTCCTCCCTCCAATCCCTCTCTTACCTACTGAGAGAGTTATATGATATGAATTATTCGTGTGAAGTCATACAAAACATAAGTTCGTGTTAGTCATTCACAAAAGAGCAAGAAAATGAAATGAAATAATCATACTTCAATTTGCACTCAGAGGTCATTGGTTCTTTCTCTCTGGAGGTGGATGGGGTCCTTCAGAATTGTCTTGGACCATTGCATTGATCAGACTAGCTAAGCTGTTCACAGTAGATCATCATCATCATCATCATCATCACAATATTGCTGTTACTCTGTACAATGATCTCTTGGTTTTGCTCACTTCACTCTGCATTAGTTCATATAGGTTTTACAAGGTTTTTCTAAAAGCAACCTCCTCATCATTTCTCATAGCACATCACAATCATATGCCACAGATTGTTCAGTCATTCCCCAATTGCTGGACATCTCCTCAATTTCCAATTCTTTGTCCATAAAAAGAGCTGCTACAAATACTTGTGTACATGTACATCCTTTTCCTTTTTCTTTGATCTCTTTAGGTTGTAGACCTAGTAGTTGTATTGCTAAGTCAAAGAGTATGCACAGTTTTACAGCCTTTGGGCATAGTTCCAAATTGTTCTCCAGAACAGTTGGATCAGTTCACAGTTCCGAAAAGAGTACATTAGAGTACCTATGTTTTCACATCCCCTTCAGCATTTGGTGTTTTCCTTTTCTGTCATGTTAGCCAATCTGATAGGTGTGAAGTGGTACTTCAGAGTTATTTTAATTTGCATTCCTCTGATTAATAGCTATTTAGAGCATTTTTCTGTGACTACTAATAGAGTTGATTTCTTCTGAAAACTTTCTATTCCTATCCTTCAACCATTTATCATTTGGGGAATGGCTCTTATTTGTATAAATTTGACTTAGTTATGTATTTGAGAAATGGCCCTTTTTCAGATAAACTTGCTGTAATTTAAAATATATATATATATATTTCCTCATTGTCTATTGTATCTTAAAGCAAAAATGAAGTTTCCCTGATTATATTTTTTAATTTAGTCTATTTTTGCTTTTGCTTTCTTTGAGATCATGATTGCTACTCCTGCCTTTTTCATATTAGCTGAAGCACAATAGATATATTCTAGCCCCTTATTTTAACTCCGTGTATCTATTTGTTTTGACTGTGTCTCTTGAACACAATGTATTGTTGGATTCTGTTTTCTAATCCATTTTGCCATCTGCTACCACTTTATGGGTGAGTTCATTCCATTCACATTCATGGTTATGATTACTAACTGTGTATTTCTCTTTATCCTGTTTTCTTTTGTGTACCCTTCTCTCTCTTTTTACCCTGGCCCTTCTCCAAAGTCTGTTTTCTTCTGGCCATTACTTCTCTTAATCCATCCTCTTTCTTATTACCCACCCCTGGCCTTCTCTTATCCCCTTGTCCATCTACTTCCCTATAAGGTAATATAGTTTTCTATACCCAACTGAGTGTATGTGTATACATATATGTATATATACATGTATATATGTATGGTAATTATATAGGTATGTATGTATATGTATATATTCTCTCCTCTTTGTAGCAATTTCAGTGAGAGTGAGGTTCAAGCATTACCCACCATCTTTCCCCTTTCTTGAATGCTTCTTTTTTGTGAGATATTTTTCCCATTCTTCCTTTCTTCTCTCTTCTCCCAATGCATCCCTCTTTCTAAACTCATTTTTTGAGATCATCCCAAAATGATCAACTCACAACTGTGCTGTGAGTCTATGTAGACTCCTTCTAACTGTCCTAGTGATGATAAAGTTCTTAGGAATATGTGTATCATCTTCCTATATAGGAATATAAACAGTTTAACTTTTTTTAGTTCCTTGTGATTTCTCTCTTGCATTTACCTTTTTATGTATCTCTTTAGTCTTGTATTTTAATGTCAAGTTTTTTTTATTTAGCTCAGGTGTTTCCATCAGGAATGCTTGAAAGTCCCCTATTCTGTCAAATATTCATTTTTCCCCTGAAGGGTTACACTCAGTTTTTCTGGATGGATTTCTCTTGATTGCCATACTAGCTTCTCTGCCTTGTGGAACATTATTTTCCAATCCCTCTGCTCCTTTAATTTGGAAGCTGCTAAATCTTATGTTATCCTGACTGTGACTCCACAGTACTTGAATTGCTTCTTTCTGGATGCTTGCAGTATTTTCTCCTTGACCTAGGACCTCTGGAATTTGGCTATAATGTTTCTAGGAGTTTTCATTTTGGAATCTCAGGAGGTGATCAGTGAATTCTTTCAATTTCTATTTTACCCTCTGGTTTGAAGATATCTGGGTAGTTTTCCTTGACTGTTTCTTGTAATATGATGTCTAGGCTCTTTCTTTGATCATGGCTTTTAGGTAATCCAATAAGTATTAAGTTATCTCTCCTCAGTCTATTTCCCAGGTCAGTTTTTAAGAAACACTTAACTTGTTCTTCTACTTTTTTTTATTCTTTCGACTTTGCTTTATTGTTTATTGATGGCACATGGAGTCATTAGCTTCTGCTTGTCCGATTCCAGTTTTTAAGGACTTATTTTCTTTGATGAGCTTTTGTGCCTCTTTTTTCATTTGGCTAATTCTGCTTTTTAAGGAGTTGTTTTCTTCAGTGAATTTGTTTTGATTTTTTAACCATTTGGCCAATTCTGTTTTTTAAGGCATTCTTCTCTTTAATGGATTTTTGTGCCTCTTTTACCAAGCTATTAATTCTCTCTTCATGATGTTCTTGCATCTCTCTCATTTTTTTCCAGTTTTTCCTCTGCTCTTATCTCTTTCTTTACCTCTTCATGTTGGGATTATATCCAGTTGGCATCTTTTTGAGGCTTTGCTTATAGCTGTTGTCACATTGTTGTCTTCTTCTGAGTTTATGTCTTGGTCTTCCCTGTCACCATAGTAGCTTTTCATGGTCAAGTTTTTATTTCTTGCTGTTTGTTCATTTTCCCAGCCTCTTTCTTGACTTCAAACTTTTTTGCCTAATAGTGTAGCTTAGAGAGTTAATTTTATTTAGTATTTTATTTTTTCCCTAGTTACATATAAAAACAATTTTAACATTTACTTTTAAACTGTGAGTTCAAAATTCTCTCCCTTCCTCCCTCCCTACCACCCCTCAGTGAGAATGCCAGGAATTTGATATAAGTTATACATGTATAGTCATGAAAAACATTTCCATAATAGTCATGTTGTGAAAGAAAACATAGACAAAAATAACCCTCAAGAAAAATAAAGTTTTAAAAAAGTATGCTTCAATATGTATTCAGACATCATCAGTTCTTTCTCTGAAGATGGACAGCATTTTTCATCATAAGTCCTTGAGAGTTGTCTTGGATGATTGTATTGCTGAGAATGGCTGATATTCACAGCTGATCATCTTACAATATTGATATTACTTTGTGCATAGTACATTTCACTTTGCATCAGCTCATGTAAGTCTCTCCAGGCTTTTCCAAGAGCATCCTGCTCATCATGTCCCATATCACAACAGTATTCCATCACAATCACATACCACAACTTGTTCAATCATTCCCCAATTGAAGGGGAATCCTTGTTGAGCTCTTCCATTGTAAATTCATACTTTTCTTGGAGGCTTTGGTTATAGGAGCTTTGACTTTGCTTTCTTCTGAGTGTGTTTTTTGATCTTTCTTGTCATCATAGTAATTTTCTATGGTCAGAATTTTTTTCTGTTGCTTGCTTATATTGCCAGGCTCTGCTTCCAGGGGGGAGGGCACACTGTCTCAAGCTTCAGGGGTTTTGTGCAGCTGTTTTCAGAGATACTTCTAGTGATATGTAACTTTTCAGTTCTTTTAAGGTGGTATGATCTAAACAGAGTTGTTTACTACTCTCCTGGTTTGTGTTCTGGCCTGTGAGAGACCACAGTCACTCTTTTCTGCCTCAGAACTCTGAGGAGCATTCCTGCTCCACTGTGGCCACAAGGTCTACTGTGCTAGTGCTCCTTCTCCAGGACTGTCACCCAGGACAGGGACCCAGATCTGAGTATGGGCAAAGCAAAAGAGTCCTGCCTCAGTACTAGCAAAGAAACCCCTATAATCAGCTTCTGAACACTTGTTTGACTCTCCCCTTACCATTTGTGAGGTAAGAGCTCCGAAAGTAGCTGCTATGAATGTTAGTTCAATGGCTCTCAAGGCCTGCTCCTGGTTTGCTGGGGCCAGTCTGCACTGGTGTGGCCTGAGCTGGACTGTGTTCCTCTCTAACCCTGGTGCAACAGACCTTCCCTGCTGAACTTCTAAGTTGTCTTGGGCTGGAAATTTGTTTCACTTCTTCTTTTTGTGGGTTCTGCTGTTCTAGAATTGCTTAGAGTCACTATTTAAAGGTATTTGGAAGGGTTTGGGGGAGAACTCAGGCAACACCTTGCCTTTACTCCACCATCTTGGCTCTGCCTGTTGACTTTGATCTTTACACTAAAGTTGAGCTCTGCTCACCTGAGGTGGGGAGGCATTGTCCCAAGCTTCAGGCTCTTTTGTGTTGCTGTTTTCAGAGCT
The DNA here is from genome assembly GCF_011100635.1 of Trichosurus vulpecula. NCBI lineage: Eukaryota > Metazoa > Chordata > Mammalia > Diprotodontia > Phalangeridae > Trichosurus > Trichosurus vulpecula. Next base: position 325,171,337 of record NC_050574.1, on the reverse strand, counting down.
ATTTCTCAGTGTCTGTAAGTTTTTCATACTTCCAAGATAATGTGTTCTCGGGAGAGGTTTGGTCACTGCTGTCCTAGTCTGCACTCTGGCCTTTACCCAGAGAGGGCCCCTGCACCCCTGCAAACACTTTTGTTCCTTTTGGCCTTAGAACTGAGACCAGGGTCTTGGGTCCCTCACGACTGACCACCAGCGTTCCTCTCCACTCTGGAAGTGCAAGGCAGAGCTGTGTATGTGCAATAGAGTTGCCCAATAGCCATCAGTCCTGCTCCCCATGTCAGTTCAGGGCCCCTGTGATCTCTTTCTGAACAGTTGTCTGTTCCCCTTATGTTCTCTGAGCTGAGAGCTCCTAGTGCTTCCACATGGGCTTCTGGCTTTCTCCTACCCCAGTGTAATACATCTCTCCTGCTGACCTCCTAAGATGTCTTGGGCTGGAAAAATATCTCACTCCAACCTTTTGTTGGCTCTGCTGCTCCAGAATTTAATTATAGGTGTTATTTTAATTTTAGTTGGAGGTGAATGTTGAAAGGGTTTAGCTGAGTTACTGCCTCAACTCCCATAGTGCTTTAGGGTTTGCAAAGCACTTTACAAAATGATCCTCACAAGCACCTTGTAAAGATGGTTCTATTATTACTTTCATTTTACAAATCAGGAAACTGAAGCTCAGATAGGTTAAGTGACTTACCCAGAGCCACACAGCTAGGGTCTAAGACAGACAAAATTCAATCGTGGGTCTTCCTGACTTTATATTCAACCAACTATACTCTCTACCACTGAGCTGCATTGCATATTCTACTATCAGCTCAAACTTAGCATGTCTAAAATCAAACACATAAATTTCTCTAAAAAAAGAAAAGAAAACTTCCTCTGCAAATTTTACCATATGCTATTAACAGTATAACTCTCAAAGTCACCAAATTTCTGCACCTGAGGTTAACTTTGATGCACTCCTCTCTTCCCTTTCAAGGTTTGTTGGTCTTACCTTATGTTTTTACTGGGGAGGAAAGAGTGATCGCTAAGAGGAAAAAGTGATGGATCTATTAATTAAGAAGAAACAGGGTCCTACCTCAGACACTTACTAGCCATACTTTTCCTACTTGACCTCTCTCAGACTCAGTTTGCCTACCTGTTAAATGCACTGCTGATATCATTTACTCCAGGGGATTACTGCCAGGATCAAATGAGGTAATGCATGCAAAGTGCTTTACAAAACTTAAAGAGCTATATAAATGTGACTGAGCTATCATTAAAATGTTGTTTATTTCCTTTTAGTTAGTACAGTTGAGATAAAATTGGGATACCTTGCTACCTGACAAGTGATAGTATTTATTTATTAGTCATGTGATAAGAACAACCAGCTTTTAGCCTGCACATGGATAATTTTAAAATGGCATAAATTTCCACTTGCACTTAAATAAAAATAAAAATCTCATAAAAACAGCCGAGCATAGTAATATTAAATAGGAAAGAAGATAGCTTGTGGAAAGCATTGGGACATAGGGAGCAAAAGGTATGCCAGGATGAAAACCAAGGCCCATGATAAATTCAAGGGTCTAGACAGCAATAAACTAGAGGTTGACAATACAACATAAATCAAGAATACATAAAGCATAGAGAGCAAAATGTCAGGCAATAGATAATGTCCATGTAGATAGTCATCAGCCAGGAGATCTACATAGGCTAAGGGAGGAGAGAAGAAGAGGAAGCTCATAAGAAATGAAGGAATAAGCACAGAACAGGTAGGCAGCATGGGATACCTGCAACAAAGGCAGGATTTAATGCCTAAGCATCTTGCTGCTTTGGGCTCAGGTACTTTATGCTCCTATTGTTCTGGTGAGAACTCATTCTTAGTGAGCCTGGCCTTAGGCATGGTGGAGATAATTCCTGGCAACAGGGGTCTGGGGAATAAATGCAAGGCTATGGAACAGACAAGGGTCACTAGAAAAGAACCTTTTTCTTGACAAAAATGTACCTTTCCAGAAATAATACCTCTTAAAACAAAATTTATCCAAAAATGAATGTGTAATGGCTTCATTTTGAACCTTTATTATTAATTTTTCTACTTTCTCTATTCCTTTCAGTCTACTAAGCATTGCAGAAGAAAAGCACAGAACTTTCTTATTTGATCCATATGATTCAACAAGCATCTAGAGGTTGAATAAGATATGGTCATTGGTCTCACGGAGTTTAAAGTCCAGTAATTCATTTTACATATTCAGAGTATTTAAACTCATGTTGATTCTAGGATATCCAGTGTGAAATATCCAATAGACAATCGATGATGTACTGAAGCCCAGGAAAGAGACTATACCTAGATAGAGCTAGTAAGAGAGGGAAGGGTAGAGAGGGAAGGAGAGAAGAGAAAGAAAGAGTGAGAAGGGAAAGAAGAGGGAGGGAGAGACAGACAGAGACAGAGAAAGGCAGAGAGACAGATGGACAGACAGAGACAAAGAAAGAGAAAAATGAGTTCTTTGGCTGTGGCTGGGGGAAGACATTAAAAGATATTTCTGGAATCTTGTCCCCTTCTCTCCAAGAGAGACTTTGATTCTTACCTGGAAGGGAATACAAGGGGTTGCACTGTTCTCCTCTAAGAGAAAGAATACTAGACTATTATTATAGCTATCTGCCCCCCTAAATGTTGATGGTCTAGAGGCTAAGAAGAGAGAATGACATACTACAAATTAAGAAAACATGGAGTCCTACCTTAATTTTCAATTCAAGCCATTATTTGGCCTCTATCCCTTAAAGGGGAGCAAGTGTTCCTGGATTACAACCACAAGCTTGATTCTTTACCACCAAATTCTATTTAAATAAATGACTATCGCATATAATGAATAGTGAGTAAACCCATTTGCCCAAACAAATAGTGAACAAAATTCAGCCGGAGAGTCAGAGTCAATAGCCATTAATTAAGTGCCTACAATATGCCAAGCACTGTGCTGGAGATACAAAGAAAGTCAGAGAACAATCACTGTGCTCAAGGAGCTCATGATCTAATGGAAGATACAACAGAAAAGAAAGGAAGCTGACAAGGGGAGTGTGCATTATCAGGCATGGTGGCATGATGAAGTCATGCAGCAGGGATAGGAAATTATCTGAGGAGGTGTGAATTTCTGAGTTGATTTCATCTTATGGAATGATGAGTTTCTGGAGATGAGACAGTCCAAGAAAGTAGCCAGGTAAGAAATTATGAGAATTCCCTAGCCATCATCCTTAAATAGTGAAGATCTGGGAAGAGCTCTCCAATGTCCACCCATCCACCATCTCCAAAAGAGAGGGAAGTGTCTCAGGCACTCAGGCACCGGAGGTGCCAAGAAGGTTTGAGTTAACAGGTTGGTTTCAAATCTAATCAAAGAGTTTTGCATATCAGAATATACCAGAAAATAGAAAAAGTGATTGAGCTCTCTCATTGGGAGTGAGCTACCTCAGCTAGACTAAGAGAGGCTCTGATTTCACCTAAGGAAAAATTGTCCAAGAGTCTGTAGGGAGACAATACAGAAACTGGGGATATGTTGAAGATCTAGCTTTCCCTTAAATGTTTGCCTTTCCAAGTCTGTCTGTCTTACCCCAAAGTCAGTCCTGTAGAGAGTTTGGAACTACATATACTTTTGAAGACGGAATGAAGAATCTCTGCTCCTCATACACACACACACACACACACACACACACACACACACGTACAGACACACAGACACAGACACAGACACACACACATACAGACACACAGACACACACACACACGTACAGACACACAGACACAGACACAGACACACACATACAGACACACAGACACACACGCACAGACACACACACACACACCCAAGGGTTCAAGATCACAAGATGGATGTTGAGCCATCAAAGGAAACTGAGTGGAGCAATCAGACAGGTGGGAGGAAAAGCAGAGCAACAGGAGAGAGTATTGTCATAGAAACTTAGAGAGCATTAGGAGGAGAGGATAAAGAATAGTGTTAAATACGGTGGATAGGTATAAAAAGATGGAGGATTGAGAAAAGACCATCAGATTTGGCATTTTAAGAGACTCTTGCTAACTTTGATTGAAAGCTCCTTGTGGACAAAGATGGTGTTTTAATCATCTTAATTCAACCCAGTATTTTCTGAGTGAATGCAATTAATCATAGTTAATTTTACCTTGGTCTTTAAGTTAAGTGGATAAGAAAGTTTCCTTTATTGTTCACTCAGAATTCTTAGTACTGTGACATAGCCTTCCCTGCAGCCCATGTGCATAGGCTTCAGGGTTCTCTCTATTGGCTTTGCCTTTTAATTCCCTCCAGTCTTTGTTCTTTTCTTTGGCTGCTTATAAACTAACCAAAAGGCAGAGATTATTTCACCTTAAAAAATCACTGCCTCTGTTCTGAGTTCCTGCCAGAAGTTAGTTGACCTTATTCTTATTACTCCTATTCCCTCTTCTCTCTGAAACCTTTTTTTTTTTCAGTCAGAAGGTAGGCATTTTATCCTCCTCACCTAAGAAAAGGAGAGCTTTCTCCTCTCAATATGTTTTATTTCCTTAGATGGCCCTTATTTAAAATGAAATTCACATTAAATTTCCCTCAGCAGCTGCTTCAATTTTTGCAGCTTTCTGATACAGACTATTTTAGTAAGAGTATTTCAGTTACAAATCCAAGATTTTACCAAACAAAGACAACATTTAACCAGAATTTTTTTTACAAGATTTAAAACAGACTTAAAGTGATTTTGTCACAGCTCCCACATCCAGTTAGTCACCAAGTCCTATCAGTTCTTCTTTCAGAATTTCATCTTTCCATTCCTACTAGGACTAGATATTTCATCCTGGCACAGGTAATTAGCCCCACCAAGGCATGGGTGGCAGACTATTAGAGGGCTGCCAGATGCACAAATACATAAATATTGTAACGACAAAAGTCAAATTTAAATAACGTTTCGAAGTTTAGAGAGTGCTTCCCAAACAACAATGCTATGGCATAGGGAGCTGAAGCATTATTATTTTTAAAAATATGTTTTTATTGATGTCTTTAGGGGTTTTTATGACTATCTTTTCCTCCAAAAATCTCTCTTCATCTCCCTCCTAGAGAGACATTCCATATAATAAATAGTATTAAAGACAAAAAGAAAAAGAAGAGGAAAAATCAGCATAACTGATCAGTACACCAAAAAAGTCCGAAAATATTTGCAGTGTACAACACTTGTAACCTCCCTCCTCTGCAAGGGGATGGGTGAGGTGGGAGTATCTTCTCCTATATCTCCTTTGAGGCGATGCCTGCAATGTTCACTTTTGTATGTGTGGTTGTTATTTCCACTTACCTTGTTGCAGTCAGTGTATATATTGTGTGTTTGTTTGGCTCTGCTTCCTTCACTCTGCATCAGATCTTTCCATGCTTTTCTGTATTCATCTGTTCATCCTTTCTTATATAACAGTCATATTCCATTTTAGTTGAACTATTACCATTCTCATTTTAATGATGAGGGTTTTAATGCTTAGAAAGATAAAGTGACTTTGTAACAATCACATAGCTAGTAAGTAGCAGATTTGATCAGAACCCTGATCTCCAAATTTTAAATCCTACTCTTGCCACTGTGCCATACCACCTTTCATGCATGGGTTACAGTAGTAGGACAATGACTGGATTTTATTTCAATTTAGTCAGGCAACTGTTGTCACAGGAGTCATAGTAGTTGGACAGAGATGAGATTCAAGATTAGGAAACACAACATACTTTCAGAAAGGAAGAAAAATTTTTAAGCAAGGTCTCATGTAGCTACAAGCAGTTCTCCAAGGGAGCTTTTGTTTTGGCAGGGTTTCCCTGCTAAATGGACTCTTGTACCTAGAACATTTCAGAACTAACAAGTTGAGACAGTTCTACCTGAGCTATCATTGGGAATGCATCATGATTCCTATCCAATGAGAACTGAACTTGTTATTTAAGAAAAAGAAAAAAAAATAGTAATCCCTAAATAAGCAAAAGAAATAAAATTTTGAGAATCATAGGAGAGATAAAAAGATTGAGGTGATAAAACATTTAAAAAATAATAAAATTGGCAAACCACTTATAATCATAGCTGGCATTTCTATAGCACCTTAAGTGCAAAGCTTTTTACATACTTTACAACATTTCATAGGAATTGCATAACAACCCCAGGAGGTAGTTGTTGCAGTCATGATTATTCCATTTTGCTGATTAGGGAGTTGCAGCTCAGAGAGATTAAGTGATTTGCCTATTGTCACACAGTAAGCGTCAGGGGTGCTTTGTGAAATCTGGTCTTCCCGATTCCAAGTACATGTCTTTATCCATGAAATTATAATGCTTATTAGCTAGCTCGATTTTGAAAAGGAATGAATAAGTGAATGAAAAAGCATTTATTAGGTACTTACTAATTGTCAAGCACTACTAAGCTCTGGGGATACAAATACCAAAAAAAAAAAGTCCCTGTATTCAAGGTACTAACATTCCAATGAGAGAGGCAATAGCCTGGGAAGTGAGGCCATAGGGGAATATATTGATAAACCCATTTCTTTTGGGAATAATAGCAAAATTAATTTGATCATGGCTCTAGAATTGGAGGGTTGGGGAGGGGGCTGGAGGAAGGAAGAGTAAGCTTCAATAAGAAGGGGAATGTCTAGGAAAAAAAGGCTGGAGAAAAAGCATTGAGGTAAAGAATGGTGGCTGGGTCTTTTCTGAAATAAGAAAGTAAAGAATTCCAAATTATGAAGCTCAAAAGAGAAGAGAAATAAAAAACAAACAAACAAAAGAAAATTATTAGAACCCACTGTATCCAAATATATGCAAACAAAACTGAAAACTTCAAATAAAAGAATGAATCCCTTTAGATAGTGTACTCCTGGAGGGCAGGAATTTTTGAAACCCATGGACTTGTCCATGAGTTTGTTTGTTTGGTTGGTTTTTTGGCAAAGATACTAGAGTGATTTGTCATTTCCTTATCATTTTACAGATAAAGAACTGAGGCAAATAAACATTAAGTTATTTCCCTACCATCACACAGCTACTAAGTTTCTCAGGCCAAATTTGAATTCAGATCTTCCTGACTCCAGGCCCAGTGCTCTGTCCACGACACCACCTACCTCAGTACATAGTAGAGTCATAATAAATGCTTATTGACTGGCTTGATGAATATTCACTAAAATATAAAGTGCCCAGATCAATAAAATAGGAAATGCAGATGTAAACCATCTGATTTTTTTTCTTGGGGGGGGGGTGGGGATTGCACAACCTATAAATGAACTCTCAAATGAAAAAAAAAATGTATCTGGTCCAGATACAATTTCAGGTGAATTTTACCAAGCATTTAAAGAATAAGTCATCTAACAAAGTTAAGCTATTTACAAGCATAAGAAGGGAGGAAAATTTATCAAATTGCTTCTAGAAGACTGATATCTTAATACACAAATCTAGGAGAAATAAGCAAAGAAAAGGAAGTTCAAGACCTTGTTGAAGAGCAGTATCATTAAATACTGTGTTTTCTTTTGGTCTGAACCTACCATTTCATTTGGTTAGGGAATTATCAGTGAGGAAAATTTCTCTACTAAAGCACATCTCCAATCTATAGTCTTAGAAAATTGCCTGAAGGTATAGAGAGGTTAATGACTTGCTTCAAAGGCAGGACTTGAATCCAGAACTTCTTGCCTCTGAGGTTGACTCCTTATCTACTACATTTCTCTTTCTCTCTCTCTCTCTCTCTCTCTCTCCCTCTTGCTCTCCCTCTCGCTCTCGTTCTCGCTCTCTCTCTCCTTCTCTCTTACTACTTATATTAATGCAAAAACCTTGAATACAATATTAGCATATAAGCTACAGAAATATATTCAAAAAATTATTTACTATGACCAGGTTGGATTAATACTAGGAACACAAGGATGGTTGAACATGAGGAAAACTAATAACATAATTAATCATATTAATAATGAAAGCAATAAAAATCACATAATTATATTAATAGACTCAGAAAAGTATTCAACAAAACACAGCAGTATTTACGTTAATAATGTCAAAAAGTATAGGAATAAAAAGATATTTCTTTAATATGGTCAAAATTATCCAATTAAAATCAAATGCTTGCAATATGTATAATGGGGAAACATTGAAAGCTTTCTCACTAAAACCAGATCATTTCCACTATCATTTGTTATAATGCTAGAAGTACTAGGTAGCTAGGTGGCACAGTAGATAGAACGCCATTCCTAGAATCAGAGAGACTTATCTTCCTGAGTTCAAATCTTGCCTTAGACACTTACTAGCTGTATGACACTAGGCAAGTCACTTAAGCCTGTTTGCCTCAGTTCCTCATCTGTAAAATGAGCTGGCAAAGGAAATGGCCAACCACTCTAATATCTTTACCAAGAAAACCCCAAATGGGGTCAGGATGAGTCAGACACTACTGTAATGACTAAACAACAACAACAAATGTTAACTCTAAGATTAGGACAAGACAAAGAAAGTAGGGGAGTAAGTACAGGCAAAGATAAGGTAAACCTAAAGATAATGAATTATGGTTTTCTCAGATAAACCCAGAAAATCAGTAATAAAATTAATGGATATAATTAATAGCTTCAACAAAGTAGCAAAATGTGAAATAAACCCACAAAACATTTCAACATTTCCGTACGTGAATAACAAAGTCTTTGAGGAAAAGAAGGAGAAATACCATTTAAAATAATAGCCAAAGATACTAACTATTTTGGGAAGTATATTAAACTACCAAGAAACTCATAGGACTCAAACAAATAAAGAATAAAACCATGCTCACTAAAATAAAAGAAGGTCTAAAAGCTAAAGATAGTTAATACTTTTCTCTGAGTCATGTCAATGTAGTAAAATGTCATTTGTAGAAAAATATTCATAGCACTATTATTCATGACAACAAAAAGCTACAAACACGATATGTACCTAATGGTTGGGGGAATGACTGAACAAGCTACATTATACGACTACAATGGATTATTTCTGCATGATAAAGAAGGAAGAGTATGACCAAATTCTAAGAAACAGTGGGAATTGTCCAGTGATTCTGAGGGAAAAAAATCAGAGATAAATATGTGTGTATATGTGTTTGTGTGTGCAGTGATTACAATTATGTAAATAAAGATGTTAAAAGGCAATAAAATGTAGGTCAAAGATCTAAGTAATATAGATACCATTCTATCAAAGTTAAAAATAGCAATCTTTCTGTTAACAATAAGTAAATTACAAAAGTGGAAAGTCAGAGTTAACATTGGCTGTAAACATCATATCAGGTGGTTTTGCTTAACTATTTCCAGGAAATATCCTTTGTAGGAGACTTTGGGTATTTATTGTGTCACAATGAAATATATTAAATAAAAAATGAACAAAGGAAAATAAAGAGAAAAGTAGGGATAGAACCACTAACAAGTAACTGGAAATCTAGAACTCAGGCAGTTAAGAGACTTCAGGCTCTTAAATTATGGAAATATGGTCCAGCCATTGCTGAAGATGTGTGTGTGTGTGTGTGTCTGTGTGTCTGTGTGTCTGTGTGTGTGTCTCTGTGTGTGTCTGTCTGTGTGTCTGTATGTGTGTTTCTGTGTCTGTGTCTGTGTGTCTGTATGTGTGTGTGTGAGCACCTCTGTGCATGTGTATGAGGTCACCAACCAGTTGACTGGAAGTATAAGCAATGAAAAGGCTCTTGATGATCATTCCCTGAGGAACAAGGAAATATGGCCAGGTAGGAATGAGATGAGAATTTCCAGATATTGAGAGAAAGTGAAGGTCAAATATGAACTTGGGGGCTTGCAAGAAGTCTGTTAAATCATCACCCTCCTAGTAAAAGTAGTATGGAGTCCAGGAGAATATCAGGTAAAACAGCCCTAGAATTAATCAATTCAGTGTTTCTGGGAATTTCTACCACCTGGGGATTGGTTAAGATGTGAAGAGTCAACCCCTCCCCCCAGAAAAGCAAGTGGTTATGGTGGAAAGCCATCTTCCAGTATGATGATCAATGTTCTATGAGACCATTTCAGCAGGATGATAGATCAAGCAAGCAAACATTTAACAAAAAATTACCAAGTGTTTATGAAAGACTTTAGAGATCATCTAGCCCAACTCATTCATTTTATATATGAATTTGTTGACATGGTTACAGTGGAGTGAGGGTTGGGCTGTGAGAACTGTTCAGACTACCCTGACTTCATTAGCAAAACATAATAATGAAGTAAAATTTGGGTCAATGAATATCTCCTAACAGAAGCTAGATGGCTAGGTATATCGAAGAGTTACCTCTGTAATCCCTTCAGAATATCAAAAATCTGAGGAGATATTTGAGAAAGGAGGAGATAGACAATTTCAACTGAAATCAGGGTGGTTATTGTTTAGCACATATGGCTCTTGAGTCAGGAAGTTATGGATTCAAATCCTGCTTCAGACTTTTCTGACTATGTGACCCTGAGAAATTAACTTAACCTTTCTATATCTCAGTTAACTCATCTTTAAAGTGTTGGACTAAATGGCTTTTTAAAAATTATTATTTAGTTATTAAATATTTTTAGTTTTCAACATTGACTTCCACAAGAGTTTGAATTACAAATTTTCTCCCCATTTCTACGCTCCCCCCCCCACTCCAAGACAGCATGTATTCTGATTGCCCCATTCCCTATTCAGCCCTCCCTTCTGTCACCCGACTGACCCCCATCCCCTTTTCCCTTACTTTCTTGTAGGGCAAGATAGATTTCTATGCCCCATTGCCTGTATATCTTATTTCCTAGTTCCATGTAAAAACTGTTTTTTTGAACATCTGCTTTTAAAACTTTGAGTTCCAAATTTTCTCCCCTCTTCCCTCCCCACCCACCCTCCCTAAGAAGGCAAGCAATTCAACATAGGCTATATGTGTATCATTATTCAAAACCCTTCCATAATACTCATGTTGTGAAAGACTAACTATATTTTGCTCCTTCCTATCCTATCCCCCTTTATTCAATTTTCTCCCTTGACCCTGTCCCTTTTCAAAAGCATTTGCTTTTGATTACCTCCTCCTCCACCTGCCCTTCCTTCTATTGTCCCTCCTTTTTTATCTCCTTCCTCCTTCCTTCCTGTGGGATAAGATACCCAATTGAGTATGTATGTTATTCCCTCCTCAGGTCAAATCCAATGAGAGCAAGATTCACTCATTCCCCCTCACCTGCTCCCTCTTTCCTTCCAACAGAACTGCTTTTTCTTGCCACTTTTATGTGAGATAATTTACCCCACTCTATCTCTCCCTTTCTCCCTCTCTCAATATATTCCTCTCTCATCCCTTAATTTGATTTTATTCTTTTAGATATCATCCCTTCATATTCAACTTACCATGTGCTCTCTGTCTATATATATATATCTATATCTATCTATATCTATATCTATATATATATAGATATATTTGTATATTCCCTTCAGCTACCCTAATACTGAGGTCTCATGAATTATACACATCATCTTTCCATGTGGAAATGTAAACAAAACAGTTCAACTTTAGTAAGTCCCTTATGATTTCTCTTTCTTGTTTACCTTTTCATGCTTCTCATGATTCTTGTGTTTGAAAGTCAAATTTTCTATTCAGCTCTAGTCTTTTCACTGAGAAAGCTTGAAAGTCCTCCATTTTATTGAAAATCCATATTTTGCCTTGGAACATGATACTCAGTTTTGCTGGGTAGGTGATTCTTGGTTTTAATCCTAGCTCCATTGACCTCCAGAATATCATATTCCAAGCCCTTCAATCCCTTAATGTTGAAGCTGCTAGATCTTGGGTTATCCTGCTTGTGTTTCCACAATATTCAAATTGTTTCTTTCTGGCTGCTTGCAGTAATTTCTCCTTGATCTGGAAGCTCTGGAATTTGGTGACAATATTCCTAGAAGATTTCTTTTTGGGATCTTTTTCAGAAGGCGGTCAGTGGATTCTTTCAATTTCTATTTTAACCCTCTGGCTCTAGAATATCAGGGCAGTTCTCCTTGATAATTTCTTGAAAGATGATATCTAGGCTCTTTTTTTGATCATGGCTTTCAGGTAGTCCAATAATTTTTAAATTACCTCTCCTGGATCTATTTTCCAGGTCAGTGATTTTTCCAATGAGATATTTCACATTGTCTTCCATTTTTTCATTCCTTTGGTTCTATTTTATAATATCTTGATTTCTCATCAAGTCACTAGCTTCCACTTGCTCCAATCTAATTTTTAAGATAGTATTTTCTTCAGTTGGCTTTTGGACCTCCTTTTCCAATTGGCTAATTCTGCCCTTCAAGACATTCTTCTCCTAATTGGCTTTTTGGAGCTCTTTTGCCATTTGAGTTAGCCTATTTTTAAGGTGTTATTTTCTCCAGTATTTTTTGGGTCTCCTTTAGCAAGTCCTTGAATTGTTTTTCATGGTTTTCTTGCATCACTCTCATTTATCTTCCCAATTTTTCCTCTACTTCTCTAACTTGCTTTTCCAAATTCTTTTTGAGCTCTTCCATGGCCTGAGACCAGTTCATCTTTTTCTTGGAGGCTTTTGATGTAGGCTCTTTGACTTTGTTGACTTCTTCTGGCTGTATGTTTTGGTCTTCTTTGTCACCAAAGAAAGATTCCAAAGTCTGAGTCTGAATCTGAGTCTGTTTTTGATGTCTGGTCATGTTCCCAGCCAACTTTTGAGTTTTTTTTGGGTCATGACTGCTTGTAGAGTAGAGAGGACTTTGTCCCAAGCTTGAGGGGCTGCACTGTTGTTTTCAGAGCTATTACTACACAGCAAGCTCTGCCACACCCGCACTCCTCCTCCACTAAGAACTGCCAGTCCTGACTGTGATTCAGATCTAAGCAGGCTCTGCATTCCTGCTCTGATCCACCACTTAATTCCTTCCACCAGGTGGGCCTGGGGCCTGACGCAACTGCAACTGTAGGTCTGTAAGCAGCCTCAGAGCTGCACCACCTCAGCTGCCCCTGGGGCAGTGGCCAAACCAAGAACTCCTTTCACTCTGCCCCAGATGTTTTTCCCACTAACCTTCTCTGTTGACTTTGGTGTTTGTGGGTTGAGAAGTCTGATAACTGCTACAGCTCACTGATTCAGGGCACTAGGGCTTGTTCCACCCGGCTCCCTATTTGGTTGGTCCTGGCGTGGCCCATGCTAGGCTGTGCTCCACTCCACTCCCAGCTCCATGGGATAGACCTTACCCAGCGACCATCCAGGCTCTCTTGGGCTGGAGCCCTGCTTCCCTCTGCTATTTCATGGGTTCTGCAGTTCTAGAATTTGTTCAGAGCCATTTTTCATAGGTGTTTGGAGGATCCTAGGGGAGAGCTTTAGGCAAGTCCCTGCTTTCCAGTCACCATCTTGGCTCCGTCCCACCCAAAATGTATCTTAAAGCTCTGGCATTTATTCAAGGAGCTTCCATTCTAATGAGAGCAGACAAGGGGAAGGTGGCCACGTGGCGCATGGTGGAGAAGACAGGAGAATGGGGAAGTCAGAAAGCAGAGGCAGAGGAGTGAGGGTCCTAAATGGCTTTTAAGAGCCTTTCTCACTCAATGCCACCTGCAAATCTATGCTCCTGTAATACTATGGTAGCTTGAGTATGAAAACAATCCCTCCACTTATCTCTGAGCTGTATCATTCACAACTTGCATTCACACTTGCAGGTATGGGGAGAAGTAAGGTATTCCCAGAGGGAGGGACTTGCATAAGCAAGACCACACTGCTACAACTCATACTCTTAGGATCTTAGGAGTAACCCTGATGTATGCATATGAGAGGGGAACATACACTCCCACTACTCATTACTTTAGCTCCTGAGACCCCACTAGTATAATACTGTTATGCAAAATAAGTCACAATGGCATTATTGAGTCTTAAACTTGAAACATGTACTAAACCATAAAGAAAGTGCAAGAATAATACTACTCACTCAATAGAAGGCAAAAGCAATAAGAATCAAAACCTTTATAAGTATTAGGTATTATTATTATTAATTAGTATTATTATTATTAGTTACTATTGGCCACCCTTTCCTGCTAGATACTCTCTCCTCTGTTTTTATGACAATACTCTCTTCTAGTTTTCCTCCTACCTCACAACCCATAACTCTGGGTGTTCCCCAAGGTTCTGTCTTAATATTCATAACACCTAGTGTTTTTATAGCACTTTAAGGTTTGCATAGCAATTTTAATTAGAATATCTCATTTTATCCTTAGAAAAACCTTGTGAGGTAGATATTATTTTAATCTCTATCTTACAGATGAGGAAACTGAGTCAAACAAACAAAGCTGTCAAGTTACTTTCCCAGGGCCACATAGCCAGTACAGTCTGAGAATGTAATCAAACCCAGGTCTTTCTTACTCCAGGTCTAGTGCTGTATATACTGTACCACTTAAATGCTTCAAGGGCCTATACCCTCTTCTCTTCTCCCTGTACACTCTCTTTGGGTAGTGTCATCAGTGCCTATGATTTTAACTACCATCTCTATGAAAATGACTCACAGACTGAAGTGTCTATATTTATATTGATATTGATATGGAGATAAAGGTTGGATATAGATCAAGCCACGGTATCTCACCTGAGCTTAAGTCCCACACTAGTTGACTATTGAACATTTCAAACAGGTTGTCCCAGACACATGTTCAACTTAATATGTTCAAAACTGATCTCATTATCTTCCTTTACAAGCATTATCTTTCTCCCTAGACCCTCTACTCTTCCAGAATTCCTGTGTATTTCAAAGGCACCACTATCCTTCTAGTGTCCTGTGTTTATCATCTCAGCATTATCCTTGACTCACTCTCCTTCACTCCAAATATCTAATGAGTTGCCAAATCTTGCCTTTTCTTCCTCCACAACTTCTCCCCCATCTGATAATCCCTTCTCTCCACTCACATAGCTACCAATTTAATTCAGGTTTTTAATCATCTCTCACCAAGGTTATTGCAATATCCTTCTAATTAGTCTCCCTGACTCTCCCTGACTCAAGTCTCTCCCTACTTCAGTCCATCCTACTAGTACATCCTATTGCCAAATCAGTTTTCCTTTATCATATATCTGAGCCTGTGGCTCCCCTACTCAACTCCAGAGATTTCCTTTTGCCTCTAGGATCAAATATAAACTTTGGTTATGTTTTAAAGCCTTACACAACCTGACCTCAACTTAGTTTTCCAAAATCTGGACATCCCTTCCCACACTCTGCAGTACATCCAAACTGGTCTTTTCTCTCTTCACACACAACACTCCATCTCTCATCTCCATGACTTTACAACTATAAAGATGTATCAAATGTACTCCCTAAATATCTATGTCTCAAAGAATTCCTCTTTTCCTTTAGGACACAGTTCAAGCTCTATCTTTTGCATGAAACCTTCCCTGATCTTCCAATTGCTAGCTCCCTATGCCCCTTCCAGCAATATGAATGTCCATATATGAAGGAGATGGTACTTTACATTGATTTACTCTATTGCTCTCCCTCCTAGTAGCTCACCACTCCACAGATGAATTTACCAATTAAAAAGTGCAAGACAATCTTTGCTAGAGTCTACCCACCCCTGAAATCCTGCAGAAGAGATTCACCAGGTTGTCTCAGTCATCAACAGGATATTTCCTCTTTTATTGAGCCCAATAAAAGGAAACAATTGTGCTCTGGTATTGATTCAGGGGAACTTAATAAGATGATGCTCTGCAATCATTACCTGCTTCCCTAGATCTTAGATATTCCTGGAAGTGTCCAGAGGGACTGAATTTATACTAAGTTGAATTTGTGAGGGCAAAGGGAAAGGGGCTATAACTTCATTTGAAATAGAACTTGGGAATAGTGTATGACAGCTTTTACACATGCAACAGCTATTATGAATAACTAGTTATGCTGCTCATGTTGGTCAATGTCCTGGCAACATTCCAGCCCCAGATTAATGAAGTCTTCACAAGCCTCTTGGATCAATTCATCATCACGCACCTCAATAACATCTTCATTTTCTCTCACCAGGAATAGGAACATGCTTCACAATTATGGGAAGTCTTAGTGGATGGAGCACTAGATTTAAAGAAAGAAGACCTGGATTAAAGTTCCAATACTGCCCTAAATTAGCTGCATGAGTATGGGCAAGTTATACTGAATCGCAGTTTCCTCATATGCAAATTGGGTACAAAAAGCTTACTAAACCTACCTTATAAGAAGGCTGTGAGAATAAAGTGAATCAATGTGTTTAAAATCATTTATTTTTGTTCTTTTATTTCTTTGTTTTTGTTTATTTCTTTTTAAGACTAGGTTTCCTGGAGGTAGAGCCAAGATGGTGGAGTAGAAGCAGGGACCTGCTTGAGCTTTCCCCCCAAACCCCTCAAAATATCTGTAAAAAATGACTCTAAACAAATTCTAGAGGAGCAGAAGCCACAAAATGACAGAGTGGAACAGATTTCCAGCCCAAGACAATCTAGAAGGCCCACAGGAAGTGTCTATTGCACCAGTTTGGAGTGAAGCGCAGTCCAGCCCAGTGTGGGCCTCACCAGGATAGACAGGACTGGAGCAGGCCTCAGGGCACTGAATCACTGGTAGCTATTGTGATTTCCAGACTTCTCAACCCCAAAATGCCAAAGACAGCTTTTGAAAGTCAGTAAGAAAGGTCTCTCACCTGGGTCAGAGAGGAGCATGGTCCAGCCCTGCAAAGTTAATGGGGAATAAGATCTTCCCTACCCTTCAATAGACTGGGGCTAGACTGGGTGGGGCTAGTTAAGGGAAGCTTGATTAGGCAAGGCTTGTTTGTAGGCAAGCCCATACCCTTGCTTGTAGCAAGGCTTACACAACTTTTGCTAATTTTTAATTAGGCACTGAGTCAGGAGGGTTGTGATGCCTTTTGGCTCTGAGCCTATTAGCTGAAAGAGTATATATTCTGAGAGGTGAGCTTCTGCTTTGGGGGTTTGCTTACTAGAAGGATCTTGTGATTCCCTGGTCAAGACTCTGAGTGGTGGGATGTTAAGAGCTCCCCAAATGCTCAGAGGTAAAGGCTCTCTCGATCCAGTGGTGAATGTAAAGTATATATAGCAGTATGGTTTTGATTCAGGCAGTATGGATTCGATTCGAGAGAGCCCTGTCTGTTGGTCTTTATTTCTCTCCTCTATATTTCCTCTGTTTGTATTTTATGTAATTAAAGAAGAACATTGACCCCCTTTAAAGTTGCTGTCCTTAGTAAAGTAGATAAAAGAACCTGCACAAGCAGCCATCCTAGGTATGCCAGTGTGGTTGCCCTTGCAGGCCCTGACTCCAGCCCTAACCCCAGGGTGGTGGCAGCCACTGCTACAGCAGTGGCTGCTGCTGGAGTTCTCAACCTACAGATAGTGGTGGAATCAAGCTGCTGATCTGGCTGGTCCTGGGAAGAGGAGGAGTGCTAGCATAGCAGAGCTTGTGGTGGCTGTGGAGAGGGAATCCTCCTCACAGTTCCAAGGCAGAAAACAGTGCTTGTGGTTGCTCACAGACCAGAGCACAGGCCAGGAGAGGAATAAACACCCGTCCCTTGATCATACCACTTTGGAAAAACCAAAAATTTATAGGTCCCTAGAAATATCTCTGAAAACAGCTGCAGAAAATCCCTGAAGCTTGGGACCGTACACCCTCCACTTAAGAAAGAGCTCAAAAGCCAAGTAATTGGCTGGGAAAAATGAGCAAATGGGGAAAATAAGACTATAGAAGCTTACTTTCTTGGTGAAAGGGTATTTTCTTATGTCCTTGGTGACAAGGAAGATCAAAGCATACAACCAGAAGAAGACAACAGAGTCAAAGTTCCTACATCCAAAGCCTCCAAGAAAAATACGAAATGGTCTCAGACCATGGAAGAGTTCAAAAAGGATTTTGAAAATCAAGTAAGAGAAGTAGAGGAAAAATTTGGAAGACAAATGAAAGTGATGCAAGAAAATCATGAAAAATGAGTCAACACCTTGTTAAAGAGGACCCAAAAATGCTGAAGAAAATAACAATTTTAAAAACAGACTAACCCAAATGGCAAAAGAGGTCCAAAAAGCCAATGAAGAGAAGAATGCCTTAAAAAGCAGAATTAGCCAAATGGAAAAGGAGGTTCAAAATCTCACTGAAGATAATTATTCCTTAAAAATTAGAATGGAGCAAAGAGAAGCTAATGACTTTATAAGAAATCAAGAAATTATAAAACAAAACCAAAAGAATGAAAAAAATAGAAGACAACGTGAAATAACTCACTGGAAAAACAACTGACCTGGAAAATAGATCCAAGAGAGACAATTTTAAAATTATTGGACTACCTGAAAGCCATGATCAAAACAAGAGCCTAGACATCATCTTTCAAGAAATTATTGAGGAAAACTGCCCTGATATTCTAGAACCAGAGGGTAAAATAGAAATTGAAAGAATCCCCTGATCACCTCAAAAGACATCCTCAAAGTAAAACTCCTAGGAATATTTTTGCCAAATTTCAGAGTTCCCAGGTCAAGGAGAAAATATTATAAACAGCCAGAAAGAAACAATTCAAGTATTGTGGAAGCACAATCAGGATAACATAAAATTTAGCAGTTTCTACACTAAGGGATTGGAGGACTTAAAATACGATATTCCAGAGGTCAAAGGAGGTAGTATTCAAACCAAGAATAACCTACCCAGCAAAACTGAGTATAATACTTCAGGGAGAAAAATGCAATTTCAATGAAATAGAGGACTTTGAAGAATTCTTGTTGAAAAGACCAGAGCTGAACACAAATTTGACTTTCAAATACAAGAATTAAGAGAAACTTGAAAAGGTAAACAGGAAAAAGAATCCATAAGGGACTTATTAAAGTTCAACTATTTACATTCCTACATGGAAAGAAGATATTTGTAACTAATGAGACCTTTCTTAGTATTAGAGTAGCAAGAGGGAATACATATATATGTGTGTGTATGTATATGCATGTGTGTATACATATATATGTACATATATATGTATGTGTATGTATGTGTGTGTATATATATTTTATATATATGTATATATATGAAGAGACAGAAAGAGAGAGGGGGGGAGGGAGAGCACAGGGTGAGCTAAATATGAAGGTGTAACAATAATGTTCCTTGCACCTGCTGTAGGGGTGTAAAACCAATAACACCAGCACACAGGAGGGCTGCTAACACAAGTTCTTTGATTTGCTTTCCTAAAGGAAAGCAACTTTAAAGTGGTCAACAATCTTACTTTAATCAAACATATACATATACATATGTATATGTTTGATTATACATACACACACATATATGTATATACATATATAGTAGAAATTATATAAACAGAGCAAATAATGCAAATCAGCAGACAGTGCTTCTAACTATCTGTCCATAGCAATACATATATAGTTACCAGAGAGAGAAGCACCAACATCTGGGTTTTCAAAGCCAGGGGGCTCCTTAATGGCTACCCAGAGTCTCATCTGGATACATCACAGAACACTCTTCCCATGAGTGAGCCCCAAAGCAAAATGCCAACCTCCCAGTATATATACTGTTATTCAAGGTCAGAGGGCATCATAGCCCTAGTGACCCAGGCTCATGTGACTTAGGCTTCCATGTGAATTAAGCAGGTCACATGGGCCTACTAATGGATGGGAAAGATCTTCCCATCAAGCAAAAAATACATTAATAGTACAGAAGGGATGATACCTTAAAAAATAAAATTAAATGTTGAGAAGAATGTACTGGGACAAAGAGAAAGGCAGAGGTAGAATGTAGTAAATCATCTCACATAAAAGAGGCAAGAAAAAACCTTTACAATGGAGGGGAAGAGCAGGGAGGTAAGACAGAATAAGTGAGCCTTACTCTCATCGGATTTGGCTTAAGGAGGAAATAATATACACACTCAATTGGGTACATAAATCTGTCTTACCCTACAGGAAAGCAGGAGGGAAAGGGATGAGAGAGAGGGGGTAATAGAAGGGATGGCAGATTGGGGAAAGGGACAATCAGAAGCAAACACTTTTGTGGAGGGACAGGTCAAAGGTAAGAATAGAATATATGGAAATCAGGCAGGATAGAGCATAATATAGTTAGTCTTTCACAATATGACTGTTATGGAAGTATTTTGCATGACTACACATGCATAATCTATGTCAAATTGCTTACTCTCTCAATGAGAGTGGGTGGGGAGGAAGGGAGGGAGAGAATGTGGAACTCAAATCTTTAAAAATGAATGTTAAAAATAGAAGGGAAGGGAATAAGAGAAGGGGGGAGTGATAGAAGGGAGGGCATATTGGAGGAAGGGGTAATCAGAATGCATGCTGTCCTGGGGTGGGGGGAGGGGAGAGATGGGGAGAAAATTTGGAATTCAAAATCTTGTGGAAGACAATGTTGAAAACTGAAAATAAATATTTTTTTTAAAAAATGACTAGGTTTCCCTATCCACCCCACCTTAGAAACACAGGGGCTACTCAAAGCCATTCTTACTCTAATAAACATAGGAACTTTGACCTTCTCAACTTCCAACCTGGACAGGTTCATCCCTTCTTTGCCTAATTAGTGTCTTCCATCCTGGGAGCTCACCATATCAATGCTAGACTTAATACAAACAGCTGATTGACTTAATTTTCTGCAACTCAGAATTCCCAAACTCAAAGGATCTACCAGCCTTATCCTCATTGAGGTGCGTGCCACCATACCAAGCTTATTTAAAATTATGTCTAATTACAACCATCTTGCTATTCATCCTGTCAATGGTCCACCCTATCCCCTATTCTTCTTACCTGGGACAGTGACTCTCCAGACTGGACATCTAAAGACCATTCACCACCTGCTCAGGACAATTGATTCATTCAGCTTTGGAACTCTGTCCCATCCTGATCTGACTTAATCATTAATTGAGTCCATGAAAACAAATCTAACCTACTTTGCCTAGTTGGCCCAGGTCCATGCTTCATATCATATCCAGCAAGCCATCTGAAAATAATGACCTACCCAGGCATCTTGCAACCTGCCCTATGATTGGCAACTACTTCCTTCCTCACTTTCCCTTCCCCATTTTCTTTCTACTTCTTGCTCTGGTAATAAGAATCAAATAAATATAACCATTGCCATTGAGACGGCATGACAACCTGCTTACTGCCCTATGGCTCTACTCACAATTCCTGTGATTCATCAGAACAAAACTCCATTCCATAGCTTCTACCCCTCTATGTATTATCTTTCCTTATTTTAATGTAAGCTCCTTGGGGTCAAACACTATCTCACTCTTGTATTTATATCCTCAGTGCTATCTCATTCATTCATTCATACTTAAAACTCTCATTTATATAATCCTTCATGGTTTGCAAAGGGTAATTTTTTTTTCTTAATAACCTAATAAGACACCATAGTAAAAGTATTTTAAATTTCATTTTACAGGTACAGAAACTGATATCCAGAGAGGTTAAAAAACCTATTCAGTGTAGCTAATGGTAGAACCAAGAATTTAACTCAGATCTCTGACTTCATGTCAGCACTCTTCTTACTAAATGGGTCTGCCTTTGCAAACTGTATAGCTCTATACAAATGTCAGATATATTGCTGTCTGTGAAAATGTGGGCTTCTTTATCACAGTTTATATGATGATTCAGAAAACCATGCATTTCATCAGTATTAATGAAGTTTCCCTGAATTGTTCTAGGGTTATAGATACAAGATTGGGATTAGCTCTCCAGGAACAAAAATTGAGGGAGTCCACAAATATAATTTATTGAAGGACATATTATCCCACCAAGGCAGAGTAAAGAGAAGGTCCTGTGGCAGGCCATCTGTGGGAACTCAGAGCAAAGAATTAAATAAGCCTGCACTGTTAGTTGCTAAATCGGGCATACACGAAAGCATAGGAGAGATTATAACACTTTTGATAGTGAGCACCATCAGCCACACTCACCATGACCATGGAATTTGATTTTGAAATAAATATATGCCCATTGCAAGGGATTATCACTATCTTTTGGCCATAACATACCTGTCAAGTTATGTGCTATCTAATTCCTTGCTCAAAGCAACTAGTGACATCATATATGACAATACTTTTTTGAAAGAGAGGGTTCATCTCCACAAATTTCTGAGGCTTCAGTTCATGGCCAAGTTTTGGAGAAGCTTATGGAAGAAATAAAATGTGCATATTCCTCTCACTTAACATGCTTAATGAACTAAGCAAAATGTACTTCAATAACTATACTTCTATATGACACATTTAAAAGACTAAACTTGATATTTCCTGTGACGACATTTGCAGGGGATGAGAGTACAGTGGGAGAACAATATTATCCCTCAATAGCTCCCTATGTCTGGCTGACCATTGCTGTCTCTGTTTTTGTTTTAAAGAAACAAACCCTGGTCCCCACCTTGGCCATTTTTGGAGAGACATCTACAACTATAATTCATATAACACAGAAAGCCCTCTTATAGTTGCAAGAAACAGGGAAATTAATTAACCAATACTCATTTATTAAGTGACTGCTCTGTGCCAGCCACTGTGTTAGGGCTGATACAAAGGAAAAGAGAAAAATGAAACAATTCTTACTTTCAAGAAACTTTCAGAAATGTTCCTTGATATAGAAAGTATCCTTGAAGTTGGTTCTTTCTTTAAGAACATTAGAGATTCAATTGAGGAGGGAGTGCATTTGACAGCCGATACAAAGACGGGAGAGGGGAGATGGAGTGATATACAGAAAGAATATCCAGAAGGCCAGATTAGCTGGACCATAGAGAATAAGAAGGGAAGTGATTTATAATAAGGCCGAAAAGGTAGATCAGAGACAGGCAAGAGGCAGGGGAAGCAGAGAATGGTCCCCTATTGGAGCTGGTGGACCATATCTAGTTAAATCACTCCTGATTACCAGTGTGAAGACCCTTGCAGAAACTAGATGACCATTGACAATCACCTGTTTGACTGAATGTGGTTACTTATGAAATATAATTCCTCAGAGGCTGGAGGAGTCACTTAATATTTCTTCATTAAACAATTAATATGTATGACACAATGTGCTTAGTACTGGGGATATTTATTCAATAAAGACTTATTAAGCACTTACTATGTGCCAAGCATTGGGCTAAGAAGTGGATATAAGTACTAAAACAAAGACTCCCTACCCTCAGGAAGATTACATTCTATTAGAGAGAGGGAACACATAGGGAATTGGAGGAGGAACACTTTAGTCCAGAAAGGTACAAGAATGGTAAGTGGGGGTGATCTAGACTAGAACAATGACAAGGTTGATTTGATCATGGTCCCAGATCTGGATGGGAAGGGAGGAAGGGTACTGACTGTATCAGTAAGGCAAGATTCATGATATCCATGGTGACCATGAATATGCCTCTATAGTTCAGAATAGCAAACTATAAGAGACTCTTTGTAAAGAAGGCAGAAGTAAAAATTTATTCAGATACCAGAGGATCAAATCCCAGAACCAATAACCCCAATTTGACGTAGTAGTAATTGTATTCCAAAACCAGTAAGTCTGCCTCAAAGAGGAAGAAAATCAAAGCACAGTATCACAACAAAGAGCCAAGCCATCCTGTAACCTTCCCTTCTGCTAGGGCCCTCTTGTAAACACTCACTCATGAATCCTAACTGTCTGCTTGCCTGCATCCTCTCCTTCTGAAGTTCTGAAAGACCTTGTAGTTCTCAGAGCCCTTCTAGTTCTCTCTCTATCTCTCTGTCTCTCCATCTCTTCCAGTTCTCCATCCTCTCTCACAGTTCTCTCTTCTTTGTCTTCTTCTCGAAGATCTCTGGTCTCTGCAGCCCTCTAGTCTCCTCAGCTCTCTAGTCTGAGCTTAATGGCTACCCACAGGGTATATACATACATACATACATATATATATATATACCTTGTTTGGGGCCCTGGGGCTTAGGACCTACTTAGCAAAGGGGCAGACCTGGAGCTTAGCACCTAGTAGCAAAAGGGTGTGAGCCTGCCTACAAACGAGCCTTGCCTAATCAAGCTTCCCTTAACTAGCTCTACTTGAAGCCTATTGAATGGGTGGGGAAGATCTTTGATCACATTAGCACCATACCGACATGGTAGAAATGTGGTTTCCCAGGATTTTGAGAAGATTGTTGGGGATTAGAGAGTAAAATGAAGCATGTTTGTGATCTTCCTCAAATAATGTTCCAAGAGCCACAGTCCCCAATCAGACAGCAGGGCTTCAGGCTAGAGTTGCAGAGATGAAAGAGTTAAAACCTCTAAGGCATGGTCCCTGGTCCAGGGCAACAAGTAGGTGGTTGAATTTGTCAGGATGGCCAGAGAGTCACCTCCCCTTCCCACAACAGGACACAGGAACAATTGAACAAATCAAGTCCTAGCATTATGCTGTAGAAAGAGTATTACATTGGATTCAGAAGACCTGGGTTAAAAACTGTATTGTCCTGCTTACAATATGTGTGACTCCCAGAAAATCTCTTATCCTCTATGGACTCCCTTTGCCTCAGCCATAAAACTAGGGGAATAAACAAGATAAACTATAAGGTACTTTTGGTGGTGCAATGGATAGAGCACTGGGCAGGGAATCAGGAAAATTCATCTTCCTGAGTTCAGATCTGGCCTCAGACATTTACTAGCTATGTGACCCTGGGAAAGTTCCTTAACCCCTCTTGCCTCAGTTTCCTCATCTGTAAAACGAGCTGGAGAAGGAAATGTCAAACCACTCCGGTATCCTTGCCAAGAAAACCCCAATCGGATCATGAAAAGTTGGACACAACCGAAATAACTGAAAACTTTCAGGCTCTAAATTTATGATCCATCCTGCCTATGCTCTAGCTTCCCAAACTTAACAAGGAGATTTTATTTGAGTTACTTTGGTTTGGCTATTTTATTTTTAAATCAATTAACTTTTTTGTCCCCCAGAGTTGTCCAGCTATTTGAACATCCGGTAGACACAGGTCTTGTCTGGCATAGTTTTCATGCTACAATGTGCCTTGAATATTGCAATGGCGATATTTTATGTACTGTCTATGAAATTAGGAGTTTGGGAATGTGATACATAGATCATCAGCAAACTAGAGTATGTCCAGATTGGCATTAAAAAACAATCTGGTCATTTTCTCATGAAGGTTAAATCTCATCTCTGGTGGATCTTGGAGCTTTTAAATACTTTGCACTTTTGGCTTATCTTCCATCTTTGATCAATTGAGCATTTGACCTTGGCTTGCTGATAGGGAATGAAGCACATGTTTTGATTTGTCACTGGGCAATTTGCCAGGCTTTGGCTGTAATTTGTGCCCATTGTCTGGTCCCCACAAGTTTCCTTTCATTCCCTGCCCCTGCCCCCTGACTTCTCACTCAATTGTAGGGGCTCTGATCATTCTGTTCATTGAGTGAACCAACTGAAATGAGGCTGATTGCAGCTTGCCATTTTATTTTCCCTTCCATACCTTCCATAACTACAATGAAGACTGAGATAAATAGTCAACCTTACCAGGGCCTTTTGATCCATTCTTAAAAAGACAGCCATCCTGGCCCAAAATGCCAGTACAATGAGCATAAAGGAAACTGAATTTGGACTCTTCAAAGACCAGGATTCGAGTCTTGTCCCAGCTCCTTAGTAATTGTGTGACTTCAGATGGAAATGATTAAATATCCTTGTAGAAGGATTAGACTTAGGGGAAGGGCCACCTCTTTTTGGAGACTTGAGGCATGGAGACACTGAAAGGAGTAGAGGAGGAGGGTTAAAGGCATTCATGTCAGATGGCCTCATTCTCAGTGAAGTTGGAGGGTGAGCCATCTTCTTTTTGCAGGAGAGGATGTGAGAGGGAACTAAATGTTAAGACTTAAGTCTAATTCCTTTGCAGCAAGGGATCCACAGGTGTGCAATGGGCAGATTATTCAGTATTGATTATTTTGCTGATTTTTCTTTCTTTTATCTTGTTTTCTTTTTCAAAAAATATTAAATGGGATGACTAATATTTTGTATATTTTTTGTTTTATCTTGTTTTTGAAGCATGACTTTTTTTCTTTGTTATTCAGTCATTTCAAACTCTTTGTAATCCCTTTTGTGGTTTTCTTGGCAAAGATATTGGAGCAGTTTGCCATTTCCTTCTCCAGCTCATTTTATAGATGAGGAAACTGAGGCAAAGAGGGTTAAATGCCTTGTCCAGGGTCACACAGCTAGTAAGGCTAGATCTGAACTCAGGAAGATGAGTGTTCCTGATTTCAGGTCTGGCACTCTATACTCTGTGCCACCTAGCTGCCCCCTTTTTTTCTTTAAATTTTTACTATTTTAGAAATTCTCTCTAACTTAACGTAATCGATCAATTACAATAAATACATAAAATTAGTGTACAACACCATTTACCAGCAAATGTCTAGATAAGCAAAACCAAGAATGTTTCAAGGTCCCAAAGAATCAGTGGGGATGATTTTTTTTCATACCAAGCTAGGCATATCTTTAAATAGGTCTCAGTGGTGATATTCAAATGCTGTCGTGCTGTTTAGATTGCTTTTCAAGTTGTTTGGCTGTGTAATGGAGGAGGGATGAGAGAGTAGATAGATGAGATAGAAGTTTTGAGAGAAGGTTTTTTTTCTTTTAAAGTAATTGCTGAAACCTGAGCAGGTTTGAGAATGCACGATGTAGTGGATACAGAACTAAACTCAGTAAGGAAGACTCATTGGACAGTACTTCTCACACCCAGTGATCCAGCCCAATTGGCCTTCTCTCTGTTCTTCACACATGATGTTCCATCTCCTATCTCCAGAGCTCTGCCCCAACCATCTTACCTCCCTGGAATGAACTTCCTCTTTCCCTCTTCATCAGAGCACCCTGCTCTTCTGCTCAGATGCTTCTCAAATACTTTTTCATGACACATTGACTGATCTTCCCCTCCCCCAAACTTCTAGCTCCTTACCTCCCACAATGCCACACATTTACATTCATATTATTGACTTTACATTTATTTTTTGTATCTTTCATTATAGGCTTGTCTCCTCCATTAGGCTAGAAGTTCCTCACAAGTAGGAGTTGTTTAATTCATGTACTTCTATCTGTTGTACATACTGAGTTTCACACATAGTACATGCTTAATAAATACTGTTGATTTTTTTTTGATTGAAGCCCTGGGTTCAAGTTTCAACTCTACCACATACTAGCCATCTAACTTGGGTCAAGTCACTCAACTTTTCAGTGTTCTCAAGATGAAAGAGGGAAAAGCATTTATTAAGTAACTGGTTGTAGTCCTCAGTTCTCAAGGAGGACCAAAATGATGTCACTATGATAGAGTCAAGTTACATGGGACTGTGGCTGATCAGACCAATACGAAGCTCAGAAAGCGCTACAACAGGTCAGGCACAAATAGTCCATGTGAACATTTGGAGTGGATTCTCTAAATTTGTGCCTATCATATTTCTTTTGAGCTACTTCAATTCTCCTTTGTTCATAGAACACAGCACTCTCTCTGATGAGGACATGCCATTCTGACTAGTCCTGTGCCAGTGTCTCCCATGTCACATAATCAATTCCAAAGTTAAGAGAGACCTTGAGAGTGTCCCTGTATTGCTTTTTCTGACCACCATGTGAGCATTTGCCCTGTGTGAGTTCTCCATAAAATAATCTTTTCAGTAAGTGCAAGTTTTGCATTTGAACAACATGGCCAGCCCATTGAAGTTGCGCTCTCTGCAGTAGAGTTTGAATGCTTGGCAGTCTAGTTTGAGTAAGGACCTCAGTGTCTGATATCTTATCCTGTTAGGTGATCTTCAGAATCTTCCTAAGACAATTCAAATGGGAGTGATTCAGTTTCCTGGCATGACACTGGTGGACTGTCCAGATTTCATAGGCATACAACAATGAGGTCAGCACAGCAGCTCTGTAGACCTGATTCAGCTTGCTAGTCAGTCTGGTACCTCTTCTCTCCCACACTTTCCTACAGAGCCTCCCAAACACTATGCTAGCTCTGGCCTACTATGTACCAGGCACTGTGCTTAGTGCTTCACAAACATTATCTCCTTTAATTCTCACAACACCCTGGAAGGTAGGTGCCATTATTATTACAGATGCACTGAGGCAGACCAGAAGTTAAGTCACTTGCGCAGGTTCACACACCTAATTGGTCTGGATTTGAATTCAGGCTTTCCTGACTCCAGACCCAATGTTCTTTTTATGAGCTGCCTTAGAAGACTACAAATATGATAAGACTATATGTTTCAAATAAGGGGCTGATCTGCATTGGTAGAGGAAATTGCTTATTAGAAAGTTTCTACCCCAATGAAATCACATGTCCAGATAAAAACAAACAAAGAAATAAATTAAGGAAATCAAAAGGGAGAGATAACCATTGAAGTAAAGCCTAGAGAAGGCTAGGAGGGAGGAGGCTAGAAGGGTAGGAGGCATTAGCTAGGGAAAAAGACAGAGAAGGAAAAGAAACTACACATAGGTTTTGAAGGGCAGAGGTGGGGAATTAAGGGAATTACCATCAGATGACTTCACTTTCCTGAGTGAAGCTTGTGTCTAGGTAGTTTTACTTTAAGTAGGCAGGTGTAGAAGGTAAGGTATTTGGGAAGAAACACAGCTGCGAACTCAAGAGAGGAGAAGTTATGCTACAGTCTCTGTGGAAAATGCGATGAGGATTCAGTAACAGGAAAGCAGAATTGCCGAGAAACAGTGAGGGAGAACTCAGAGGCATCATGGGTAAAATCATGAGTAAAATTAATAAAATCAGCTCAATTTCCTAATTCTATATATGAAGTCTTTTCCTTCAAGGTCCATCTCAGTAGATGCCTTCACCACAAAGTCTTCCCTGATTTCTCGGGATAAAAATCAGTCCCCCTCTCATTGTGTTTATCATATTCTTTCTTCTTTTTAAATTTAGTATTGTATTTTCCCCAGTTACATGTAAAAGCAATTTTTAACATTTGTTTTTAAGACTTTGAGTTCCAAATTCTCTCCCTTTCTTCCTCCTCACCCACCAACCCCTCATTGAGAAGGCAAGTAATTCAATAAAAATTATACATGGGTTGTTGTGCAAATCATATCCATAATAGTCCAAAAAATTCAAGAAAAATTAGGAAAGTATGCTTCAATCTGTATTCAAATGCCATCAGTTCTTTCTCTGGGGACGGATAGCATTTTTCATCACAAGTCCTTCAGAGCTGTCTTAGATTGTGTTGCTGAGAATAGCTCAGTCATTCACAGCTGATCATCCTACAATATTGCTGTTACTTTGTACACAGTACATTTAACTTTGCATCAGCTCATATAAGTCTTTCCAGGTTTCCTGAGAGCATCCTGCTCATCATTTCTAACAGTATAACAGTATTTCATCATAATCACATACCACAATTTGTTCAGCCATTCCCCAATTGATAGGCATTCCCTCAATTTCTAATTCTTTGCTCCCAGAAAAGAGCTGCTATAAATATTTTTGTACATATAGCTCCTTTTCCTTTTTTGTGTTTTATCTCTTTTGGGATACAGACCTAGTAGTAATATTGCTAGGTCAAAGGGTATGTATGGTCTTATAGCGCTTTCAGCAGAGTTCCAAATTGCACTACAGACTGGTTAAGTCAGTTCACAACTCCACCAACAGTGCATTAATGTATCATTTTTCCCACCTCCCCTCCAACATTTGTCATTTACTTTTTCTGTCCTATTGGCCAATCTAATAGGTATGAGGTAGTGCCTCAGAATTGTTTTAATTTGCATTTCTCCAATCAATCATCATATTATTTTATCTGGACATCTGGACATTTTCTTTGCATTTGCCACATTCTACCATGTATCATAGTCATATGTTAATCCCTTACTGCTCCCATCACACACACACACACACACACACACACACACACACACACACGCAGCATTATACAATAATCATTTTGAGGACAAGGTCAATGTAATATGTATTTGATCCTTCATCTAGCATAGGACTCTTCAATAAATGTTTATTGAATTGAATGCAATTGAAGACTATCTAGACCTGTCCAGAGGCACATCTACACTTTTTTCTCAAGCTCATTTTCATTGAATTACTCCTGGTGTTTAAATTGTCCATTGGTTTAATGTGATTGTCAGCTATGGCTGAATATGAGCAAAGTAAAATGTGATTGCTATTGTGGTAAGGCCAGAGTAGATAATGCTGCAACCTTACACATTGTTCATGCTTCTCAATATTATCTTCGATATTCTGTGTGGCTCCTCCTGCAGAGGGTGCTCTCTTGTTTGTTGGTGATCACCATTTCAATTCAGTCCAATGTTTTCCAAACACAAAATGCCTACAGAATCTTTGAAAGATATTCTCACTGACATCCAATTTAACAATTAACATTTTTTTTATTGTTTTTCAACCTTGGGGTTTAGCTACTGCTGGGATGCTTCACAAAGAGGGCAGTTTGCCAAGCACTAATCTGTTTGGCCTAGAGGGCATTACTATACAGCCGATTTCATTTGAGTGAACATCATTCTTCTGGTCTTATTTACGAACTGTCATATGGTGTGGAGGTTTCATTAACTATTTGAGGTTCAGAGTCCTATGGAAAAAATCAAATGGCAATAGGATTTAGTATTCTCCAGCTGGAAAGGACTTTATGTGGTACTTTTTCTATTACCTGCATAGAAATAGGACTACACTTAAGTAATATTCCAGCAATCTGGAACAGTGAATAGTCTGGATCTTGGGGACTGAATCGCCAAGGTGTTCTACAAAGTAAGTTCCTATTTTGCTGAACTACTGGCAAACCTCCTCACTGCTACTCTGGAGGTGAAATCCCTGTTTTGAAGAAACAGGACATGTTTGACATGAAGAGTAGTTGTATATGAGTTATGATGGCCATCTTTTAGTATTGGAAGGGCAGAAGAGGAATTTGGCTTCTTTTCTTGACCTGAGAAGGCAGGAGTAGGAGTAAAGGTGAGAAGTTATGGAGAAACAGATTTTGGTTTGATATAAGAAAAAATGTAAAAAAAAAACAAAGAAGAAAACATTTTTAACAAAGATAATTGTCAAAAAAATAGAATGTACTGGGATACCATTCGTTGAAGGTCTGGATAGCCATTTATCTGAGATGTTATAGAGGGGATTCCTGTTCATATACAAATTGAACAAAAACTCTTTGAGGATAGAGAATGAATGTTTCATTCCTGGCTCTGTAACCTTGGCATTTATCACAGTACCCTGGACATAAATATTTGTTATTTTAGATGAGTTGGACAACATAACATCTGAGGTCTTTTCTAAGTCTGTAGTTCTATGATTAATGAGCTCACCTTCATTTAGTGGTGTTTGGGATGCTTTATGGAAGTGCATTCTATCTTTTTATAAACATTGACCCAACAAATACAGCGTGTCTGGCAATGGCCACTTAGTAGGTATAGATTTTAGTCACATCTTTTTCCCTGACCTCGAATATCTTCCTCAGGCCTGTGACAACTGCAGAGATAGCACTTTCCAAATGATGTTGATAACATACTCCTCTCTAATTTCCTTTTGGGGGAGAAGGCTTGTTATCAGAGACACATAACACTTCTTACAAAGTCCATACATGTTCTTTGTGTATTTTTCTTTACTATTCTCATATCTTGCACAATCAATCTTGCTGTACAATATTTTTTCTGTTTGCTCTATCCTACATCTGGTTAGGATTTGAAATCTGAGCATAGTTCTCTGACAGAGCAAATCATTCATGTCTGACAAATTGGACTGACTGCGCTGGCCTCGAATTGCTTATATCTAGGAAGTGACTCAAACAAGCAGACAGAGGAGATGTAGGAAGCTTCATAAACTAGTGCTAATCCAACCAGAGGTTCCATCTAACTAGCTCACAACAAGCCAATGAGCTATCACCAAAACAAAGTGTGGAGACTGGCCCCTTCTACATGTTTAACTCAAGTTGCATGCTGGATTTGGTTACAACTTCTCTCCATTTAAATGATGCCTTTGAGTTTCATGATAATCTCATTCACCTGCAGAAATAGGTTGGAGGAGGTGGAGATGGTAACCTTTTATTTATTTATCTTATTGTTCAGTTGTTTTTAATTGTGTCCCACTCTTCATGAACTCATTTGGGATTTTCTTGGCAAAGATATTTGAATGGCTTGCATTTCCTCCTCGTGCTCCTTTTACAGATGAGAAAACGGAAGTGAATGAGGTTAAAAGACTTGTCTAGGGTCACACAGCTAGTAAGTATTTGGGGCTGGATTTGAACTCAGCAAGATGAGTCTTCCTAGCTCCAGGTCTGGCACTCTATCCACCGTGCCACCTAACTGCTCCAAGGGCAACCTACGAGTACAAAGTTATTCTTAGCAGCTTTATTGGTAATAGCAAAACTATGGAAACAACATGTATGTTGGACAATTAGAAAACAGTTGGACAAATTAATGCTACATTAATGCACAAGTGGCAGCATGGTACAGCAGATGTGGAATTAGTTTCAGAAACTGGAAGACCTGAGTTCAAATTCCACATATGAAATATATTGGCTTTGGGACCCTGGCCAAGAGATTTAACTTCTCAGTGCTGTGGACAACTTGTTAAGACTATAAGCTACAGAGAAGTTGCTTGCCTTCATCTGTACCTGCAGCTCTATAGAGATTCCACATCCAGGCAATTCCCTACAATAATGAAACCACAGGTCCATCCCTATCCTATTGCCTATATTAATATAATGGAATAATATGTTGGCAAACAGAAATAATTATAAAGCACATTCAAAGTATGAAAAGACTTATGAGAGGTGTTGCCAAGCAAAGTTAGCAGAACCAAAACTATATACACACTGACTAAAACTAATTTTTCAGAAATGTAAGAATCAAAGAGTGAAAAAAAAAAAGGGAAACAGAATCAGAGTCAGTTGAACTTTGGGAAGGTCCTCAGGGAAACAGAACAAAGGCTTCTTTTTTGTTTCTTTGTTGATTACCAAATTGTTTGGTTTATCTTTATTGCAAATCAGTGATTTGAATTGAGCTTTTAACTTTGTTTTGGTATGTTTACTTGTTTGTCTTTTTAAGCAGTATTTTATTTTTCTCTCATTTACATGTCAAGAATTTGTTTTTTGCATTCATTTTATAAGATTTTGAGTTCCCAATTTTTCTCCTTTCTTCCCTCTTCCCTCCCCTTCCCTCTTCTGAAAATGGTAGGCATTTTGATATGGTTTATACATGTGCTATCATGTAAAAATATTTCCATATTAGTCACAGTTCTGAAAGAAGAAACAGATTAAAAATAAAAAAGCCACAAGAAAGAATAAAATAATTGAAAAAAAATATGTTTCAGTCTGCATTCAGAGTCCATCAGTTCTTTATCTGGATATGAATAGCATTTTCCTTTGTGAGTCCTTTATATTTGGCTTGGATCATTGTATTACTGAGAAGAGCTGAGCTATTCATAGTTGATCATCACACAATGTTGTTGATGCTATGTACAATGTTTTCCTTGTTCTGCTCAAATCTCTTTGCATCAGTTCATGTAAGTCTTTCCAGAATTTTCTGAAATCTGCCTGTTCATCTTTTCTTATTGCACAATAGTTTTCCATTACGTTCATATACAACAGCTTGTTCAGCCATTCTCTGATTCATAGGTATCCCCTAAGTTTCCAATATTTTGCCATCTTAAAAAGGGCTGCTATAAATATTATTGAACATATAAGTACTTTTCCCTTGTATGATCTCTTTGAGATATAGACCTAGTAGTGGCATTACTAGATCAAAGGGTATGCACAGTTGGTTGTCCTTTGGGCATTGTCCCAAATTGCTCACCAGAATTGTTGGATCAGTACACAATTCCACCAACAATACATTAGTGTCCAAATTTTCCCACATCCTTTCCAACATTCTCATTTTCCCTTTTTGCCATATTAGCCAATCTGATAGGTGTGAGGCAGTATCTCAGAGTTGTTTTAATTTGCATTTCTCTCATCCAAAGTGATTTAGAGCACTTCTTCATATGTAAATCTGTCTGGCCCTGGAGATCCTTTCCTAGGGAGTTCATTGATGGATTGTTGTTCAATTTCTTTTTTCTGAAATGGGATTAAGGATTTTATTTCCTCTTCTGTTAATCTAAGCAATTTATATTTTTGTAAATATTCATCCATTTCTTTAAGATTGCCAAATTTATAGGCATACAGTTGGGCAAAATAGCTCCTAATTATTGTTTTCATTTCCCCTTCATTGGGGGTGAATTCACCCTTTTCATTTTTGATACTGATAATATGGTTTCCTTCTTTCTTTTTTTAATCAAATTAACCAAAAGTTCATCTATTTTATTGTTTTTTTTTTCATAAAACCAGCTATGAGTTATGTATTAGTTCAGTAGCTTTCTTGATTTCAATTTTATTGATCTCTCCTTTGGTTTTCAGTATTTCTTATTTGGTATTTAATTGGGGATTTTTAATTTGTTCTTTTTCTAGCTTTTTTAGCTGCATGCCCAATTCATTGATCTCCTCTTTCTCTATTTTATATCTGTAAGCATTTACAGATATAAAACTTCCCCGAAGAACTGCTTTCACTTCATCCCATAAGTTTTAGTATGTTGTCGCACTGTCATTCTCTTGGATGAAGTTATTGATTGTTTCTCTGATCTGTTGTTTGACCCACTCATTATTTAGGATTAGATTATTTAGTTTCCAAGTAATTCTTAGTCTATCTTTCTAGAGCCCTTTATCATAGTAATTTTTATTGTGTCATGACTGGGAAAAGGACATGTAATGTTTCTGCCTTTCTGCATTTGATTGTGAAGATTTTCTGCCCTGGTACATGGTCAATTTTTGTGTAGGTGCCATTTACCTCCAAGAAAAAGGTATATTCCTTTCCATCCCCATTCAATTTCCTCTAGAAGTATATCGCATCTAACTTTTCTAAAATTCTGTTCACCTCTTTAACTTCTTTCCTGTTTATTTTGTGGTTAGATTTATCTAGTTCAGAGTTTTGCTATCTATTTCTTCCTGTAACTCCCTTAACTTCACCTCAAAGAAACTGGATATTATACCACTTGGTAGGTATGTGTTTAGTGATGATATTACTTCATTGTCTATGGTGCCTTTAGCAGGATATACTTAACTTCCTTATCTCTTTTAAGCAGATCTATTTTTGCTTTTGCTTCATCTGAGATCAGGATTGCTACCACTTAAAAAAAAAGGATTGCTTCCACTGTTTTTTTTTCACTTCAGCTGAAGCATAATATATTCTACCTTTTTACCTTTTTACCTCTTGCCTTTTACCTTTACTCTGTGTGTATCCCTATGTTTCAAATGTGTTTCTTGTAAATAACATATTGTAGGATTATGATTTTTAGTCCATTCTGCTATCCACTTCCATTTTATGGGAGAATCTATTCCATTCCCATTTACAATTATGATTCCTATCTGTGGCTTTCTCTCCATCCTATCCTCCCCACCCCAACATTTTTGCTTTTATTTCTCCTTTCTCCCTTTCCCTCCCTCCTCACTAGCATTTTGCTTTTGACCACTACCTCCCTCAATCTTCTCTCCCTTCTATCAGCCCCTTCTTTTCTTTCCCTTTTCTCTAACTACTTCTACCCTCCCTTCTAACCACCCCTTCCCTTTTCTTTCTATTTTCCCCTACTACTGCCTATAGGGTAAGTTAGATTTCTATATGTAACTGAGTATGTTATTCTCTCCTTGATCCAAATCTGATGAGAGTAAGGTTCAAATAATGCTCATCTACCTCCCTTCTTTCCCTTTACTGTAATATGTTTTTGTGCCTCTTCGGGTGACATAATTTACCCTTTTCTGCCTCCTCCTTTCCTCTTTGCCAAATACAATCCATATTCACCACTTCATTATGGTTTTTATCATCACATCAAAATCAATTTTCACCCAAACCCTCTGTCTATGTATATCCCCTCTAAATGGCCTAATGAAGATACAATTCTCAAGAGTTACAACTATTATCTTTCCATGTAGGGATGTAAACAGTTTGCTCTTATTGAATAATGTCTTTTTTGTTTACTGTTTACTTTTTTATGCCTCTCTTCAGTCTTATATTAGAAGATCAAATTTTCCATTGAACTCTGGCCTTTTCATCAGGAAGGTGGAAGTCCCCTATTTCATTGAATCTCCATCTCCTCCCCTGAAAGATTGTGCTCAATTTTGCTGGGTAGTTGATGCTTGGTAGTAATCCAAGCTCCTTCACCTTACGGAATATTGTATTCCAAGCCTTCTGATCTTTTAATGGAGAAGGTTCAAGGTCCTGCATAATCCTAACTGTGAATCCCCAGTATTTGAATTTTTTTTCTTTCTGGCTGCTTGCAGTATTTTCTGCTTGACCTGATAATTCTGGAATTTGGCTACAATATTCCTTGGACTTTTCAATTTAGGATCTCTTTCAGGAGGTGATTGGTGGATTCTTTCAATTTCTGTTTTACCCTCTGGTTCTAGGACGTCAGGGTAGCTTTTCTTGATGATTTCTTGAAAGATGCCAATAATTCTTAAATTATCTCTCCTGGATCTACTTCCCAGGTCAGTTATTTTTACAATGAGGTATTTTATATTTTCTTCTATTTTCTCATTCTTTTGATTTTGTTTCACTGATTCTTGATGTCTTGTAAGGTCATTGGCTTGCACTTGCCCAATCCTGATTTTTAATGACTTGTTTTCTTCAGTTAGCTTTTGTACCTCTTTTTCCATTTGGCCAATTCTACTTCTTCAGGGTACTTTTTTCCATTCTATCAATTGTATTTTCAAAGGAATTATTCAAGTTTTCTTCTACCCCTCTAATTTCACTTTTAAAATCCTTCTTGAGCTCTTCCAAGAAAGCTTTTTGGGCTTGAGATCAGTTCATATTCCTCTTTGAGGTTTCAGACATGGGTATACTGACAATTCTGTCCTCTTCCGAATCTGTGTTTTTGAGCTTCTCTGTCCCAATAGTAAGAATCTATGGTCTTTGTTTTTCTATGTTGCATTTTGCTCATGGTGTTTGCCTTTTTCTTGGCTTTTAAAATTGATCTCTGCTTCTGGGGCACAAGGGGCACTGTCCCTCACTTCTTGTGCTGGGAGCTAGGGGCCTGGCCACTGGCTTTGGGTGCTGGGGCCTGAGGTGCTGGCAGCTGGAGACTATAGAGGCTGAGCTGGAGCTGGCGGTGCTGTCTCATTTGTGCAGAGGCCAGGTGGGTTTTTTCTGCATTTCCCTGGTGTTACACTGAAGCTTGTGGGGTGGGGTCGGGTTGTGGTTGATCTGGCTCTTGGAAATCGCCTCCTTACCTGGGGCTGTGCTAGAGCACAGGTAGGCTCAGCACTGGTGGATGGCTGTCTGCCAGCACTTGTGGTGGTTCTCTGCACTGGCATCTACTAGTTCCCCTGGCTATGCCAAGGGACATGGTGGGAAGAGGGGGTCCTGGTGTTGGTACTTACCTGCTCCCCCACCCTGGGGCTCAGGATCTCCTACTGGTATACTGAGGTGGGGATTGCCAGGATGCTTCCCGTCCTGTACTGGTCCCCTTCAACCACAGCAAGAGGGACCTTTCCTGTTAATCCCCTTAGCCTCACAAGCTAAAAAACTGCTGCACCTTGTTTTCTGATGTCTCCACTGTTCCAGTATTTTTCCTGGGGCAGTATTTTCTGGAATTTTCAAGGTCAATAAGGGAGGGTGAGAGTGACTTACTGCTTACTCCACCTTCTTGGCTCCTGGAAGGAAGAGCTCATCATTTCTTATAGCATAGTAGTATTCCATCACAATCATATACCACAACTTGTTCAGTCATTCCCCATTTGATGGGCATCCCTGCAATCTCCAGTTCTTTGCCACCATGAAGAGAATTGCTATAAATATTTTAGAACATAAAAGTTCCTTTCCTTTTTCCCTAATCATCTTGGGAAATGGACCTAGTAGTGGGGTTGCTGGGTCAAAGTAGATAGGCAGTTAAACAACTATTTTCCTTCTTTGCCATTTCCTTATCCAGCTCATTGTTAAGTGACTTGCCTAGGGTCACACAGCTAGTAAGTGTCTGAAGCCACATTGGAACATAGGTCCTCCTGACTTCAGGGCCAGTGCTCTATCCACTGTGCCACCTAGTTGCCCTAGTAATGGTTATTAAGCTTATAATTTTAAAAAATCAATACTGACAGGAGAAGGGGTATACAATGTAATTTATTTCTGGCTTCATACCCCTTCAGGAATGGTCTTGAAGATGTATGAAAAATATTTTAGGTATGAAAAACCAAATTGAGAGGTTCTGGGAAACTAACTTTGAATGAACAGTGAACTTAAGATTAGTAAGAAAAATCTTACTTTTCTTATCATGGCCCTCATCCAGGAAATGAAGAAGTGTGAGAAGGGATGCCTTTATACAATCTAACAAACTTCAAACAATTGAACAGCTAAGAGGAATTTCTAACAAGAAAGCTGAGTGTTTGGTTTTAAAAAGAAGTCCAGTTCCCATTTTATAATTTAAAAATTGGAGTGGGTGGGGGCAGCTAGGTGGCGCAGTGAGTAGAGCATTGGCCCTGGAGTCAGGAGGACCTGAGTTCACATCCGGCCTTAGACATTTGACACATGTACTAGCTGTTTGACCTTGGGCAAGTCACTTAACCCCCAATTGTCCTGCCAAAAAAAAAAGCAAAAAAAATAATAAAAAAATAAAAATTGGAGTGGGGGGTGGAAAGTGACAAATAAAGTCAGAGAATAATATCAGTGACAAAGGAGAGGAGAAAAAATTTCCAGTTCTTTGTCATCATAAAGAGAGTTGCTATAAATATTTTAAAACATATAGGTTCTTTTCCTTTTTCTCTAATGATCTTTGGAAACAAACCTAGTAGTGGTATTGCTGGGAAAAATAAAGAAATCTTTACAAGGAAAACCTAATAGAAAAAACAGAGTAGAGACTGGACAGATGAGTAAACAAAAAGACTTTGTAATACAATTAAGCAATACTAAAGAATAAAAATTTGTAAAGAAAATAGAGGAATTGAATAATGCTGTGATAACAGTAACTGAATTCCTAGAAATTAGAATAGCTATGAGAATCCCCAGAATGGTTGTGAAGCTTAATAAAGTGTGAAAGGAAGAGATAAAGAGTAAAATTAGATCTTTTAAAGATTTCAAAAAGAGAATGAATTGTAGGACAGATGGTGGAGAATTTTACTACAGTAGGGGGCTCTCTGAAAGAGGCAGTGGCAGAGCCACAGTGAAAATATCAACAAGAAATGTTAGAGCAAAGTCCAAAAATAGTAAATTCAGAAGAACCTTTCTCTACAAAGCAAAACAATCAACTTTTAAGCTAAAAGTCAGAGTAATAATCAAAGAAATAGTGGCGTCTCAGAAAAAAACACAGTGAAACAAAAAGCCTGAATGTCGTGATCTCAAAATCATATATGAAAATTATGGTTGAAGTATATGAAACAGAGGTCAAGGAATAAGATACTAGTAGAGAGAACCTTCAAGTTCAACTCATCAAGAAATGTATTCAACAGGTTCAACAGCAAACATAAAACCCTGCAACCAGCTAAGAGGAAACCCTTCACAGATTAAGGAAAATCTTCTGAATCATGCAACGCTATTTATTAACACTGACAAGTGAAATAAAAGGTTGGAATAGTATATTATGAAAAAAGAGGATTCTTATGCATCACAAAAAATTCCTGGAAAAAATTGAGTTTGTCTAATTGAAAAAAAAAGATGAGTTTCACATAAAGGAAGGAATTTGAATCATATCTGTTTAAAAACCTGTAGATGAACAGGCTGTTTGCTATTCAAATTCTTCAAATAAAATAAACTGAAGACAGTCAATAAGTCCATATGGCATGAAAAGAGCAAGGAGATAAATCAATATTTACCCATTTCAAGGAAGACTTAAAGCTAGTAACTTAGTAACTTTTAGATGTATCACATTTTTGAGGTTCATTGAGATAATGGTTAATATGCATTAAATACCTAATATGTACCAGGCACTGTGCTTAATATTGGTTAGTAACCAGTTTGCTAACAATAAAGAGAAAAATATTAGTGATGTCTGTAAAGGGGGATCAGAAGAATGTATCCCAGAGAAGGGAAGAGATATGGAAGAGGAAGAAGCAAATTGATTTTTCTTAGAATTGGGTGCCACACAGCAAAGTCAGTCAACCTTAGGGATAATCTATTTCAATGTCTTCATTAACAAATGAAGAAATCAAGACATATAGATCTGAAATGACTTATACGAAGAGTCATATTGATAACTGGTTGGAAAGACAGGGCTAGAACCTAGGTTTCCTGTTTTTTGGCTTTGGGTTCATTCCTGCCCACTATAACACTCCGTCAATTTCTAGTCCTGTACGTGAATCTTCAGTGTCTTCTAGACATATCAGAGTGTATTTCAATGGCATGCCTCTGAGTACCAAAGAGTAACAGAGCATCAGAGTGGAACCTTAGTGTATTCTCTGTTAAAGAATAAAAAAAAATAACAATGAAATTTGAGTTTGGAATAGACATCTTAAGCTCAATGTGCTTAACCCTGAACTTTCTTCCAAATCCTCCCTCTACTAAACTTGTTATTTTTTTCAAAAACACCACCATCCTTCCAGAGTCCCAGATTCATAAATATGGCATTAACCTAGACTTCTCACTCTACCTCACCCCACATATCTAATCAATTAAAAAGTTTTGCTTTTTCTACCCTCACAAAATCTTTTTTGTCCAGCCCCTTCTCCACACTCACACAGGTACCACCTTTGTTCAGGTCTTCATAACCTTTTACCTAGACTATTGCAACAGTCT
Organism: Trichosurus vulpecula; assembly: GCF_011100635.1. Classification (NCBI taxonomy): domain Eukaryota; kingdom Metazoa; phylum Chordata; class Mammalia; order Diprotodontia; family Phalangeridae; genus Trichosurus; species Trichosurus vulpecula. The sequence continues at coordinate 325,130,793 of NC_050574.1, read as the reverse complement.
CCTAATCGGTCTACCTGCCTCAAGTCTCTCACCACTCCAGTCAATCCTGCACACTGCTATGAAAGTAATTTCTTCCTATATGTATGTATGTATGTATCTATCTATCTATCTATCTTACTTATTTACTTATTTATCTGTCTATTCATTTATTTATTTATTTGTTTGTTTGTTTATTTATTTAATTATTTTGAGGCTGGATTTGAACTCAGGTCTTCCTGACTCTACATCCAGCGCTCTATCAACTGTGCCACCTAGCTACTCTCCTCTAACACAAAGAATGCTGTAGAAATCAAATCATATGCTGATCATATATATTGTTTGCAAAACACTTTGTAAATCTTGTCTTATTTGATCCTCACAACAGCTGTGAGTGGTAGGTAATATGTTGTCTCCCCCCCCCTTTTTTTTTACTAAGAGGATAGTAATGTAATTGAGAGAAATAAGGAAGTTCCAAAGAGAAGTGTTTTTTTTTTTTCAGAAAGACAATAAACTTCATTTTGGACATGTTGCTTTGAGATAATTCAGTTTGAAATGTTCAGTGTCAGTGCACCTAGGTGGCACAGTGACTAGAACACTGGCCCTGGAGTCAGGAGGACATGAGTTCAATTTAATTTATTTAATATTTTTAGTTTTCAGCATTGATTTTCACAAGAGTTTGAATTACAAATTTTCTCCCCATTTGTACTGTCCCCCCACTCCAAGATGACATATATTCTGGTTGCCCTGTTCCCCAGTCAGCCTTCCCTTCTGTCACCCCACTCCCCCCATCCCCTTTTCCCTTACTTTCCTGTAGGGCAAGATAGCTTTCTATGCCCCATTGCCTGTATATCTTATTTCATAGTGGTATGCAAAAACTTTTTTTTTGAACATCTGTTTGTAAAACTTTGAGTTCCACATTGTCTCACCTCTTCCCTCCCCACCCACCCTCCCTAAGAAGGCAAGCAATTCAACATAGGCTACATGGATATCATTATGCAAAACCCTTCCACAATACTCATGTTGTGAAAGACTAATTATATTTTGCTCCTTCCTATCCTATACCCCTTTATTCAGTTTTTTCCCTTGACCCTGTCCCTTTTTGAAAGTGTTTGTTTTTAATTGCCTCCTCTCCCTACCTGCCCTCCCTTCTATCATCCCCCCTTTTTTGTCTCCTTCCTCCTTCTTTCCTGTGGGGTAACATACCCAATTGAGTGTGTATGTTATTCCCTCCTCAGGTCAAATCCAATGAGAGCAAGATTCACTCAGTTCCCCTCACCTGTCCCCTCTTCCCTTCCTACAAAATTTCTTTTTCTGGCCACTTCTATGTGAGATAATTTACCCCATTCTATCTCTCCCTTTCTCCCTCTCTCAATATATTCCTCTCTCATCCCTTAATTTGATTTTATCTTTTTATATATCATCCCTGCATATTCAACTCACCCTGTGCCCTCTGTCTATATATATATATATATATATATATATATATATATATATACATATGTATATATATACATATATATGCATATATACATATATATGTGTATATATATATATATGTATATTCCCTTCAGCTACTCTAATACTGAGTTCTCATGAATTATACGCTTCATCTTTCCATGTAGGAATGTAAAAAAAAGAGTCCAACTTTAGTGAGTCCCTTATGATTTCTCTTTCTTGTTTATCTTCTCATGCTTCTCTTGATTCTTGTGTTTGAAGGACAAATTTTCTGTTCAGCTCTGGTCTTTTCATTCAGAAAGCTTGAAAGTCCTCTATTTTATTGAAAATCCAGATTTTGCCTTGGAGCATTATACTCAGTTTTGCTGTGTAGGTGATTCTTGGTTTTAATCCTAGCTCCATTGACCTCCAGAGTATCATATTCCAAGCCCTTTGATCCCTTAATGTAGAAGCAGCTAGATCTTGTGTTATCCTGATTGTGTTTCCACAATACCCAATTTGTTTCTTTCTGGCTGCTTGCAATATTTTCTCCTTGACCTGGGGGTTCTAGAATTTGGTGACAATATTCCTAGGAGTTTTCTTTTTGGGATCTTTTTCAGGAGGTGATTTGCAGGTTTTTTCAATTTCTATTTTACCCTCTGGCTCTAGAATATCAGGGCAATTCTCCTTGATAATTTTTTGAAAGATGATATCTAGGCTTCTTTTTTTGATCATGGCTTTCAGGTAGTCCAATGATTTTTAAATTATCTCTCCTGCATCTATTTTCCAGGTCAGTGGTTTTTCCAATGAGATATTTCACATTGTCTTCCAATTTTTCATTCCTTTGGCTCTGTTTTATAATATCTTGATTTCTCATAAAGTCACTAGCTTCTACTTGCTCCAATATAATTTTTAAAGTGATATTTTCTTCAGTGATCTTTTGGACCTCCTTTTCCATTTGACTAATTCTGCCTTTCAAGGCATTCTTCTCCTCATTGAATTTTTGGAGCTCTTTTGCCATTTGAATTAGTCTATTTTTTAAGGTGTCGTTTTCTTAAGTATTTTTAGGGTCTCCTTTAGCCAGTCATTCACTTGTTTTTCATGGTTTTCTCAGATCACTCTCATTTCTCTTCCCAATTTTTCCTCTACTTTTCTAACTTGCTTTTCCAAATCCTTTTTAAGCTCTTCCATGGCCAGAGACCAGTTCATGTTTTTCTTGGAGGCTTTTGATGTAGGCTCTTTGACTGTGTTGACTTCTTCTGACTGTATGTTTTGTTCTTCTTTGTCACCAAAGAAAGATTCCAAAGTCTGAGTCTGAATCTGTGTCCGTTTTCACTGCCTGGCCATGTTCACAGTCAACTTACTTGACCCTTGAGTTTTTCATCGGGGTATGACTGCTTGTAGAGCACAGAGGACTTTGTCCCGAGCTTGAAGGGCTGCACTGTTGTTTTCAGAGCTATTTCTACACAGCAAGCTCTGCCACACCAGCACTACTCCTCCCCCAAGAACCACCAACCCAGACTGGACTCAGATCTAAGCAGGCTCTGCACTCCTGCTCTGATCCACCACTTAATTCCTCCCACCAGGTAGGCCTGGAGCCTGAAGCAACTGCAGATGTAGCTCTGTAATCAGCCTCAGAGCTGCATCACCTCCATTGTCCCCGGGGTGGTGGCTGAACTGCTAACTCCTTTCAGTCTCTCCCAGCAGCTTTTCCCATTAACCTTCTCTGTTGTCTTTGGTGTTTGTGGGTTGAGAAGTCTAGTAACTGACACAGCTCACTCATTCAGGGTGCTAGGGCCTGTTCTGCCTGGCTCCCAGTCTGGCTGGTCCAGGTGCAGCCCACGCTGAGCTCTGCTCCACTCTGCTCCCAGTTCCCTGTGATAGACCTTACCCAGGGACCATCCAGGCTGTCCTAGGCTGGAGCCCTGCTTTCCTCTGCTATCTCGTGGGTTCTGCAGTTTTAGAATTTATTCAGAGTCATTTTTTTATAGGTGCTTGGAGGGACCTGGAGGGGAGCTTATGTGAATCCCTGCTTTCCAGCCGCCATCTTGGCTCCGCCCCCCACAAAGTAATTTCTTTAAAATGAAGAGCTGACCATGTATCTCTTCTACTAAATCAACTCCACTGGCTTCCTCTTGTCTCTAGAATCAAATATGAACCTCTTTGATTAGCTTTTAAATTCCTACAAAACCAAGTCCAACCTATCTTTCCAGTTTCATTGTGGATCACTCCCCATTTTGCTCTCTGTAATCCATCCAAACTCTATTTTTCTTTGTTCTTTATACTCAATACTAAACCTTCTATCTTCAGATGGGGTTCAGAGATACCTCAAATATACTCCTTTATTACTTGTGCCTCAGTCCCTTTCTTCTTTTAAGATATATTTCAAGTACCATTTTTTTCATAAAGTCATGTCTAATCCCCCCAACAGCAAGTACCCTCCTCTCAAACTATCTTGTATATAACTATTTGTATATATTTGTATCTATTAACTTATATTTATGCTACATATATATATATTTATACACTGTACATAGTTGTTGCCTCTCCATGAGAATGTGAACTCCTTGTGAATAGAGATTATTTCATTCTTTGTATTTGTATCCCCACTATGTAGCACATATTAAACACTTAACATTAAACATATTAGACACCTGTTGGTTGATTGAGTAAATAGTATCTTTCCCACTAGATAGGTTAAGCTTATAATGTACTTTGGAGGAAGGTGAGAGAGGAGGGAGGGTGAGGAACACATGGAGTCTTCTTACAGTGGTCTAGGTAAAAAGTAATGAGGTCACAAAGTAATCTGAAAGTAGTTGGGGTCTAAAGGACCAAGTAGATAGAAGATGGATAGCAAAGGTGGGATCAACAATACCTGACAGCATTTGAGCCTAGGACGATGACTTTTAAGATCTAAATCTGTATGCCCAAGAAATGGGAGTGCTATTAGCAAAAATGGGGAAGTGAAGAGTCAGACTGGGATTGAGGAGGAAAAAAATGAAACTTTTCGCCCATGTTATTTATTCTATTAGGTACTGTACAAAGATGGACACAATGGGGAAAAACTCTATTTGAAAAAAAATCACATTTGTTTTTTAATATAGAAAAATTTTAAAAATGTTACTCAAATACTAAAAAATTCTGTGGTAACATCAGGACTTTTCTTCCCACTCTTTGCAATTCAACAACCTGCATTTATCGAGTGGCTTCTGAGTGTAGACTACTGTAGTAGGCATCAGGTAAGATACAAAATGTATGATTCTAGTCTTCTTGGAGGTTACATTCCAGTAGAGGGATATGACACACTTAAATAACTATAGTGCCACATCAAATATAATAAATATATAGGGAAACAATCATGCAAGGTCCAAGGGAAGAAGGGGAAAAATCTTTTCCCCTCCAGCAGCAATTTTTTATTCATATGTTCTGTTTGCACTTATTTAAACTTAAAAAAATACTCTTCATTATGAAGCCAAAGCTGAGATATTGTATTTGGAATATCTGATCAAAGTTATTGTGCAACCTTATTCTATTTTCTCTAATAGTAATTCTGAAAGCTGCTCCAGGAAAATCCTATTATACCACAGCTTGTCCTTTCACAGATTACAGAATACCTCCAGTCAAATCACGTTCCCCCAAACATAACACCTACATATGGGAAAAACCTGACAAGGCTGTAAGACAGGGATTAGCTGTGTCCCCCAACACCAACATTACAAAGGGATACCACTGTATCGCTTTTCCTTGGATGTTTAATAAAAATAATGAGATCATGTTCAGAGCCTCTCAGCAGCAGTTCCCATCTACGGGAAAGAATAGAGGACATGGAAAGGAGTGGACACCAAGGGAGAAGAGAAAGAAGAAACCAGGAAAAGGACAGGAAAATCAAGACAGGTGGGAAGTTAGTGAGGTACAAGAGAAGTTAAGGGAAAAGATGCTCATAGCTGGCAAAATATTATTGTGAGAAGAGTGAGGAGACCATGGGATGATAATAAAAACTGACTTATGAAGGTCATTTTTGGTTTACAAAGCTTTCATACATTTATTACTTCATTTAACCTTCATGGCAACCCTCAGAGGCATTATCTTCATTTTACAGCTAATGCCTCTGAGGCTCAAAGAGATCAAGTGACTTAGCCAGGGTCACATAACAAGTAAGTGCCAAAGGTGAGATTGGAACCCAGGTCTCTCGACCCCAAATCCAACACTTTTCACTGTATCACTCTTCCTCCCCAATGATGATATCAAAGTAATTGAGAGCTACATAAAAAGTTATCTAGCAAAAGGAGACAGATTGCCAAGGAGAGTATGTCACAGGTGCAACAGATGGGTAATCACCTCATCTCCCACAAAACACAATCATGACTCCAAGGTTGAGCCCAGTTATAAATACCAGCAGCCACAGCAAAAAGTAGATGGGGAGGTCATTGACATTTAAGCACCTGTTCTTCCCCTAGCTGATGTTTGAACATCCCCATCCACCAATATAGCTTCTTCCACTTGCCCATTCAGCTCACCAACTTTAGCTGATCCTAATCCACCAGTAGATTTAACCTTCTAGCATGGATGCCTCCTCTCTGTAGCTGCCATGAATATTCACAAATGGAAGATTTATAGTGGGGTCATATAATTTCAAAACTCATCAATTATTCAGCCGATGAAAGGTAGGGAATAATCCGTACCATTCATGGATAAAATTGGAAGAAATAAGGAAAATGAAGAAAATTGGCTCTGTAAGCTCAAAATAATTCTATAATTCTGGTTGACTGGTGTGCACATTCTCTCTCTCTCTCTCTCTCTCTCTCTCTCTCTCTCTCTGTCTTTCTTTCTCTCTGTCTCTCTGTCTCTCTATCTGTCTCTTTGTCTCTCTGTCTCTGTCTGTCTGTCTCTGTGTCTCTCTCTTTCCACAATTTGTTCATTACTTATTCGCATAAACCTATGATTCCAGCAGTACAAATTCCCCCCATTGAGAAAATTGCCTCTATCCAATATAAATTCACACCTTCTCTACAACTTAGTTTGTTGCTAACATATATAACGTATATGTGTACATATATACACATGTATGCATATATGTAGAAGTACATGACTGTAGCTATCTGTGTGTATATTTTACATATTTATCAGGAAAGATAACTTAAGAGAAGCTAGTCCCACAACTTTCACTATTCCCTCATGCTAGGACCCATTTACCCTGTTTACTGAGAGTGTTTTGAGAAAGTGATGACAACATCACCATGCAAGCCACTGCCAGAGGATTTATCACCTACTAAGTACATTCTAGGGCATCCTCTGCAAATTCAATTCTTTCCCTACGGAATGCACCATTGTTTTCCTTTGTCATTTCCTCTGCATTAAGTGCATGTTTGGGGATGGTTTCCATGACTATGGATCTCTTCAGATACCCTAACGTATGTTTCTATAATTGCAGGCCTGGCAATTTCACTTCTTATCTCATTTCTATTTCCATGACTGTCCATCTCACTCATCCCTCTTCATATTGCCTGGCAGGGGGGCTCTATCTCGCCATCTTTCTCGTTCTATATTTATTTTATGTAACAGCCTATTGATCAGCCTCTTTCTTAACTGAATTTATGTACTTTCCTCTCTTCTTCTCCTTGGTCTCTTTCACTCTCTGAAATGCTTTTCAATTGTCAGTTTCAGTTCTGTATTTCTATGGCAACAGCAAAGCCCCAGCCTCATTGCCCATTTTTTCCCTCTCTCCCCCTTCTCCTGCCCCCTCCCCCTGTCTTTTTTTTTTTTGCACATGGTGAATTTGCAGGAGAATTGCTGACAGGCTGATCTTCAAGTAATTTATCTCATAAAACAAACAGTTGAGGAGAGGGAAGAGCAAGAGGATAGGAAAGTCAGACCTGGTAGGCCACAAGGGAACAGAGAAATCTAAGGAAGTGGGTGGGCAGCTAAAAGCTTCCTAGGATCCTGGGGTTGACAGCTCTGTGAAGTCAAATCTAACTCACCCTGAGTGGCAGGGAGAGGTGTTGAAACTTCCTTTACAGATGTGGACAGATGGTGGGCTGCATGTTAAAAGACCTGTTTATAATTACACATGAGCAGCATGAATCCATTGGTGCAGGTTGGGTCCTGAGGGAAGTGTGGCCAGCTGGTCAGCTGTGCCAAAGACAAAAGGAAGACAGGACCAGAGAGCCAGGGCACATAGGAGGAATCAACCCCACCCCACCACCCCCCCAAATCTCCTCATTATAGAGATGAGAGTATCTGAACCAAGCAGAAACTGACTGTTTGAAATGTCCTCACATTGGACGCCTTTTTCATTGCGCTGGCTCTAATGGTCTTTCAGATTCATTCAACTCCTCTGCAACCCAAAGCTCCTATCCTCCAAGCCAAGCCATGTGTTTGAGAAAGGGGACATTACTAGAAGGTTAATTACAATGGAATATGATATAACTAGAAGCCAAAGCAAAGACAGGCACTTTACATGGAAGACAGTTAACAGCTTTGCAGCCAGAGAGGAGAGTAAATATTAATAGCTTTATTATATGCTTTTTATATAAATAAAAGAAATATGGTTTCGGCTGTTAATGACCTTCAAATTAGCAGCTTTTTCAGAAAGTGCTTATGTATTTTTAATTCCAAATGTGGCCAAGAGTCAGGGCTGTGGCAGCAATGAAAGCACCAGGCAGCTGAGGGTTTTTGTTTTTGTTTTAAATAAGAGCAAATCCAGATCATTATTTTTGAGACTGTCAGCTTTTACTGTTTATAATGTATTCAGTTTTTTTTAAAGCCTCCATCCCTGCCCCCTTTTCCTCTTTGAAGCTCTTTAGGCACTTTCTCCAGAAAAAGAGAACAGTGTCACAAGCCTTCTGTCATACTAAAGGTTGGGGGTGGGGCAGAGCTTTCATTTACTATCTTGTCTGTTAGGTCATCCTAGTTGTAGACATGGCTGCCTGAGTCCAAAGGGTTCTATCAAAAGAGAATGATTGCCTCTGATTACTGAGGTGTCACAATGAATAGGGGGGGGAGGATTCCCTATAGGTGATTTTGTTCCTGCAACTCAGAGAAAAACACTTTGATTACCTTAACCCCTTCCCTTAGGAAAAAATAAGAGAGTCCCTGACTACATTGTACTATACTAAATAACCAGCCAAGAGAATTGCCACTGAGACCACATAGTCCTCCTCAAATGAGCACAGAGGTTTGCCTGATGACTTTGCAGCATTTAATAATAATAAAAGCTAGTGTTTTTATAGTACTTTACTTATCTGGTTTGATCCTCACAACAACCCTGAGGGAGGGAGCAGATGCTATTAGTAGCTCCATTTTACAAGAGAGGAAACTGAGGCTGAGAGGTTAAGTGACATTTTAAAGATCTTACAACTAATAAGCATTCAAGGCAGGATTTGAACTTAGGTCTACCGGACTAGATGTCTAGCACTGCGCCACCTAACTGTCAGTAGTCCCTCAATGATCACAGATCGCGGTAGCCGCAGAATATTCACTCAGCAGAAGCCAGCTTCACTGGCGTATTTAGAAGATATTTATCAGGTAAGACTTTTTAATTGCCCCTGAGCCATAACTAGGAATTCTTGTGCCCAAGCACTTTCAATTGGAGGTGGGTGAGAAGGATTCAGCACAGAGAATAGTCTACCTCAGGTGCAGTCATGACAAGAGAGGTCCCTCAGAGCACCTGAGTCATTCCCAATTGGCATCACCACGTTCCCAATTCCCTAACTCCAACAGGACCTGGAGGAAAAGGATGGCCTGGAAAGGAGCAAAAAAAAAAAAAAACAGGCATGGGATGGGCCAAAAACCTTGAGGCATGGAGACTGCAAGCCAGAGGACTGCAAGGAAGAAGCATGCCTACCCCAACCCCTCCAGAAAGAAGTCAATGCCCTGGGAGAAAGCTCCACTTGAGTTATGCCAGGATCTCCATATTTCCTCCCCCATTCTTGATCTATTAAAAATCTATTGTATTTTCCTTTCCACCAACCAAAAATTATCAGACCTCAAATGGAGTTTTACACAGAAGCTTAGTGGCTTCCTGAGCAGAGGAATGGATGAGCAAACAATGACCAGAGATTTTCAAATCATGGAGCTGAGTTCTTAGTGCTAACACATTCCTCCCCATGGTTTAAAGGCGATTAATGTATCGTTTAATAATGATAATGATAATGCTCTGCATTGATGGCCTTGTAACCCTCACCAGGATTTCAAATCCAACTTTGTGTCTTACCAGGTTTTCTCTAACTGGCACTTGGATGTTTAATTGTGCAGGGCCTGCCATGAGTGGTATTTAATTTCCATATTAAAATATGATTGGATAACTCTTTATAAAATCTTTCCAGCTTGATTTCAGTTCTATTAAATCTTATGATTCTTTCAACATTCTGAGCGCTAGCTGAAAGATGAGAAAGATGCAGACACTGATCATTCCCAAGATGACTTTTGGGCATTGGGCAGAGTAGGGATGGGGGGGTAGGTCGTGCTCCCATGGCATAGTCCCAGACCTATAGTTTGCTTTTTTGGGGGGGAGGGACAGGGCTTATGCATAACCTTGCCTAAAGGCAGAGAAAAAAATAGGTAGCTGCTAAAAGGCGTTCCCAGATACATGGTTTAGCTTAAATTGAGTTCCAGCATTTTGTTGTTTAGAAAGCACTTTTCCATATCAACCCTGAGGGGTAAGTATTAAGGGAATTTTTTCAGAGGACAAAATGGAGGTTCTAAGACCGGAAGAAGAAAACAGAACAATAGCAATTTAAGCCAATACTCAAACTCTGGTGTCTTGCCTCCTAATCCAAGTCTCTTTTCATTTGTTAAGACATACTTAGCTGTGTGCTGCCTGAGGGTCAAGTAAGGGTCCTATTCTTGTGCCCAATTAGGAAAGTAGTGGGGAAAATATGGGAAGAGAATAAGTATTTTTCAAGGGCAGTCTGCTTAGCACTTTATTCACATTATCTCATTTAATCATCAAAATAACCCTGAAGGGTAGGTGCTCTTATTATCCTCATTTTACAGATGAGGAAACTGAGGCAGAGGTGAAATTATTTGTCCACCATCACACAACTAATAACTTTCCAAGGCTAGATTTGAATCTGTGTTTTCCTAATTCCATGGCTAGTTCTCCATCCACTGTAACATCTAGATGCCCCTAGTAATGCCTCCCTAGTAATGGGGAGAAACAAAGGAGAAGGGAAATCTAACCTTTGTCTTTCCTCCCAAAAAGCATTTTGGGTCCCTGTCTTGACACCAAGGCATTGATGGTTAGAAAGCAAAGAGAAAAAGATCCAGAAGAGCCAAGGCTTGAAATCAGAGTCCCTGCTCTGAACTTTCTTCAGAAGAATATAGTGCCTTTAAGGCAGAGGCAACTTGGATAGGTTGAGACCCCAAGAATCATATTTTAGTACCCAGTTATAAAAGTACTGAAAGGGGGCAGAGCCAAGATGGTGGCTGGAAAGCAGGGAGTTGTGTGAGCTCCCCAACACGTCCCTCCAAAAACCTATAAAAATGGCTCTGAACAAATTTCTAGAGCTGCAGAACCCACAAAATAGCAGAGGGAAGCAGGGATCCAGCCCAGGTCAGCCTGGATGGTCGCTGGATGAGGTCTATGGTGCACAGAGCAAAGGGGAGCGGAGCCCAGCATGGGCGGCAGCAGGACCAACCAGACAAGGAGCCAGGCGGAACAGGCCCTAGCACCCTGAATCAGTGAGCTGTGGCAGTTACCAGACTGCCACAAACACCAAAGACAACAGAGAAGGTTAGTGGGAAAAGCTGCAGGAGACAGAGTTAAACGAGTTCACAGTTCGGCCACTGCCCCAGGGGCGGGGGTGGGGGGGTGGGGAGGAAGAGCAGCTACAGAACTAGAGCTGCAGTTGCTTCAGGCTCCAGGCCCACCTGGTGGAAGCAATTAAGTGGCAGATCAGAGCAGGAGTGCAGAGCCTGCTTAAGATTTGTGTCGGGTCTGGGTTGGAGGTTCTTGGGTAAGGAGGAATGCTGGTGTGGCAGAGCTGGCTGTGTAGAAATAGCTCTGAAATCAACAGCGCATCCCCTCAAGCTTGGAACAAAGTACTCTTTACTCTACTAGCAGTCATATCCTGCTGAAAAACTCAAGGGTCAAGTAAGTTAGCTGGGAATATGGCCAGGCAGCAAAAATGCACTCAGATTCAGTCTCAGACATTGGAATCTTTCTTTGGGGACAAAGAAGACCAAAACATAGTCAGAAGAAGTCAACAACATCAAAGGCCTCCAAGAAAAACATGTGCTGGTCTCAGGCCATGGAAGAGCTCAAAAAGGATTTGGAAAAGCAAGTTAGAGAAGTAGAGGAAAAATTGGGAAGGGAAATGAGAGTGATCTGAGAAAACCATGAAAAACAAGTCAATGAATTGCTAAAGGAGACCCAAAAAAAATACTGAAAAAAATATCGAAGAAAACAACACCTTAAAAAATAGACTAACTCAAATGGCAAAAGAGCTCCAAAAATCCAATGAGGAGAAGGATGCCTTGAAAGGCAGAATTAGCCAAATGGAAAAGGAGGTCTAAAAGACCACTGAAGAAAATGTTATCTTAAAAATGAGATTAGAGCAAGTGGAAGCAAGTGACTTTATGAGAAATCAAGATATTATAAAACAGAACCAAAGGAATGAAAAAGTGGGAAGACAATGTGAACTATCTCATTGGAAAAACCACTGACCTGGAAAATAGATGCAGGAGAGATAATTTAAAAATCATTGGACTACCTGAAAGCCATGATCAAAAAAAGAGCCTAGATACCATCTTTCAAGAAATTATCAAGGAGAACTGCACAGATATTCTAGAGCCAGAGGGTAAAATAGAAATTGAAAGAATCCACAGATTACCTCCTGAAAAAGATCCCAAAAAGAAATCTCCTAAGAATATTTTTGCCAAATTCCAGAGCTCCCAGGTCAAGGAGAAAATACTGCAAGCAGCCAGAAAGAAACAATTTGAGTATTATGGAAAAACAATCAGGATAACAATCAGGATCTAGTAGCTTCCACATTAAGGGACCGAAGGGTTTGGAATACGATATTCTGGAGGTCAATGGAGCTAGGATTAAAACCAAGAATCACCTATCCAGCAAAACTGAGTACCATGCTCCAAGGCAAAATCTGGATTTTCAATAAAATAGAGGACTTTCAAGCTTTCTGAATGAAAAGACCAGAGCTGAATAGAAAATTTGAGTTTCAAACACAAGAATCAACAGAAGCATGAAAAGGTAAACAAGAAAGAGAAATCATAAGGGACTTACTAAAGTTGAACTGTTTTGTTTACTTTCCTACATGGAAAGATGATGTGTATGATTCATGAGACCTCATTATCATAGTAGCTGAAAGGAATATGCATATATATATATATATATATATATATGTGTGTATGTATATGTGTATATATATATATAATATATATACACACACATGTGTGTGTCTATGTATGTATATATGTAGGTGTATATATATATATATACATATATATATATATACATATAAATATATTGACAGAGGGCACAGGGTGAGTTCAATATGAAGGGATGATACCTAAAAAAATAAAATCAAATTAAGGGATAAGAGAGGAATATATTGAGAGAGGGAGAAAGGGAGAGATAGAATGGGGTAAATTATCTTGCATAAAAGTGGCAAGAAAAAACAGTTCTGTAGGAAGGGAAGAGGGGACAGGTGAGGAAGAATGAGTAAATCTTGCTCTCATCGGATTTGACCTGAGGAGGAAATACCATACACACTCAATTGGGTATCTTACCCCACAGGAAAGAAGGAGGAAGAAGATAAAAAAGGGGGGACGATAAAAGGGAGGGCAGACAAGGGGAGGAGGTAATCAAAAACAAACATTTTCAAAAAGGGACAGGGTCAAGGGAAAAAATTCAATGAAGGGTGTAGGTTAGGAAGGAGCAAAACATAGTCAATCTTTCACAACATGAGTATTGTGGAAGGGTTTTACATAATGATATGCATGTGGCCTATGTTGAAGTGCTTCCCTTCTTAGGGAGGGTGGGTGGAGAGGGAAGAGAGGAGAGAATTTGGAACTCAAAGTTTTAAAAACAGACATTCAAATAAAAGTTTTTGCATGCAACTAGAAAGTAAGATACACAGGCAATGGGGCATAGAAATTTATCTTGCCCTACAAGAGAAGAAGGGAAAGGGGGATGGGAGGGAAGTGGGATGACAGAAGGGAGGGCTGACTGGGGAATGGGGCAACCAGAAAATACACCATCTTGGAGTGGGTGGGAGGGTAGAAATGGGGAGAAAATTCATAATTCGAACTCCTGTGAAAATCAATGCTGAAAACTAAATATATTAAATAAAATAAAAAGAAAAAGAAACTACTGAGAAAGAAATCAGGCGGAGATGGGAAAGAAATAAATAGAATGGCTATAATGCAAGCTACTTCAGGGAAGGATGGAGGGGAGGGCTGTCATTATATTCTTAGTACCTAGCACAATACTTGGAACATAGCAGACATTTAATAAATACTTATTGAATTGACTCTTATTAACTCTTTCTCTTACCCCCTGACCACAGTCAGAAGGACATTAAGAGACGAAAGAAGAGTGAATGATTGTAGATAAATGTGAGTGCCATTAACCTATACAAAGTAATCAGGAAAACTACATTAAAGTATGAACAGAAGCTTAAGAAGCATGTTCTAGATAAAATAAAGAAATGCATTTAAAGCCATGTTCAGAGGAAAAAGAAAAATATCTGGGAGTAAATAGTGACAGTATTGGAGATTAAATAATTTGGCTGACTATACGGGCAAGCATACAGGAAGCTGGGTGATGCACAGGTTAGAACACTGGGCTCGGACTCAGGAAGAGCTGAGTTCAAATCTAGCTTTGGACACTTATTCGCTGTGTGACAGTGGGCAAATCATTTAACCACTGCCTCAGTTTCTTCATCTGTAAAGTGGGTTATCATACAAGCACCTATCTCTCAGAATTTAATAAATGCTTATTTCTTTCCTTCCCTTAATAGCAGTGGCAGAACTAGAACTTGATATGATAGTGTATCGTAATAGCCTCATGGTGAGGACAAAGATGGGGTCCGAATGACATTAAAGTTAAGTGGTTTTGTATATCTGAACTAAAGGACTTAAGTAGTATTGAAAATAGTCCATGTTTCAAATAGCTTGCCATAGGGATTTTTCCTTAACCTGGTCATTTTCATCAATGTCTTAAAGACAGAGAAAGCATGGCTAAAGAACACATTTGACGACAGAATTGAGATTCACAGAAACCTGGTCAAGCCTAGTTGTTATGAGGGTAAACAAAACAATACTTGTAAAGCATTTAACACAGTGCCTGGCATATAATAGGTCCTTACTAACTGCTTCTTTCCTCCCTCTCTCCTTCTGTCTCCCTTCTTTCCTTCCCTCCCTCCCTTCCTACCTTCCCTCCCTTCCTTTCCTCCCTTCTTCCCTTCTTTTCTTCCTCCCTTCCTTCCATCCTTCCTTCCTTCCTTCCTTCCTTCCTTCCTTCCTTCCTTCCTTCCTTCCTTCCTTCCTTCCCTCCCATATATAGTTCTTTAAGACTTGAAGCACTACATTATCTCATTTGTTTTCAGTGTCAGTATATCACACTTGATGTCATTTCCATTTCCTGTTAGGAAAAGCATTGGCAAATTTGGCTTAACATAACACTGATTTTTCTATTAATTAGAGCTGTTCGTGTTGGTATGGGCTGCTTTGTAAGGTAGCAAGTAGTCTGTCACTTAAAGTATGCCAACAGAGCCATGTACATGGGAGAGTGACCAGGATGATGAAAGCATTTGACATATTAAATGAGAATCAGCAGAGAATCTTCAGTGAAAGGAACTAAGACTAAGACTAAGAGGCTTTGAGATACGAGTCTTCCAAAGTATTTAAAAGGTTGTTGGACCTTCTGTATTGCTTCAGAAGGCAGGACACAAGAAACAGTTTTCTAACAAGTAGGGCTATCTAAAAATGGAATGGAGAGTTTTGTGACATAGTGAGTTCTACATCACTTTAGAACCTCCTTTTTCAGAACATTTTAGAAAAGAATAGTTTATTTGAAAGAAGGTTGCAAGATTAGATCAGGAGTTCTTAACCTGGGTCTGTAACTTGGTTTTCTTAATATTTCAGTAACTACCTTTCAATAGATTTCATTTCCTTTTTAATTCTGTGTTTCTTTTAGTTTGTAAATCTAAAAATATGATTCTGAAAAGGGGTCTGTAGGCTTCACCACACTCTCAAAGAGTTCTGTGACATACATAAGAACCTATGCTCTAGGTGATTGTTAAGGGCCCTTCCAGTTCTAAGGACCTAAGTGCCAGTAACTAGGACAGAGAAGCTACACCAGTAATTGGTTTAGATACAGGGGTGGGGAACCTGCAGCCTTGAGGCCACACGTGGCCCTCTAGGTCCTCAACTGTGGCCATTTGACTGAATCCAAACTTCACAGAACAAATTCTTTTATTAAGGTTCCCCACCCCTGGAAAGAGAGCCTGGGAGCTTACATCTAATGCAGTGAAGAAGAAACATGTGGATCAAAGCAGTAGTGGGAGCCTAGGCATAGCAGTTACAGTAGAAATGGCTGCTTCCCTCCTTAAATGATGGCAGAAGGGCTAGGAGTTCTGCCTTCAATGAATGGTAACAAGAATAAGAACAACAAAAGACTGGTAATTAGTGGGAAGTATGCTCTGTGGGGGTGGGAGTGGGGAATCATCTTTCTTTGTTGAGCACAACGGCAAAGGCCAGCACCTTGCCTTCTCTCCCACCATTGTGGTAATATCACTTATATGAGCAGTGTTCCAAGGAATCCTGCTTCAAATCACTCGGCTGTCTCATTCTTATACGTTTCCTTAAGCTGATGACAAAACTTTGGTGGATGCCGGTGATCTTTAAACTGGCCCACTTAGTTCTGGAGAAGCCAGAGCATGCATATCATGCCACTAGGGTGTACTTGCAGCTGAGCATATTGGGACAGGGTCCTGTAAATGAGCCAACACTGAGCTTCAGGCTTCACTGAGCAACAGGCAGCTTCCCTAAGCACTTGGTTTCTCTGCTAGAAACTGGTGTTGGGGCAGCTTGGTGGTACAGTGAGTAGAGCACTGGCCCTGGAGTCAGGAGGACCTGAGTTCAAATCCTGCTGCAGACACTTGACACTTACGAGCTGCGTGACCTTGGGCCTGTCACTTAATCCCAATTGCCCTGTCTTCCTTCTTCCCTCTGAAAAAAAGGAAATTGATCAAAGGCTTTTGCCTTTGAAGCGAAGAGGAATGGAATAACCATTTTTATAGTCCCACTATGTGCCAGGAACTGTGCTAAGCATTCTTTATAAATATCTAATTTGTTCTTGCAACAACTATGGCGGATGGGTGCTATCATTGTCACCATTTCACATTTGAAAAAACTAAGGCAAACAGGTGAAGTGACTTGGCCAGAGTCACAGAGCTAGTACATATGAGGCCAGATTTGAATTCAGGTCTTCCTGACTGCAGGCTACTGAGCCATGTACCTGTTCCATTTGAACCTTCAGTATTTTCATTTTTCAGTACTTAGGAAACCCATAGATTTTCCTAAATTTCAAGTGAAAGCATTAAGTCTCCTGGGACTTCGTGGTCCACCAGCCAATTTGATCCTATGAGTCCAGAGATCTGCTTCACCCAGGCATCAGCTACTGCCACCCTTCCTGTGTGTTATGCCCTTTCCTATTCTCCTTCTACCATTTTATCTCCCCACATTCCAGATGATAACGAGAGGGGGAAAAGAGAGAATATTCCCAAATTCAGAAGTAATTAAACAAGTCGCTGTGATTAATATCACATATAAAATAAACGTGTCCTTCTGAGCAGAACATTATGGCACATGACTATAATCCCAGCTACCGGGAGGCTGAAGCTGGAGGATCTATTGAGTTTAAGAGTTCTAAGCGACAGTGGGCTAAGCCAATCTGGTGTCCATATGCTGTCAGTACAGTGATTACCTTGGGAAAAGGGCCACCAGGTGGCTTAAATAGATGGAAGCTGATGAAATGAACAGGTCAAAACTCTTATGCCAATCAGTGATGGGATCAGAATCGTGAATAGCCCCTGTACTTCAGGCCTGGGCAGCACAACTTTAAAATAAATAAATGAATGAATGAGTAAATAAATAAATGGAAAGACATAAATAAATATAGATAAATGTATCATAGAAATACAGAAAATAATGAATAGATAATATACAATGGAAATATAAATAGATGGTAGAAAGGTAAAAAGAAAAAGAGATAAAATGCACCTATTCCTAGACTGAGTGGCATTTCATTTTTCTAACTGAATCCTTAACTAAATTTGCCCCAGTCTATCCAGACTGGCCCTTGCTGTTTTCACTTAAGTCATTTTTATCAAACCCTCTATCCCCCCAGACTAGCATGGCATCTCTACAGCCCCCCAAAAACACCCACCTCATTTTAAAAATTTTGTCTATCTGCACCCATTGAATAAGGTTATTTGATTCATCCTTTCAAATCCAGGCTTACTCTCAGACAATCTAGAAATCCCCTCATGATACGATGGGTTTGTAAGATAGCCATCTTGATATTGGATCACTTCACCCTCTGCCCAAAGTAGACAGAAGGATATAAAAGAACTGTCAGCTAAATTTTTTGTCACCTCAAAAAAATCAGAATTCAACCCAACACACTGGTGACTCCTAAAGGTCACCAATGAAAACCCCTTTTGTTTACATCCTCCTATATTCATAATGACATTGACATTCCATTCTTATCTTCTGTGAGAATGAATATAACTTCCAGAGGTTTCTTTCCATACTGTTTAGAGATTAGGAGGTTGATCTCATCAAATTCAGATTGTAAAAAATATATTAAAAAGCTACAACATGCAGGGTTAGGGTTGACCTGGCATAGTAGAAAGAGAGCTGACCTCAGAGTTGGGAAGACCTGGCATAGTAGAAAGAGAGCTGACCTCAGAGTTGGGAAGACCTGGCTCCTAGTCCCACCTGTGACACATACTAGCTATGTCACCTTGACCAAGTCACTTTGTCTTTCAGTACCCTTAGCAACTCTCTAAGAATGACTGTAAGTTTCTACATAGCAACTGAACTACATTGGTTTAGGAAGTTTCTATGCTAGAAATTCTCAGTATCAGTGGTGTTGAGCTAGAATAGAACTAGGCCGCCATTCCCCATGTAAGGATCCCCTGTGATTATAGACTGACTTACTTTTAAAATGTAACATTATCTATGTTTTGTTGTATTCTTATTAATATTGTTAGGTATTTCCTAATTACATTTTAATTTGGCTGAGGTCACACTTGGAAGTGTTGTGAGGTGTGTTGTAGGTAGCAAGTGGTCCATGGCTCGTGTTTAACACCTTGGCCTTACACCAATGAAATCACAGGTAAGGAACAACAACGATGGAAAATACAAAATATTGTGCTATGGCCTAGGGTAAAAAGACAGCAAAACAACCAGTCACTTCCCTCAGCAAGTTTTGTTTTCTACTGGATATTACAGCAAGTACATGTTATAATTTGAAGGAGAGAACCAGTATTGACTCCAAGGGTCATCTGAGCTGACCCTTGAAGGATTTAAAATAAGAAGAGTTTTAAGCAGAAAAGGAGAAGAATATGCATTCAGAGATAGAATTTGTTCAAAGACATAGTGGGAGACAGAATGCAGAGGTTGCAGAGCAGCAAGTTGGTCAGTTTGGCCTGAACATAATATGAATGCAGATCTATGAATCTTATATTTGGGGAATAGGGTTCCTAGAGGGGGGATCTGTCCATAGGTTTTGTGAACAGGCCTGGGATGACTGGGTCTTCCCTTATCATGGCAGGGGCGTCATGGTGGGGTCAGCCCAAGATTAAATTTTGGCCCCAGGCTACACTAACTAGCTTGTTTTCTCTCCTATTAACAAAGGGAGCAGTAGCACACAAGGAAGGCAGTCAGTATAGCAGGCTCTCCTCCCACTCTGCATGGGTCACAACCCTGCCTTCGTTCAAGTTCCAATATGGACTATGTCCAAATTTCCAGTTGTGTGATACTATGACTTCATGACACTATGATAGTGAGCCTATAAGTAGCATCCCGATAACCTTCAGTAAAGTTAAAGGGACACTGAACTTAAACATCCCCCAGTTCCATATTAGTTAAATGTAAAGGCAGCTTTAAAGGAGTCCTCCAAGAAATGCTGCCAGAGCTCTGGGAGGAAATCAGCTTTCTGAATGTCACCAAGAGGGAGCTCCAGGAACTTCTGAGGGGCCTCAAATTCACACCCTGGTGCCTTTGGCCGCTAGCTCTCTTCTACCACCTGCTCCACCAAGGGTGGTTTTC
This sequence comes from Trichosurus vulpecula, assembly GCF_011100635.1. Taxonomy (NCBI): domain Eukaryota; kingdom Metazoa; phylum Chordata; class Mammalia; order Diprotodontia; family Phalangeridae; genus Trichosurus; species Trichosurus vulpecula. Next base: position 325,111,080 of record NC_050574.1, on the reverse strand, counting down.
TTGGATGGCACAAGTGCTGATCTTCTCTGATGAGGTGCCTCATGGAGACTCTTAGCTTGGTCTTGGATCTGATGCCTCCCTAATGCCAGCATCTCTGTGAGTCTTCCTGGAGTTGAGCTGCCTTTCTTGATCTGTTTCCCTGGCTCCTTGTCTATCTATGAACTGTTGAGCTGCAGGCTGCCAAGGCAGCAGACTTCAGTGACAGCTTTCTGCACGCCATGTTGTCAGGGAAGATTTGGGTGAGTCCTTCGGATAGGATATTGAAGACATCTCCTTCTTCTGCCGGCAAAAATCATTGCCACCTCGCTTCTACCCACTACTCAAATGACAGGGTGAGCTTTCCCACCTGGTGGGCCAGAACAGCTGCCAATTCATAGGAAGGAAAGCAGGCTAGCTTTTCTCATCTAAATCTGCTTGGAAGATGACCAATATCAGCATTTACTAGTCAGCTTCTGAAGGGCAAACTTAAGAATAGAAGTCACACAGTGGGTGGGTAGGCGCATATAGTTTAAAGGAAACCATAAGTCACAATGTAGAGGGATGTCATGTGGAGGCATAGGTGTGCATAGAGCATGCGCAGCATACGTCCAGATGTGCCAGCCCACACTGCTCCTACTTTATAGCTTACGCATAGGAGTTGGCACGATGGGAAAGGATAATGGCTTGACTCCAGTCATCTTACTTAATGAAGTAGCCCCTGGTCCCTGCAAACAGGGTTTCTTGTCAGTAGTGATTAGAAGTCTATGTATTGTCTAAGCTCTTCACTAGATTATAAGCCCTTTGAGAGCAAGGACTGTCTTTTACTTTTTTTTAAATACTCAGCACGTAGCATAGTGCCAGGACCACAGTGAGCACCTAATGAATACTTGTTAACTGAGTGGTTGCCCATGGTTCAAGGCAGAGTTCACCACCTTCAGGTCACAAAATGTATCTCCTGACAAGTAAGTGGTGCTATGGGAAAATCTATGGATTAGAAGTCAGGAGGCCTGGGTTCTAGTTTTAACTCTGTCACTCACTAGCCATGCGACCCTGAACAAGTCACATCACATGTTTGAGATTTGATTTCCTTCTCTGTAAAACAAAGCAATTGAACATCAATTAATCATCTTTAGGGCCCTTTTCAGGATTCTTTGATTTTCTATCCATCACATCAACACCAGCAACAGCAGCAGCATCCTCCATTAAGGTGCTCTGCCTGGACCACAGAGCTAACCCCTTCAGTTTCAGCACCACGGAAAGGGCATCCCTGTGCTTAAATTGCATTGTTCTAGGTTGCCCTGCCAATGACTGGACATTGAAGGGAGATTGAGCATTTGATTTGAGCATCTCTTTATTTCTTTGAAGACTGACTTCACAGATGTTAAGTGAATCAATCACCTGATTAGCACTTACTGAATGCCTTCCGTGTAGCCAGAACTGTGCTAGGAGAGTAATATAAAAATATGCATGAAAGGAACTATGCACATACACACATACACACACACACTTGAAAAAGAGGCAGCTAGATGGTGCAGAGGATAGAACCTGCCTGGAATCAGGAAGACCCAAGGTTAAATACAGCCTCAGATTCGTTGTGTGACTCTGGGCTAGTCACTCTACTTTTGTCTGCCTCAGTTTCCTCAACTGCACAATGGGCAGATTAATAGCACCTACCTCCCAAGATTGTTGTGAGGATCACAAAAGATATTTGTAAAGTATTTAGCATGGTACCTTGGCACATAGTGGGCCCTTAATAAATGCTTGTTTCCTTCCTTTCTTCCCACTCTGGCTGTGTGATACTGAGAAAGTAACTTAATGTCTCTGTGTCCCGGGCAGCACTCTAAAACTTTAAATATTAGACAAGGTGAGGATCTGACTTGATAAAAGGTGATCCTTTCCTGGGCATTCCCTACACCAATGAGATCACAAGTTCAGTTAAAAAAAGACAAAAAAGAGAAAATATAATCAACAGAGAAGGGATGAAATTCCTCTAAATAGGAAAACAGAAGACAGAACTGGAAGAGAAAAGGAGCATCAGCTGGGGAAGGAAAAATAGAGATGAGGGAGGTGGAAATGGAGGAGAAAAGAAGGGTAAGTAAAGGAAAAAAAAGCATGAAAGTGATAACTGACTGATTAATTGTTAATCCAACCAGAAAGAATTCAGAACTAGGGAAAGGGGTAGGAAAGAGGACAGCTGGTCTTCCTGGGAGATCACTGGATTATCACCATGAGGAAGAGGATGTCAACTCTACACTCTGGAACAAGAAATGTGTTTGAGGGGAGTTGGAAATTAGTCACCTCACTCTATTCTCAGGCCTTTCCACCAGCCTGCATGTAGCCCCTTCCACTGTTTTTCTTAGCCTCTCACTTTTCTCACTCCTTTTGATTATCTTACAAAGCACTCTCATTAGACAATTAAACCCTTAATTTGGATGAAAGAAGAGAGGGTGTGAAAATGATAGTTCACATCAGTGTAATTGTTACTACTGCTTCTAATTAGTATTGAGTGGGATAGACAGCATAAAACTCAAATGTTTCCCAGTGCTCTTAAGGAGCAGGAAGCTTGAACTGTAAGATTAGACTACTCTATTTAGGATGAAGAATGAAACCATTTCCCTCGTTTATCCTCATTCACATTTTTTTTTAAAAATTGAATAGATGTTATTGATACTTTTTGTTTTCACATCTTTTCTATTTTCCACTTTCTTCCCCCCCTTCCCCAATCCACCCCACTGAGCTGTCACTTACGACAAAGACAAAGAACAGGAAAAAAAGAAAAAAACAAATAAAAACACTTCCAAAAGAGTCTGTTCAAAAGAGAATGACTTATTATGTAGCCAGGAAGAAATATACCCCAGTAGACAACCTGTGTCCCTCAGGAATCTTATGATGTCAAGAGAAAGCCCTAACATATTGGGCAGACCTCACTGTCAAAAACTTATGGGCAGTCACTCACAAGAGTCACACAGGATATGCAGGCATCCACGGGTTGAGAACTGCATTGTTAGAAGCAGGTAAGAGGCATAGTGAACAGAGTACTGGACTTGGAATCAGAAAGAACTAACTCCAGTTTGTGAAAGAGGAGAGAAAATTCAGACAAAATTTGACATACACCCTAAAATTTGGGAAAGAAGATTCTAAAGGACTCAGAGGAAAGGTAGGATTCTGTGGACTAAGATGTAACAGGGTACCAATCAGAAGATGGAAGCAAGACCAGGTAATAGTTGTGCATCTAAAATCAGGGCATGGTCCTGTAAAAATAGCATCAAGGATGCTAATGCCCAGACTGAGCTGAGACTGGTGAGGGAAGCTAAAGAAAAAAAATGGTTGCATTATTGTTGTTTGTATCTTTGTTTGTTTGTTTTAGCTATATTGGGGGAAGAGATCAAAGAAGGGATAGGGTCTTTGTTGGAGGAGATGGCAAAATCAACAACAAAGAGAAGGCAGATCTGCTCAGATCCAAGCTTCCTTCTGTTCTCTGTGCCAAGGAGAATGACTTTTGCACTGGTAAAGACAGGACAAAAATAACTAACAGGGAGTTGATATTCAAGATAAGAAAGTAGACAGTAAGAGAGCATCCAGCAGCCTTTGATAAATTCAGATCATCTGGTTCGTATGAGCTACATACTTGGGACCTGAAAAAGATGCTTGTTGTGATTATTGTCATTGAAGGGACATTTAAAAGATCCTCAAAAATAAGAGAAGCAACACGCCATTGGAGAAGGTCCAACATTGTCCCAATTATCCAAAAGGGGAAGAAGAGAACAGTCTGCAAACTCTAGACCATTAAGCTTGACTTCAGTTCCTCGGACAATTTTAGAATGAATCATTAAAGAGATATATACCTCCCACACAACATCCAAAGAGTCACCCCTTATAACAAAAAAAATTTAAAAAGAGAAGAAAAGTGTTACTATAAAACTATGTAATACATCAACTGAAACTAACAGTGTAAATATATATATATAAAGAGAAAGAGAGAGAGAGAGAGAGAGATACATTCATAGTCTCCAATTTCTACAAAGAAGAAAAGGAGATACATTTTCTCATTTCTTGTTCATGAACAAGTGCAGCCATTATGAATATAGAATGTTCAATTTTGTTTCCGTTTCTTCTGTTCCCATTCATGTAACCATTGTGTCCACTGTTTAGGTTATGGTTCTGCTTGCTTCACTCAGCATTCATTCACATTCCTTGCTATGCCTCTCTTTTCCATTTCATTCATGTACCAGAATTTGATTAACCATTCTACACTCTACGGGCATCCACCTTATTTGCATTTCCTTGGCACCACAAAAGTCTTACATGAATATTTTGGTATATGTTGGACCTTTCTATCTATCTTTGATCTCCTTGCAGTATATAACTTGCCACTCATGGAATCTCTGGGTCAAAGCAATCCTTTCATTTTACAAATGAGAAAACTGAGTCACAGAGAAGTGAAGTAACTCCCTCAAGTTCATGGAGATTGTAAGAAATATTGATAGAAGTTGAACCCAGGTTATCTGACTCCAGATTCTATTTCTTTTCCCTGTACCACACTACCTCAGCTAAAATTCTTTTATTCCAAAATGAAATTGATTCTCAATGAATTGCCTGACTTATCAAAATGGAGTTGAGCTAATAGTTACTAAATCTAATCCAGTGACTTTTACTGAGCAAGATCTAACCTTTCCCTTCCCTGTCACTGCATGCTTTCCCACCATTTACATCTTCAAAAGAGGGTCTTTGGCATCATGGTGTCATAAACAGGATTCAAACTGTTTGATCAGCTCTACAGTTGGGGACCTTAGAATGAGGTCAGAAGCCAGAAGGTTTCCAGACTCCTCTATAGTGTTAGGGTGATCATTCAAGACTTATGGTAATAGGGGAAGGCCTCAGTCACTTTATTAGATGGGAGAGATTTCTGGCCAAGTGGGTGAAAAAAAGAAAATCCTTTTAGGGTCATTGGCCAGCTGAGATACTGCTTAAAGCCCAAGGTTTGGTAGATTCTTTTAAAATCTGTAAGAGATGTTATCTTAAAGATATGAGATAGAATCAAGGAGTTAGGACTATAGAACTCCAAAGAAGTAAACACAATAAATAGAGAGATTGAGATATTTAAAAGTAAGATAAATAATTCTTTTGAAGAGAAAGAAAGAAGTAAATTGGAAGCAAGCAATCCATGGTTAGGAGCCATGGAAAAGGAAGCTCCGATGTCATTTCTGCCTACTCCCAGGTCAGTTACTAAAGCTCTTGGTGTCTCAAGCAGCTTTCTAAGACCACAAATTACAAATGGACTGCTAAGCCTCATCAGTAGAATGAATTTCATACCCAAAGATCTCCACACCAATCAAATCACAGTTATGGAACAAAACAAATAAACAAATCACACACATATTTCTTAGGGAAATGAGTCTTAACTGACTGTCATTGCTAAATCACATTCAGTGTACGGTACTGTTCAAAAGATCAGTCCATGATGGGGGAATGCAATGTCTTGAACTTTCAATGAAGTGATCTGAGGTCATTTGGTTATGCCACAAGCATCTATTGAGACTCTTCTATATGCAAGGCATTGTGGAGAATGCAAAGAAGATGATATTTCCCCGCCCTTGTAACTGTATGCTATTTCTTCCCTGGGCAAAAGTAAACATGTTCTAAATTGGTGGGGCAGTGGTGGGGAATCATAGCATATTTACACTCAAGGGATTTATTGCCAGTCTGAACATTGAATATTTTCCTGTACCAATCGAGACATAATGAACCTTCTCTATAATACTTTGAGGGAGCAGTATGGGCTACTGCAGTTCTAGACATGGACTCAGTATATCCTGAGCTCAGAGCCCAACTCTGAGATTCACTATTGTGTGTCTGTGAGAAAGTCCCATAATCTCTCTGAATTTCTTTTCTCATCTATAAAAAGGGAATGATAATAGTATTTCTAGTACCTATCACACAGACCTGTAGTGAGCTCTATTAAGTGTCTAGCACGGAGACTAGCCAGACAACGTCAGGTTTAAGCCACAGGGGTTAGTGACCTTCTCTAATCCTTGCCTCATGGTTTGCCCTGGGTTCATTCCTTGGGGATTTCTCCTTAACAGAGGAACTAGACTTCCAGCACTTCCATTCTGTGCATATCTCAGATTCTTGAAGAGTGCTCTATTTCTGGTTCTAGCCTAGGGGTCCCTTCCCAGGAAGAAGCAAAAAGGTAGCGGGAGCACAAGCATGAATCAGGTAAAGGACAGTCTTATTTCCACAAAGGAGAGGGAATGCTGAGCAATAAGAGAATCATAGAATGATGAAAATCATTTGAATGGCTTGTGTTCAAGTCTCATTGGAACATTTGCAACCAAGCTGCTCATTAGCTATTTTTACATTAAGCCACCACTGCATATAGGCTGTCAGTTACAAGTGCGCCTCCCTCCCACCAGTCATCCAGAGTTCAGAGAGTCACCCTTTGACTTCAAGGCCAGGAGGAAGAAGTTCTGATTTGGTTCTGCTGCCACCTGTTCTGTAGCTCTATTCAGAATCCTTGCGCTTCAGGATTGACTAAGTTGGACTCTCTTCCCTGACCACCACTCCCTGCTCGCTACTACCAATGTTTGTCAGTCCCATTATTCTTATGTCCCTACCCCACTTTTTCCTACCCTTTCATTGTACCCTGTGGATCTCCTGTAGAGTTGTTAACACATTTCCCTTCACATTAGACCCATATGCCCTCCCCTCAGAATTTTTTTGTTTATGTTCTGAATCTATTAATATGTATACTTGTTGTTCATCTTTGTACCTCTAAGTGCCTAGAATGGTGCTTGGCAGAACGCAAGCACTCAATAAATACTTTAAATATTTATTGAATCTAATTAAATATAGCAATGCTTTTTGGTACAGAGAAATGGAAAACAAAGTAGATTTCTATTGATTGGAGTATAGCTAAAAACATTGTGGCACATGGATGCAATGCAATATTTCTATGCCTTAAGAAGTGATGAACATGAAAACTGAGAATCATGGAAAGGCTTATATGAACTGATGCAAAGGGAAGTAAGCAGAACCAGCCAAAAATGTGCATTATGACTGTAACAATAGAAAGGGAAGGAACAACAAGCATAAACCAATCAAAACTGAATGTTGGGAAACTTGGCCCCAAAGAAGAAATATGAAGAGATATTCTGTCTAATCACCCTATTTGCAGAGGTCAGGGGCACATAGGTATGAAACATTGCATACAATTTCACACACTTTTTGATGGGTTGATAATTCTTATTTACAGATGTTTTCCCCCTCTTTTTCTTTCTTTTTAAAAGTTCTTTGATATAAGAGATGACTTTTTGGGAGGGGCAGAGGCAGTTATATAGGGAGATCTAGACAATGTAAAAATAAAAAGTATCAATAAAACATATTTTACAAGAATTAATTGACCCTAGTTAAATAAAACAAAGGTGCTGGAACAGAGGATTCCTAAGATCCTTTCCATTTGTGATATTCCGGGATTCTAGATTTTTATTCCCATGGCTCTTAAAGTCTGTCTTGGGTCTTTCCCAGCCTAGGTGGTAGTAGGCGTCTATGATCAGAGAAGCTAAGTATACTATAGACCCCACTTGAGGAGAAGCAGTGGGCAAAGCCTCAAAACACACTCAGTCCTATAGAGAATGTGAAAATTAAATCCAATCTGTCTCCTAGAATCATACATTGGGAAGAATACTCACAGCTTGTGAGGGGTAAGAATCCAGACAAAGCTTATCCATTTAGAGTTTGCTATTTTTAGGGTCAATGATATTAGAATTCAAATAGAGCTGAGCAGAATTTTATTTTTTCCATACTTGTGAAGAAAGGCTTGAAATGGAATAGAAGCAAGATTATAGAGAGGCATGGCTAACCCACTTACTGGAACAAACTGTCTCTAAGGACAACCACAGATTAATTGTTAGCATGGAAATGGATGTTGCTAATTACAAATGAGTCCAATCTATTCATTAAAGCAGACAGGGCAAGACCTCAACCTGAAAACATTCACAGTTCCCAGTCGCTGCACATGCTTTGAAAGTCATATAATTGTGTTTCCTTAAGCATACATTAAAATTCACGTTTTTATTTACTTGGAGCCATTGTCTTTATTTTTCCCCTCACATGATTGAGGTTTGTTGTAGACAGGAGAAGTAGTTGCCTATTACCCAGAAGCACTCAGGACAGTCAAGAAGTTCCCTTCTATCTGAACTATATAAAAATATGTTGACATTTCACAGTTTAGGAAACCTAAAAATGTTGGATCCAAAAGAAAATGGGCAAGAAACATGTTACATTTTTAAGTGATAGCAAAAAGTACTCTAAGAAGAAAAAAAGATTTGAAGAGGGAGCTTAATGTAACTACAAAATTCTGTGTGCAAGGGTCTCTTTGTAGCACTGGCAGGTGATTAGGGCATGACATTTAAAGTGCACAAAAGTTTGGAAAAGGAAAGTGCATGAACACTTACAGGAAAGAGGCACGTAAGAAGTGTGAGAGGGAGATGGAGAGACAACAAGGAACAGTGATGGAGAGGGAGGAGGACAAAACAACTACGTGGAGAATGGGATGGCCTACCCTGTGTTAGGTGTCACTTACTAGAGTAAGCACTTGGCTTCCCTTCACTCTGGCAGTGGGGTCCTTCAGGTGAAACAGCAGCATTTTGGGGACATTGAGCCTCGCCCTTATGCAAGAAGCAACAGCCATTAGGCTCTGACTCTTCAATGTGCCTGGATCAAGAGTCACAGTGGGGAGGTTTGACCCCTTCTCTGCAGAGAAGCAGCACTAGCGACAGAACACTGAGTGTCAGTAGGTCGGAGAAACAGTGCTGTCCCACATGTGGCTAGTGCAGCCTTAGTCCACTAGGTGAATCATTAACACCTCTGCAATTCCTCAACTGTGCCACTCAAGCATCACAGCGAACTGTGAAGAGTGAACACATGCACTCTCAGGACTGGAGTATAGGAGGAAGTAGATTTGGTAGATAGGTGGTGGGGATGTTTGCTCCCTGATTTTGAATCCTTATTGCTTACTCACATTCTATTTTTAGTTAAATTGTATTTTTCACTAGCAAAAATCTACCTTCTCTCTCTCCCAATCCTTGCCTCTCAACACAAACATTTAAAACAAACATCTATAGTCAAGTTAAAAAAAACTTTCATGTTGACCATGCCATTCACATGTGTGTATAACAGAGATTATATATGTAATAAATAATAAATATTATATATAAATATAAATATTATGTTACAAATAATATATAAAATAAATAATAAATATTAATATAATATAGTAAATATAAATGGATATATATAAATATACACATGTACATACATACATACACACATACACACACACATCTCATTCTGTACTGAGTCCTTCCCTCTCTATAAGGAAGTAGGTAGAACTTTTCATCATTAGTCCTCTGGAATCCTAGTTGGTCACATTGATCATAATTCCTAAGTCAAAGTTGTTTGTTTTCATAATATTGTTGTCATTATATAAATTGTTGTGGTTCTTTTCACTCTGAATCAGTTCATACAAGTCTTCATAAATTTCTCTCTAAAACCATTTGTACATAATTTCTTATAGTACCATAGTATTCTATCACATTTATATACCATAACTTGTTTATGCATTCCCCAACTGATAGGCATCCCTTCAGACTCCAATTCTTTGCCATCTTAAAAAGAGCTGTAAATATTTTTTGTAGAGTATGTCCTTACTGTTTGCTTTTCTTAAGACTAACCCTTCCCTTAATCCACCCTCCCTTTAATTCCCCCTTCTCCTTTCTCCCTTCTCCTCTGCCTCCCCTAGTGGCAGCTACTACTACTGTGGATAGAACAAGACCTAGAATCAAGAAGATCTGCATTCAAATGTGACCTCAGATATTTAATTGTTGTGTGACCCTGGGCAAGTCACTTACCTTCTGTTTGCATCAGTTTCCTCAACTGTAAAATGGGGATAATAATAGCACAATAACCTCACACAGTTTTTTGTGGGGATCAGATGAGATAATATTTGTAAAAAAAAAACAAAGAAGAAAAAAAATTAGCCTAGCAAATAGTAGGCACTAATAAATGTTTATTCCTTCTCCTTTCCCATCTATTTCCCTACTGAGCGAAATGTATTTCTGTGCACAATTATATGTATATATTCTTCACCCTTAACCAATTCAGATGAAAGTAGGATTCATGTCAGCCATACCTACCCTCTTCTTTACTGTTTGTATACACTTCTATTTGTGAGATTATTTGAGATAATTTCCACTAATATTCCCCCCTCCCTGCCAGTGTATTTATTTTTCCCTCCTTTTCTTTTCTTCTTTTGAGATCAAGATAATAATAAAAGTGCTCCCAAGCCTTCTGTCTAATTAGACTCCCTCTATGACCCCTGATAATGTTAAGAGTTCAGAGGAATCACATGTATGATTTCATCATATTAGAATATAATCAGTTTGTGTTTGTTTAATCCCCTATGATTGTTCACTCATGTTCACATTTTTATGTTTCTCTTAACTCCTGTGTTTGAACTTCAAAATTTCTCCACATGTCTGGTTTTTGTTTACTTTTAGGGTATAGACCTAGTAGTAGTACTGCTGGATCAAAGGATATGCAGTCTGATAGCCCTTTGGTCATAACTCCAAATTTATCACCAGAATGGTTGTATCAGTTCACAACTTCAACAGTGCATTAGTGTCCCAGTTTTCCCATCTCCTACATTTGTCAGTTTCCTTTTCTGTCATGTTAGCCAATCTGATACATGTGAGGTGGTACCCCAAAGTTGTTTTAATCTGTATTTCTTTAATCAGTAGTGATTTAGACCACTTTGTATGACTATAGATAGCTGTGATTTCTTCTGAAAACTGCCTATTCATATCTTTTGATGATGTATAAATTGGGAAATGATTTATATTCTTATAAATTTGACTTAGTTCTCTATATATTTGAGAGATGAGGCCTTTATTAGAAATACTTGCTATAGAATTTTCCCCAATTTTCTGCTTTCCTTCTAATTTTGGTGACATTGGTTTTGTTTGTGCAAAAACTTTTTAACTTTATATGATCAGAATTATCCATTTTATATTTTTAATGCCTTCTATATATTTTGTTTGGTCCTAAATTCTTCCCTTCTCCATCTGACAAGTAAACTATTCCATGATTTTTAAATTTGCTTATAGAATCAGCCTTTATATCTAAATCATACACTCATTTTGACCTTATCTTGGTATGTGGTATAAGATGTTGGTGTATACCTAGTTTCTGTCATACTTATGTTTTCCAGTTTTCCCAGCAGTTTTTGTGAAATAATGAGTTTTTGTCCCAAAAGCTTAGATCTTTGGGTTTATCAAAAGCTAAATTACTATGGTCATTTACTACAATATATTATGCACCTAATCTATTCTACTGATTCACCCCTCTATTTCTTTTTTTTTCTTTTTTTTCACCCCTGTATTTCTTAGTCAGTACGAGACTGTTTTGATAATTACAACTGCATAATACAGTTTGAGATCTAGTATACCTAGGCTGCCTTCTTTCACTTTTTTTCATTGATTCCTTTGAATATTCTTGACTTTTCTTCTTCCAAATGAATTTTATTATTATTTTTTCTAGCTCTGTGAAATATTTTTTAACATTGTGATTGGTATGGCACTGAATTAGGAGATCAATTTAGGTGGAATTGTCAATTTTACTATGTTGACTCAGCATACGCATGAGCAATTAAGATTTTTCCAACTATTTAGACCTGACTTTATGGGTGAAAAGCATTTAGTAATTGTGTTCAAATATGTTTGTCTTGGCAGGGAGAATCCTGAGTATTTTATATTGTCTGAAGTTATTTTAGATATAGAGAAGAGTGGTATGAGTCAAGGCTGGAAAGGTAGATGTAAATGGACTCACATGAAAATTGCCTTCTGGATGGGAACATTTTTGAATTTTTTTTGCTGTACTTTTCTTCCTCCAAATTTCTCACTGAACTCTTTCTTTCTATCTGTCTCCTCCTCTTGCCTCCTCCTCCTTTTCTCCTTTTTTCTTTTTCTGTCTTCCTCCTCCTTTTCTATCTCATTCTTCTTATCCTCCTCATCTTTCTTCTTCTTCATCTTCTTCATCATCTTCTTCTTCATCTTCTTTTTCTTCTTCTCCTCCTCCTCCTCCTCCTCCTCCTCCTCCTCCTCCTCCTCCTCCTCCTCCTCCTCCTCCTCCTCCTCCTCCTCCTCCTCCTCCTCCTCTCCTCCTTCTTCTTCTTCTTCTTCTTCTTCTTCTTCTTCTTCTTCTTCTTCTTCTTCTTCTTCTTCTTCTTCTTCTTCTTCTCCTCCTTCTTCTCCTTCTCCTCCTTCTTCTCCTTCTCCTCCTCCTCTTCCTCTTTCTCCTCCTCCTCCTCCTCCTCCTCCTCCTCCCCCCTCCTCCTTCTCCTCCTTCTCATCCATGAGTAGAAATTTAAAAAAAATAATTTATCTCAAGACACTTTTCTCATTTCTTCATCATTTTTCCTCCTCAAACTGTGCATAGTTGGTTTAAATCCCATTAATCCTATGTGAGTTGGAACTGATGTAGAGTTGTCACTGTTGGACTTAAGTTGCCTACTCTTGAGGAGGCAAAACCTAGCACCTCTACTTTTTTTTCCTTTAAAACAGTTGAAAATTAATTAAGAACATATTATGTAAGTATAGAAGTGGAACTGATGAGTAGAAGGTTAAGAAGTATGGATTATAGAATATAGAATTATGATTTTCATAGTCTGGTAGAGCTAGAAGTGTGATTAAAGACCATCTAGTTTACCCCGTATTTTTAAGTGAGGAAACTGAGGCTCTGAGAGGTGAATTTTTCTAGTGTCACTTAACTAAGCTAGGAAGTGGGAGAGTTGGAAGTAAAATCCCAAACTACTTCTTTCACATCCAGTCTATTTTGCACTGCACCCGGGAATATTTACTTTAGAGAAGACTAAGGTGAACTTTAATAAATGCTATTTGATGCTGACCAACTACTCTTTGTCTTCTTTAAGGATCAAGCAGGAGTGAATATATTTGAAATACAGTATGAGATTATGGTTTAAAAAAGTTAAGCTTTCTCCTCAAAGTAATTTTCTGTTCCCTTATCATTTTGTAGAAGGAACCTTGGGTTCCTGAAGGGTATGGAAGTATAGCACAAGCTTTGGAAGCATCTACCAAGCAAGAAAGACAGTGAGCTTGGACCTCAAGATAATCTATGTGTCCATTGGTACAAGAAACACCCACAAAGTTCTGAAAGACACCACCAGAAGGTTGGCCATCAGGTGATGAATGATTCATTTCTGACCAAAGCAATTAATGAAAACATGGAAATATTGCAACTTTAATCAATAGAGGAAACTAGCCACCACAAGAAAAATTCACTGATCCTTGAAGTACTGAAGTAAAAGAGCTAGGACCTGGAAAAGAACTATTTTCTCAGACTGAATATTACTAAGCATTTATACAGTCACCAAAGAAGACTCTGGATATTTTTATATTAGTATAAATTAATAGGAAGAAATATACTCATGCTACTTGTTTAAGGGTGTCATGGTAGATATCCTAAAATGACTCCAAACAAAATTTTCTAGTGATGGCAAAATTTTCTTTTTTTTAATTTTCTATTTTTTATCTTTGTCCTTTTAATTTATTTCTAGTTTTCAACATTCATTTCCACAAGATTTTGAGTTACAAATTTTCTCCCCATCTCTACCCTCCCCCCCACCCCAAGGTGGCATATATTTTGATTGTCCCTTTCCCCAGTCTGCCCTCCCTTCTATCACCCCATTCTCCCTCTCATCCCCTTTCCCCTTACTTTCTTGTAGGGCAAGATAGGTTTGTATACCCTATTGCCTATTTATCTTATTTCCCAGTTGCATGTAAAAACAATTTTTTAACATTTGTTTTTAGAACTTTGAGTTACAAATTCTCTCCCTTCTTCCCTCCCTACCCACCCTCCCTGAGAAGGCAAGCAATTCAATATAGGTTATACATGTATTGTTATACAAAACACTTCCAGAATAGTCATGTTATGAAAGACTTACTATATTTCTCTCCATCCTATCCTGTCACCCTTTATTAAATTTTCTCCTCTGACCCTGTCCTTTTTCAAAAGTGTTTGCTTTTGACTACCTCCTCTCCCAATCTGCCCTCCCTTCTATCATCCCCCCTATTATCCCCTTCCCCACTACTTTCCTGTAGGATAAGATACCCAATTGAGTGTGTATGTTATTCCCTCCTTAAGCCAAATCTGATGAGAGCAAGATTCACTCATTCCCTTTCACCTACCCCTCCTTCTCTTCCTTTATGACAGCTTTTTCTTGCCACTTCCGTGTGAGATAATTTACTCCATTCTATCTCTCCCTTTCTCCTTCTCCCAATATATTCCTCTCTCACCCCTTAATTTTATTTTTTAGATATCATCCTTTCATATTCAACTCACCCTGCTCCCTCTGTCTACATATATATGTATATTCCCTTCAACTATTCTAATACTGAGAAAGTTCTCATGAGTTACAAATGTCATCTTTCCATGTAGGAATGTAAACAAAACACTTCAACTTTAGTAAGTCCCTAAGATTTCTCTTTCCTGTTGACCTTTTGATGCTTCTCTTGATTCCTGTATTTAAAAGTCAAATTTTCTAGTCAGCTCTGGTTTTTTCATCAAGAATGCTTGAGAGTCCTCTATTTCATTGAAAATCCATATTTTGCCCTGCAGCTTTATACTCAGTTTTTCTGGGTAGGTAATTCTTGGTTTTAATCCCAGCTCCTTTGACCTCCAGAATATCATATTCCAAGTCCTTCGATCCCTTGATGTAGAAGCTGCTAGATCTTGTACTATCCTGATGGTGTTTCCACAATACTCAAATTGTTTCTTTCTGGCTTCTTGCAATATTTTCTGCTTGACCTGGGAACTCTGCAAATTGGCTACAATATTCCTAGGAGTTATCCTTTTGGGATCTTTTTCAAGAGGCAATCAGTGGATTCTTTCAACTTCTATTGGCAAGATTTTCAAATACTTCTCTTTGTATATGGCATGGTACCAGTTGCATTGAGCCATAGAACACTACCTTGTGAAACTCATAAAAATTCAAATGAAATAAGTTTAACTATCCACACTGGAAAGACAAAAAGGCTAGACCATATATTGGCCCAAATTGTGTTATGTAAATGAAAGGGTGGTCAATTGAATCAATCCATCTCTATGTGATAGACAAAGACATAAATATAGGCAGATGAAGCATAAAGTGTGTGGGGAGAAAATGCAAGGTATGTTCACTTCTGTGCTAAATGCCAATAATCCTTCCCCTTTTGTCATTCTACTTGTATTTCATTTAATTAAATTCTTTATAAATGAATGACTTTAGGAGAGGTGAATCAATGAGACACCTAGCCAGGGACTTTATAAATAGAAGTTGTTGGTGGTGTAAACATAGTACCACTCCCTTGGATTCAGCTGAGAGATGTATACATTGGAACTGCCCAATAGGAAGGCAGAGGAGAGAAGCAGTTCTCAACTGGTATCTTGAAATAATGTTAGAGAACAATAAGGAGATTAAAAGATACCCACCAATTGCAATCCCTGGTATTGGGTAGACCACTTTATACGTATTAGATGTTACATGGTATACATATATGTATAGATGCACACATATATCTATATATGTTTATGTCTTGAATAAGTATTGAAGATAGGCACTGAGCTGGCCCCTGAATTGAATTGGTCAAAGAGGCTAAGCTAATTCACATCTAGAAAACTGTACAATACTCTCAATGATTCAAAGCTGCTAAATGCTGCACAAATATCACTTTTTATCACAAATATCACCCAAGTGGTAATATAGTTACAAATCATGGAATCACATGATCTTGGAAGAATCAAAATTGCAGGTGATTCAAAGGGCAGTGGAAAGACACATGATAGGCATAAATAAATTGCAGTATATTGCTAATGATAGGGAAACAATATAAAATTCATCTTTCAGGATATAGATAACAAGCAAAAGACGTGAGTTAATTATAGAGAAAGAACAAGATCCAGTGGACATCCCTAGTATTACATTGGCATACTTGCCATATTAAAAGAACTAGTCTCTCTCCTGCTCATATCCCAGCAGTTGCCAAGTCTTGTCATGTTTACCTCCACATCTTTTATATCCATTCTTTTTTCTCTAGTCACAACGCAAACATTTTTACTTAGGCTCTCATCTGAGATACTACATTAGACTCATAATTTGTCTCCCTACCTCCATTTTCTCTCTCCTTTTCAAATCCATCCTCCACACAGCTACCAAATCAATATTGCTAAAGCATAGGTTTGATTACACCACTCTTCTGCTCAAAATAGCTTCAGTGACCCTCTTTTGCTTCTGAAACAAAATACAAACTCTCCTCCTTGACATTTAAAGCATTTCATAATCTAGCTCCAGCCTCTCCTTCAAGACTGATTCACATTATAGATGGTCCCTTCTCTATTCATATCTCTAATTACACCCCCATATGCACTCTACATTCCAGTCCAATGGGTCTACTTGCTGCTCCCCACATTCTATCTCCTCATTCCATACATTTGCAGAGATTGTGATAAATCCCTCAAATGGAATCACTAGTTCATTTTAAGCCTCATAGCAACTCCACCTCCCATACAAGGCCTCATCCTGACCCCCTCTTCCTTCTTATTATTATTGTTCTCCCCTGACCCAACCAAATTATGTTGCATATATTTTGTACTTATTTATCTGTAAATGTACTATATTTCTCCAATAGAATCTAAGTTCTTTGAAGGTGCACACTCTTTTTTTACCTTTGTATCCCCATTCTCTCATATAATGCTTGGAACATATTGATATAGGGAGCTCTTGGTGAAAAAATCTTTTTACCAAGGCAGGTTGGTACATTCTCTGCAAATGGGTCTTAGGCTAGACTAGAATATTGAGAAGTGGGGTCAATTTCCCAGAGTCTCATAGCCAGCATATCCCAAAGATTGGACTTGAACCCAGCTCTTTCTGTCTTCAAGGTTAGTTCTCTATGCACAATAACATGCTCCCTCAGTAAGGCAGAGTGCCTCTACTATACAGTAGGCATTTAACAGATCTTTATTGAATTGAAGTGAAGTCCTGCA
This sequence comes from Trichosurus vulpecula, assembly GCF_011100635.1. NCBI lineage: Eukaryota > Metazoa > Chordata > Mammalia > Diprotodontia > Phalangeridae > Trichosurus > Trichosurus vulpecula. The sequence continues at coordinate 325,094,007 of NC_050574.1, read as the reverse complement.
GGAAAGCCTGAAGTGCGTTGAGCAGGGAAGGGAAAGAGAACAAACACTGATTAAGGACATACCATGTAGCAAGCATTGTGCTAAGTGCTTTAGAAATATTATATTATTTGATTCTTATAGCAACTCTGTTATGATTGCTATTTTACAGATGAAGAAACTAAGGCAGAGATTAAGTGTTTGAGGTTGGATTCCAACTGCAGGCTGAATTCCTCACTCCAGGCCCATGCTCTATCCATTGGACTACTTAGCTGCTTCTATTCAAGTAGAACTTGTGTGATAGATCCATAGAAAGCCATGAACAAAGACGGCACAAGATGAACAGGCATGGATCAGGTTATCATCTACATTGGTGGATGAACAAAACAGTGGATCAATATAAATATCTTGGTGTAAACAAGCCCTTACTAGGGGCATTGGCCTATATCAAGGTAGCGAGCTAAGCCAGAACATCCCTTAAGTTTCCATCCAGTCTTACTACTCTGGGTCTGCGTATTATGTAAAAAGACAGATAATCTAAGACGCATGGTACTAATCCCTAACATTCCTTATCTCAGTATAAAATTTATGCCAAGGTCATGCACTTAAGCCAAGATGAAAATGCTAGCTGCATGTTCCTTTGCATGTAACAAAGAATTAATATGGTTATTGAAGGAGCAATAATTCTATTGCAATGAAAAGCAATGACAGAACACAAAGAACATAAAAGACATGACTTTACCTGTGATTTCTCACTCAAGCCAGAACCAAAGAAGCAAAGAGAAAACCTTCCAACTGACAGGTGGTTCCCCATCCCCACTGAGGACCTGAATCTCATTACAGGCTAGACAGAGTCCTCAAAGGCTCCTCCTGTAGGGGGAAATAAGAAAGGAAAATCACTGACTCCAATTCAAAGTGAACTAGTTATAAATGATGAAAATAAAGCTATTAAAGGTGAAGTTACCCACCTAGCATTGTGAAATTCATGTTGCAAATGAAGAAAATGTGTAATACAGCAGATTAAACTTGTGTCAGAAACAATTCCATATCCCATTCTAAAGTGCAAGACTGGAAAAGGAGACTCAACCTCTGGCTTCCCCAAAGCGCAGCCCAGGGGCCATTCCCCTGCAGGAGGCCTTTCCTAAAGCCTGGAGTTATTATCGCTCATTCCCCCTGAAAGTTCTTTGTATTAACTTATACATTCTTAGCGATTATTTCTTGTGTATCATATGTCTCACCTCAGAAGAACGGAAGTTCCTCAAGGACAAAGATTGTTTCATTTTTGTTTTTGTATCTCTAACAACTAGATCATTTGTTGAATTGAACACGTGGATTTAGACATGTGGCATCTGGCAGTGCAACACTTGCTTCCACAATAGTGGCAGCAAGAAAGACTGCCACTAGCAGTAGGCTGGGTCTATAGAGCAATGGTAGAATTAGGTATAACTGACAACTCTAGGGTTGGATTTGGAGTGGAGAGACCTAGGTTCAAATTCCAGCTCTTCTGCTTACTACTTAAATGACCTTAGGAATTTAATTTGTTTCCTTGGGTTTTGGTTTCCTCATTTGTTAAATAGGAAAGTTTGACTGTATGACCTATTAGGTACTTTCTAGCTCCAAGTCAAATTATTTGATTTCCTGCAGCTTCTAAATTGTCTCTCTGTGTCTATCTCTCCATGTTTCTCTCCCTCTCTGTCTCCTTCCCTCTCCTTCTTCTCCCTACTTTCATGAATCTCTCTCTGTCTCTGTCTCTCCCTCTCTTTCTCTTCCTTACTTCCATGAATCTCTGTATCTCTGTCTATTTCTGTCTGTTTCTGTTTCTCTGTCTGTCTCTGTCTCTCTGTCTCTCTCCCTCTCTGTCTCTGTTTCTCTCCCTATTTCTCTGTCTCTCTAGCTCTGTCTGTCTCTGTTTTTCTGTCTCTCTCTATCTGTGTTTCTCTCCCTGTCTGTGTCTGTGTCTCTCTCTGTCTCTCTCTGTCTCTCCTCTCTCTCTCTCTGTCTCTCTCTGTTCCCAGACCTAATATAGGCTGTCCTGTATACAACAGAATGAGCCAGTCATAGGTACATCCAGTTTTGTTATGGCCTTATAGGACTAGCCATTTGGATGAGTATGTTTCATATAAATTGGTATGTTTTTTTTTCCTCTAAGTAAAAATACAGGCTGCTGATTTGCAATATTCTGATTGTCTTTTTCATAGCACTTAAACTAAAAGGCATTGAATGTACAACTTCACCATTTCCTCTTATGGTAATTTGTGATTCCAGAATAGTGATCTTTTCAGAAAGCATTAAATTACATTGCAAGGGGATTTTAGATCCCTGTAATCTCTGCAGGGCTAGTGTATACAAACACTAAAATGTTTGGTCCACTCAGCCAAAAAATCAGTTTATTCCATAGCTTAAAATAATCCCAGCTAACTGGAGTAGAAAAAAGGGCCAGCAATGAGCTAAGATGCCTCTCCTACCATATCCCAAATGGACACAGATTCACAGTGTTAGAATCATGAATAGGAGCAGACTCCTAAAATTGAAAGGGAGACAAGTGCCCTCCCTTTTTAGTGGCATCCCTGTAATGTTTGGATCTATATAAGAAAATGACTAAATAGCAGCTGACATTTAGATGGTACTAGAAGGTTTACAAAGTGATTTTGGTCCATTATCTGATTTGGGTCTCACAACAACTCTCTTGGATTGGCAGCCACGTCACTCTGGATAGAGACCTGGCCTTGGAAGCAGGAACACCTAGGTTCAAGTCCCCCAGCATTGACACACAGTGACTTTACGATGGTGGGCAAGTCAGGAAGCACCCCAGGCAATCCTGTAAGATGCTGCATTGGAGGCACTGTCCTTCATTGGCAGAAGAATCTAAATTAAAACAAAAACACTTCAAAAACACAGCTCTCCAACCCTGTGAGGCAGGTATGGTAGGTATTATGATTTCCGTTTGGCAGGTGAGGAAAGTAATAGTGCTTGACACACAATAGGTGCTTTTTTTCATTCATTTATTCGTTCCTTCATTCATTCTCACACCAGAGGACCCATCCAAAGGATCATCTATCTAGATTCTTTCTGGCTATAGACAACCAACCTTTATTGATCTCTTAGCTGGGATTACATTAAAAAAATCAGTGATGCAAGAACTATCACATAGGTAGGTCTTTTGAAATGAATAAAATACTGATATGTGAGCTCATCTTTTGTAGGTGCTCTGAGAGCACCTTTGAGATAGCTCCACTAGTAGATGGGATGATAGAGATGACATGTATCTCATCCTGTTGCTATATGGTTTTGACTTCTGCTAGGCTTTTATATTTTGAAAGCTTTTCATTCCATAAGGTTTAGAGACTATAAGTAGTCAGTATGCAACATTTATTTTAAGTGTTCTTAAATTTTTATGGATTAATACAATTCAATAAAAATTTAATTTAAAAAAGCCTAGTTGACTGTGGGCAACAGTTCTATGATAATGCTCAGGCTCCAGCATCATTTATTTGTTGAATTCTCAAGAATACTTTGGGATTTGTCTTTGTAATATGGAGATTTGCCATCCATTAGTTTATAAAAGATTGCAGCTTTTCCTCATATGGTTTTAGCTGCCTGAGGATACCTTTCCAAGTACTATTGTTTTTGTTGTTCAGTCATGTCCCCCATTTGGGGTTTTCTTGGCTAAGATACTGGAGTAGTTTGTCATTTCCTTCTGCAGCTCATTTTACAGATGAGGAAACTGAGGCAAACAGGGTTAAATGCCCTGGCCCTTGTCTGAGGCCAGATTTGAACTGAGGAAAATGAATCTTCCTGCTTCTAGGCTAGGCACTCTATCCGCTGTGCCACCTAGCTGTCCTAGTGGCTACTTACTCTATGCAATACCAGGAAGGAAATGCTGAGTTTTCTATGATTCTCTAAGAGCTAGATACCTCTTTCCCTAAGTCCTACCTTTTTTGTGGGGGTAGGGGAGAAAGGGGGGAGTAGGGCAGATCTCCTTAACCTAGGTGCATATAGTATATGTTAATCCAGTTTCTCTCGTATGATTTATGTTCCCATCCTCCAGGAGACCTCACTCCTCTCCCTCCCAGCTGCATTTCTATGGATGTCAATCATACAAGCATGGTATAATGGAATCTCCTGCATAAACCAGGCTTATCTATATATGGTTCTTGACTCATAACAAAAAAAGCAAAAAGAATGAAGCTCAAATCTATTAAAACAACCACCACGCAATACTGGCTACCAATGTTCCTACTAGGAGCTGCCCACCAAAACTTTTTCATATCCTAGATACAGGGCCAGAAGAGACTGTAGAAGTCAACTAATTGAGCCCCCTAATTTTGGAGATGGAAAACCGAAGCTCCAAAAGGTCGTGATTACCTATATCACACATAGCTGATAAGTGGTATAGCCAGGATTGGGACCCCCCAGATCCCCAACTCCAAACCCAATATTCTTAACACTCTTAACATTCTGACTCCCAAGGCAAGCCCCTGGGAAACCCAGGGTTCAAAAATGCAGTTTGAGTGCTTAGTACCCTCCTCGTCCCCACTCACCCAATCTCACAGTTGAGCAGGGTGGAAATATTAGGAGCTTCACCTATTGATGATGGCTGGGCTGGCTTCAGACATAGCTTCTTATCTACTGTTCCTTAAATCAGAAAAGGCAGGAAATACAGATCTCCCCAGGCATCATTATGCCTAGGCCTATGCTGTGGTGTTGGGGGCAGGGGAAGACTGGACTCACAAGGCCAGGGGCTCTAGTGCCACTATCCCATATCCCATTCTTGGTCCAGGCTCCCTCTCAAATACATGCAGCTGCACTTACCCTAGATGGCCTCCCCTCCTCCTTGTTCCAGCCTACATTAGATTGTAGCCATTATCTTGTTCCACAGCCCTCAGAAGCCTTTTCTTGTGTGCAGCTTTATAACCAACCTCACCTCAGCAAGATGGGGATAAGAAAGGTTACAGAGCAAAGAAAGAAAACCCCATGTGGGTGGAAGGGGGGAAAGGGGTGCTGTATTGGAGTAGGGATTAAAGAACCATTCCTTTCTCCCTGGCTGGGGTCTTACTTTCATTACAGATGTTCTAACAGAGCCCTGCTGTGTTGAAGGGTGACCTCAGATCTCCCTGAGGTCAGCTGTTATTAGAAATGAGTCAGGGTAGAGATGCCCAGAGGGCATCTTGAATTGTATTCTGTGTTCCATCGTCCTTGGAAAGGAAAAATCCTTCCCAGTGAGAGGCAGTGGCTGTAGGGATCCTGCTGGTGATGGAGCAGCAGAGGAATGACCTCCTTTGAAATGGGGAGGGCTGGATGGGGAGCTCATGCATTATTCAGCCATGATGGTGAAGGCTGTTAATAAACAGTAGTTCCTTGGGAAAGTACAGCACTTTTAATAACAAGCCATTGACCGCTGCATGCCAGTGACTTGGGGCTGCCAGCGCAATTATTCGGCCAGGCTCATGTACTGGTGCCAGGCCAGGCTGGTTTTTTTTTTCCTCTCGTTTTTAAATCCCTGCAGTTTTTGACATCTCAGTCTCATTTGCATTTATCTATGAAATAATTTTACAATGGAAGGACAGACATTTCCATTTTGTTGCCTAAAGTTTACTAGATGGGGTAAGAGGGCAGGAGTGTCAGTTAGTTAACCAGCTTTTATTAAGTGTTTACTGTGTGCCAGGAGCTGTTCTAAGTACTGGAGATACAATAAGTAGAACTTTGCCCTTGAGGAGCTTCCGTTTTAATGGAGGAAACAACATGCAAATAATTATGCACATACAAAACATATAGAGTGAAAATGGAAGGTAGTCACATAGGGAAGACACTGGGTGGGGACATGGGGGTAGACTAAGAAATACTTACAGAAGAGAGGACACGAGCTGAGCCTTAAGGAAGACAGGTAACCTAGGAGGATAAAGAGGTCAGAAGGGAGGGAATTCCAAGGGTAGGTAACAGTGAGAAGTCACGGAGGCAGGAGGTAGAGGCATGTTCAAGGAAGAACAAACAGGCCAGTACGGCTGGACCACAGAGTACAATTAGTTGTTAAGTCATGTTGTACTCTTTGCAACCCCCTTTGGGGTTTTCTTGGGAAAAAGTGGTTTGCCATTTCCTTCTCCAGCTCATTTTACAGATGAGGAAACTGAGGCAAACAGGATTAAGTGACTTGCTCAAGGTCACACAGCTAGGAAGTATCTGAGGCCAGATCTGAACTCAGGAAGATGAGTATACATTACTTCAGGCCTGGCACTCTGTCCACTGTGCCACCCAGCTGCCCCCATAGAGTATATAGAGGGAACGGGAATAAAATGTAAGAAGACTGAATTGTAGGGAGAGATCGTGCTACAATGGACTTTAAATGCCAAATGGTTTTGTACTTGATTACAGAACGAGGTAATAGGGAGCCAGTGGAGTTTGTTGAGAAAGTGGGTGATATTTTCATATCTCTGCCTTAGGAAAATCATTTTGACAGCTGAGTGAAGGGCGGATTAGAGTAGGGAGAGCCTTAAATCAGGGAGACCAACTATCAAGCTATTGCAATAGTCTAACTGTGATATGAGGGGGCCTGTAACAGGGTGGCAGCTCTATGAATGAAGACAAAGGGATGTGTATGAGAATGCTGTCTTTTTTTTTTATTTTTACTGCAGTTCTATTTAAATATTGTGTCACCCAGTAGAATGTAAGCTTCCTGAGGGCAAGGACTATTTTGCATTTTTAACTTGTACCTCCAGTTCCTAGCACATACTTTACACATAAATAGACTCTTAACAATTGTCCTTGGATCGGATGGCACTGCAGTTGGCTAAAGTATGTATGTGGGTGGGTAGTAGTGGTGGCTGTTCCAGTTTTAGTATCCATAATAATACTGGGCGCCAGTTTCCCTGTTGAGAACTCTGGCAGATCCAGGGGAGCCTGATGACTGCCACAGCAAACATGTTCTGATTCTTTATTCCCATAAAGCAAATCTAACCCCTTGAAGAGAGAGAACCCCTTGAAGTTGGAACTCCCCCTGTGCAGTACAGGTAAAGGCAGCCTAAGCAGCAAGGATGGGAGGAGAAAAGAGCAGGTCCCTTTTATTGTTCACACAAGTGTTCCCTGAGAACCAATCCTTACAGTGCCAACTCCCTAGGGAATCTAAATTGTCAATGAAGTGTACTTTCATACTTAACAAGGAGGATAATTTGACAGCCACAATTAGCTCAAATGGGGCTTCAATTCTCTAAAGAGAGGCCATCCTGTAGTTAAGAGTTAAATGTGCTCTTCGAGTTAACACTGCTTTCCTGCCAGGTATGAGCACGTGAATCTCACCCAAAAAGCTTGTTCATTTCCACTGGAAGCAGATAGAATAGAGAAAAATGTACCAGCCTTGAGTAGTTAAGGCGGCACACAGCTGAGTGGAGAAGGGGGAGTGATACACAAAAATGATAACAATAATAATCATCTGCATGACCTCAACCAACATTCAGAAGAGCAGAACAAATGCCTATGTTGTGGATTTGTTTACAGAAAGGAAAGTGTTTATGACAATGATTTAGGATCAGACCACTCACATCAGAATTTATAGAAAGATTATCCTTAAGAAGCCCAGACATACTGATTAGTGCAGATGGTACAGAGAAATAGTAGAAACCATGCAACATATCACTTCATGCTCCAAAAATTTAGCACCTACTGAATACCTAGATGGGTAGTGTGGACAGCTGGGTGGTGCAGTGGAGTCAGGAAGACTCATTTCCCCAGGTTCAAATCTGACCTCAGACACTTCCTAGCTATATAACCCTGGGCAAGTCACCTTACCCTGTTTGCCTCAGTTACTTCATCCGTAAAATGAAGTGGAGAAGGAAATGGCAAACCACTCCTGCATCTTTGCCAAGAAAACCCCAAATGGGGTCATGAAAAGTCAGACATGACTGAAAAATGACACGGCAATAACAACACCTAGAAAGGCATAATTAGGCAGGGGGCGGAGCCAAGATGGCGGCTGGTAAGCAGGGACTAGAGTGAGCTCCGTACCCGAGTCCCTCCAAAAACCTATAAAAAATGGCTCTGAACCAATTCTAGAACTGCAGAAACCACAGAACAGGAGAGGGAAGCAGGGCTCCAGACCAGGACAGCCTGGATGGTCTCTGAGTGAGGTCTATTCCACACGGAGCTGGGAGCTGGGAACGGAGTGGAGCAGAGCCCAGCCTGAGCAGCGTGGACCATCCAGACCAGAAGCCAGGCGGAGGGGGCCCTAGCGCCCTGAATATGTTAGCTGCGGCAGTTACCAGACCCCTCGACCCACAAACACCAAAGACTGCGGAGAAGATTAGTGGGAAAAGCTGCCAGAGTGGAAGGAGTTCGCGGTTCGGCTTCCAGGCCCGGGGGCAGCGGAGGTGGGGCAGCTACAGCTGTTGTTACTTCCGGCTCCAGGCCCACCTGGTGGGAGGAATTAAGTGGCGGATCAGAGCAGGAGTGCAACAGTCTGCTGAAGATCTAAGCCCAGTCTGGACTGGGGGTCCTTGGGGAAGGAGGAGTGCGGCTCTGACAGAGCTGGCACCTCCCCCCCAAACGTGGAACATAGAACTCGTTAGTCTACAAGCAGTCATACCCCACTGAAAAACTCAAGGGTCAAGTTAGTTGGTTGGGAATATGACCAGGCAGCGAAAACGCGCCCAGATTCAGTCTCAGACTTTGGATTCTTTCTTTGGTGACAAAGAAGACCAAAACATACAGCCTAAAGAAGACAACAAAGTCATAGAGCCTACAACAAAAGCCTCCAAGAAAAACGTGAACTGGCCCCAGGCCATAGACGAACTCAAAAAGGATTTGGAAAAGCAAGTTAGAGAAGTAGAGGAAAAATTGGGAAGAGAAATGAGAAGGATGCAAGAAAACCATGAAAAACAAGTCAATGACTTGCTAAAGGAGACCCAAAAAAATACTGAAAAAAATATTGAAAACAACACCTTAAAAAATAGACTAACTCAAATGGCAAAAGAGCTCGAAAAAGCCAATGAGGAGAAGAATGCCTTGAAAGGCAGAATTAGCCAAATGGAAAAGGAGGCCCAAAAGACCACTGAAGAAAATACTACTTTAAAAATTAGATTGGAGCAAGTGGAAGCTAGTGACTCTATGAGAAATCAAGATGTTATAAAACAGAACCAAAGGAATGAAAAAATGGAAGACAATGTGAAATATCTCCTTGGAAAAACCACTGACCTGGAAAATAGATCCAGGAGAGATAATTTAAAAATTATTGGACTACCTGAAAGCCATGATCAAAAAAAGATCCTAGATACCATCTTTCAAGAAATTATCAAGGAGCACTGCCCTGATATTCTAGAGCCACAGGGCAAAATAGAAATTGAAAGAATCCATTGATTGCCACCTCAAATAGATCCCAAAAAGAAATCTCCTAGGAATATTGTTGCCAAATTCCAGAGCTCCCAGATCAAGGAGAAAATACTGCAAGCAGCCAGAAAGAAACAATTTGAGTATTGTGGAAACCCAATCAGAATAACCCAAGATCTGGCAGCTTCTACATTAAGAGATCGAAGGGCTTGGAATGCGATATTCCGGAGGTCTATGGAGCTAGGATTAAAACCTAGAATCACCTACCCAGCAAAACTGAGTATCATGTTCCAAGGCAAAATATTGATTTTCAATAAAATAGAGGACTTTCAAGCTTTCTCAGTGAAAAGACCAGAACTGAATAGAAAATTTGACTTTCAAACACAAGAATCAAGAGAAGCATGAAAAGGTAATCAAGAGACGGAAATTGCAAGGGACTTACTAAAGTTGAACTGTTTTGTTTACATTCCTACATGGAAAGATGATGTGTATGATTCATGAGACCTCAGTATTAGGGTAGTTGAAGGGAATATGCATATATATATGTTTATGTATATATATAAGTGAATGTGTATGTATGTATATATCTATGTGTATATGTATGTATGTGTATGTATGTGTATATGTATATATATGTGTTTTATATATATATATATATATATATGTAAAAGAGAGAGAGCAGACACAGGGTGAGTTGAAGATGAAGGGAAGATATCTAAAAGAAATAAAATGAAATTAAGGGATGAGAGAGCAACATACTGAGAGAGGGAGATAGGGAGAGATAGAATGGGGTGGATTATCTCGCATAAAGGTGGCAAGAGGAAGGAGTTCTGTGGGAGGAGGGGAGAGGGCAGGTGAGGGGGGAATGAGTGAACCTTGCTCTCATCAGATTTGGCCTGAGGGGGAATACCATACATACTCAGTTGGGTATCTTACCCCACAGGAAAGAAGAGGGAGGAAGATTAAAAAAAAATAAAAGGGGGGAGGGATGATGGAGGGGAGGGCAGATGGGGGTGGAGGTAATCAAAACAAACACTTTGGAAAGAGGACAGGGTCAAGGGAGAAAATTCAATAAAGCGGGATGGGTTGGGAAGGAGCAAAATGTAGTTAGCCTTTCGCAACATGAGTATTGTGGAAGGGTTATACATAATGATACATGTGTGGCCTAGGTTGAATTGCTTGACTTCTTAGGGAGGGTGGGTGGGAAGGGAAGAGGGGAGAGAATTTGGAACTCAAAGTTTTAAAATCAGATGTTCAAAAATAAAAAAAGTTTTTGCATGCAACTAAAAAATAAGATACACAGGCAATGGGGCGTAGAAATTTATCTTGCCCTACAAGAAAGGAAGGGAAAAGGTGATGAGAGGGGAGGGGGGTGATAGATGGGAGGGCTGACTGGGGAACAGGGCAACCAGAATATAAGCCATCTTGGAGTGGGGGGGAGGGTAGAAATGGGGAGAAAATTTGTAATTCAAATTGTGAAAATCAATGCTGAAAACCAAATATGTTAAATAAATAAATTTAAATTAAAAAAAAACAAAAAAAAAACAAAAAAATAAAGAAAGGCATAATTAGGCAGCAAAAACCATATGATGGAAACTGGCAATCCTTTATAAACTAATGGATGGTAAATCCCTATATTTCAATGACAGACCCCAAAATATTCTTGAGAATTCAGCCCCCAGATGGGATCATGACGAGTCTGACACAACCGAAAAATGACTGAAAAACAACCACTAGGTGAGCATAGGACTGTCAGCCCCTGGCCCTCAATCAACGAACAGCATCCCACCTTCCCCCACCGTGGTTAAACCCATGATATCTTTATTTCTGTTTTTTACTGTCCCCAAACCCCCAAACCACTGAGAGGCGGCTCTTTCTGAGATTCCTTACCAATGGTACCAGATAGCAACTATACTGTGTTTACTGCTCCCTTTCTTTTAACTTAGAGCACCTAAGATAGAAGATTTAATGCTTTGGGACAGTGGTTCTCAGACTTGTTGGTCTCAGGACCCCTTTATACTCTTAAAAATTATTGAGCACCCCCAAGAGGTTTTATTTATGTTTTTTTTTCTTTTTTCCTCCTTTCTTAGAAGAGTTGAAAGTCAGGTGGGGTATAATTTATTATCTCCTTTGGTGAAATAGGATTTCCTTTCTGTTTTAAATGATTTTATTTATCTTGATACTTTTTTTGGTCTCATCTTCATTTTCTAAACCAAGTTGTTTTCTGCTTTAAAGCTAGGATTCCTCCACACCCCTTCCACGAATTACTGGAGTTAGGGCCTTCAGGCACCATTAATCGATCATGTTAGTAAATCTACACCTAACAAATTTAAACTGAACCAAGAAACACCCACTTTTTCCTGCAAATTTAGATCCAATTCTGTGGCTTTATAAAGGCCCTCTGTAAGCATTCTTCTGTCAGTCTTTAGTGTTAGAGATCTATTAATCCACTATTAATCCACCATCCCCAGCCCTTTTCCACAGCATCCTAGTGGTCAAACGTAATGGACAGCATTGGCATTCATTCATTCATTGATTCATCAGAAGCAATTAAGCTTCTCCCATATCCCATAAGCTAGTTCTCCTTTACCTCATAGGCCAGGATAGGTCTCATGTAAGAGAGGAGCATTTGAGCAGACCTGGGCATTTGCCAAGTAGAAATGAAAGCATTGTTAGGTTGTTTCAGTCATGTCCTACTCTTTGTGACCCTGTTTTGTGGTATTTTCTTGGCAAAGATACTGGGCTGGCTTGTCATTTCCTTTTCCAACTCATTTTACAGATGAGAAACTGAGGCAAATAGGGTTAAGTGACTTGCCCAGGATCACATAACTAGCAAGTTATCTGAGGCCACATTTGAACTCAGGAAGATGAAGAAGACTCCAGGCCACACACTTTCTACTGCACTACCTATGTGCCCTAGAAATGAAGGGGTAATGCAGTCCATATATGGGAGATAGCCTGTGCAAAGATATGGAGACAGGAAATCAAATATAGAATACATTGTGGCATGTTGCAACAAGCTCAAGCTGGTTACCAAGAGTCAATTGTTAAATTTTCTGTGTGAGCATTCATACTCAGAAATCAACAAATGTCACAAATTAGGGCTTGATTTGTTTTGATCATTGTCTAGACTTAACAAGGTGATGAAAAAATGTTAATAATATACATTGAATTTAAATATGTTGAGCATATTTTTTCTGAAGAAGTGATTGTTAAAAATTGACCAGTATACCTCCAGTGCAAGGAGTCTTAAGAAGATTGGTCTGGCTAGACCATAGAGTTCCAGCTTGAAACATAGCTTGGAAAAGGTAGGCTAGGGCCAGAAGGGCTAGGAGTCATTTGCTTAGAGATGGGTGAGGCTGAACCCATGGGAGCTGATGAAATCACCAAAAAAAAGACTATGGGAGAGAGAGGATAGCCAGAGCAGAGCCCTATATACAGTGGATGACGGATCAGCAAAAGAGATTGGCAACCAGTCAAAGAATTAGGAGCACCAAGAAAGAACATTATCATAAAAACCCAGGGTAGCAAGAGTCACCTAGGAGAAGATGCTGACAATGGGATATACAGAAGAATCAAGAAGGATGAGGACTGAGAAGAAACCATAGAATTTGGCAATTAAGAGATCTTTGGCTGCCTTGGAGCGAGTAGTTTCAGATGAATGATAAGTTTGGAAGCCAGATTATAAGGGACTGAGAAATAACTGCGAAGTAAAGAAAGGAAGGTGACAAACATAGACAGTGTTTATTGTGGTCATAGTTTCCCTCCCCCACCCCACCACCAACATTTGGCTCTGAAGGAAAGGAGATATTTAGGAGGATAGCTAACCTGAGGGAGCAGCAGGAACAAAAGAAAAATTATTTCATTACTTTTAAAGCACGGGGGCAATCCATGCATCTTTGTAGCTAACAGAGAAGGAGCAAATACATAGAAATGACTGAAAATGAAGGAGGGAAGACAAAGGGATGACGATTGTTGAGCCAAGTTGCTAGAGAAGACAGGAAGTGATGGGATCAAAGTCACTAAAAGAGGAGTTGCCCTTAGTGATGAAAATGGCTCAGCTTTTTAGAGTTAGAGAAAATCTACCTCCTTTCTTGTGATAAACTGAAAACAAGAGTGTGAGGCTCCAGGTACCATCAGTCACAATTACTCTTTTATTCTATATTTTATAAACAAAATGCATCATTTTTAAAAGTTGTCTTAATGGTAATGTGGCATAGTTGGTAGGGAACCATACTTGAAATGAGGAAGAACTGGGTTCAGATTCTGACTCAGGCACTGTAACTCTGAGCAAGGCACTTAATGTTTCTGCGCCTCAGTTTCCTCAGCTGTAAAATGATAGTGTTGGATTCAGTGGCCTCTAAGGGCCCTCTACCTCTAGATCTATCACCCTATGATGATGATATATATATATGGTTAGTGACCCTGATCTATCAGAGCTGGACTGAGAATTAAGCCCCAGACAAGCAGAGTTCTTTTGAGAAGAAGAAAGTAGGTAGCCACAAAAACCATCTAGACATCAGGTTACACAGCCCAGGAACAATAAGCCTCTGTTGTCTGTGACAAAGCTGCATCTTGTGCCCTTCACTCCAGTTCACTCTCGCTTCTCTTTCTTCCTCTTTTTTCCTTTTTTTCCCCTTGGTTTTCTGAAGTTCAGTTCTGTGTGTCCTCTTGTTCACAGCTTGATATGCCTGGTTCTTAAGGAATGGGTTGGCACTGTAACCCCAGGCAATCTTTCTTGTATTGGCATCTGGTAGGCAGCTTCTCTCCTTTCCTGCCTCAGGAAACATCACAGGTGAAAGATTTTGCCTTGAGGAATAAGGCTCTCCTCTGCTTCCAGCTCTCTGGCTGCTATGCTTTGTGCCCCCAATTAACCCCTGCCCCACCCACTGTCATGCCACTTTGGAATGCATGGCAGAAATATCCAGAGGAGAGGAGAGAGATTTGCTCTTATTATTCAGTTCTGACTTGTCCAAAGCAAAGATGGTAGGTACTCTTCACTGGGCTGGTGAATTATCTCTTTTTGACTGTAACAATACGAACGATAATTGTAATAATAGTAATAACTGACATTTACATAGCAATTCACATTTTTCAAAGTACTTTACAGATACTAATTGTCTCATTAGATCCTCACAACAACACTATTAGATGGGTGCTCATTATTATTCCCATCTTAAAAATGAGAAAAGTGAGGTAGAATTTAAGTGACTTCTTCAGGTCAGACAGCTAGCAAGGATCTGGAGCTGGATTTGAATTCAAGTCTTTCTGACTCCAGGCCAGCACTTTTTTCAACTTCACCACTCTACTCTTTACATATTTGTGTCTAATGGTCACCATCTCCAGGGCGGGGTGGAGAGGAGCTAGAAGAGTGAGGGAAAAAGGGGAGGGGGGAACATTACATGATAACTTTATTATATATTTAAAAGGAATAGCAAGTTGTACCCAACAGATCTGCAGTTTCACACGCAATCATCTTGTTTTTTTTCTATTCTGCTATGTTAAGGAATTCCTTATTTTATATCTTAAGTTCAGAATAAAAATTTAAAAAATGTAAATCCTATTAGCAGAACAAATAACAAATCTAGAGTTAGGAGGGATGTTGGGGATTGAATAGTCCCACCCCATCATTTTACAGATGAGGAAACAGACTTTATGCTATTGACAGGAACCTGTTTCAATGGAAATGGCCCTAGATTCAGAGTCAGGAGAACTGGATTCAAGTTCTTTTTCTGACACTAATGTATTGTGTGACATCAAGAAAGTTATGCCTTTTCAAGGAGTTCTGCTTTTTTTTTTCATCTCTATAATGAAAAGGTTGAATTATGTGAGATTTAAGATCTTTCACCACTCAAAGTTCATTAGGTATTTAAGATCATAACAGTCTTGCCTAATGTGAAATGGGCTCTAGGAGATACTAAGTTCCCCATCCCTAGACACCATCAACTATTTGTGTACTTTTGTTGTTATGATGGGATTTATGA
The DNA here is from genome assembly GCF_011100635.1 of Trichosurus vulpecula. NCBI lineage: Eukaryota > Metazoa > Chordata > Mammalia > Diprotodontia > Phalangeridae > Trichosurus > Trichosurus vulpecula. Next base: position 325,078,735 of record NC_050574.1, on the reverse strand, counting down.
TTTGGGAAGGGGTTGCATTAGACCTCTCCTAACTCTAAACCTATGATGTTATACTTTGATAGTGATGCCCTCAAGGCCTATACTAAGTAACCATGGCAATCTGTATGATAAATTTATAGATGGATTGTTGTTCACCCCATCTTTTCCTTTTTTGTCAGTGCTTTTCATGGGTATCAGTGTAGCTGCTTGTTACAGTTACAGAATAACAAAATTCCAGAGTCGGAACAGACTTTAGAGACTATGAAGTTCAACCTATATGGAATGAAAAGCCTCTGCTACACTACAAATGAGTGGCCATCCAGCCTTTTACTTAAACAATCCCAGTGAGGGGGAAATCATTGCCTTTTGAAGCAGCCCATTCTACTTTTGAAGGGTTAAGAAGTTTGTTTTTTTCCTCCCTAAATCTGCCTCTCTATATCTTCTGACTTTTCTTGGTTCTGCCCTGGGAAGCCAAGCAAAGCAAGAGTAGTACTTCTACATGAAACTTTCCAATACTAGACAAATTTCTTCCTTAAGTCTTCTCTTCTCTAGGCTAGAGCCTCCCTGCTCCATTACCAATTCCTTCAGCCCATTCTTTTAAGTCCTGCTTTACTATCTTCTTATTATCCTTATGCATCCCCTCCCCTTTCTGGTTACACTCCAGCACTTCAATATCTTTTTTTATCAAAAGGACTAGGCAGCTAGGTGGCATAGTAGATAGAGTACCTGTCCTGGAGTCAGAAAGACCTATCTTCCTGACTTCAAATCTGATCTTAGACACTTCTTAGCTGTGTGTCCCTGGGCAAGTCACTTAACCCTATTTGCCTCAGTTTCCTCATCTGTAAAATGAGAAGGAAATAGCAAACCACTCCATTATCTTTGCCAAGAAAACCCCAAGTGGGATCACTAGGAGTTGGACATGATTGAAAATGACTAAGTAATGACAACAAGAAAAGCTCTTAGGACTGAATATAGTCCCCAGGAGTAGTACAGAGAGATTTTCCCCTTCCTTGTTTCAAACACTCTATCTCACTTAAATGCCCCCTCGTATAGCATTAGCTTTTTTTTGTTCGCCATGGCACACTGTTGACTGATATTGAGTTCATGGTCTGCAGAAACTACCAGATCTTTTTTTCATACGAACAAGTACCTCTCCCATTTTGTCTTTTGAAGTTGAGTTCTGTTTTGTTTTGTTTCTCCTCAGGTATCAGATGACATTTACCCCTATTGAATTTTAATATATTGGATTCAGCCCATTATTCTAACCTTTCAAATAATGGAGGCCTCTGCTGAGGTTCCTGACCTAAACTCTTCTGGGGGAAAAGGGAATGAAAGCGAACACATTTGGGAAAGTGGCTTGTAAATCTCATTGAGGTTGATTCTGTTGCTTTGCCATTCAATTCACTCTCAGCCTGATGAGAAGTTTTAGTCTTTCAATACTGTTCCTTGTAGGGTCTGTAAGCATGAGTGATAACTGAATACCAAGACCTGAATCGATCTCAAAAATTCTCATGTTAGGATGCAGAGTGAGAAAAATGGTAAATTACTATTTAAAATCCCTATTATTTAAGCCCAAGTTTATAAGTAACTAGAAGTATTTTGGCCTATGCTATATCCAGGGGTGAGGAACCTGTGGCCTTCTAGGTCCTTGGGTGCAGCCCTTTGACTGAGTCCAGGTTTTACAGAACAAATCCTTCTATTCAGGGGATTTATTCTGTGAAGTTTGGATTCAGTCAAAGGGCCACACCTGAGGACTTAGAGGGCCACATGTGGCCTTGAGGCTGCAGGTCCCCCACCCCTGATAGACGGATCCCTAGGGGCATGACACCATGACACCATCTACTTAGTTAGCACTGACCAGTTAATGTCTATTCCACAGGGCTAGTTATCCAACCTATTCTGAAACCACATGACTTTCTTACTATCATCTAGGCCAGATCTCTTCATCTCACCTAAAAAGATGGCCTGGGGACTTTGCCAAATGTTTTGTTGAGATCTAGGCAGACTATGTCTCTGGGGTTATTCTGATCCGCCAGTCTTTTTTGACAGTTATCCTGTCAAAAGATGACATGAAGTTAGTCTGACATGCCTTGTTCTGACAGGGCCGTGCTGACTTTCAGTGATCATTGTTTATCTTTCTAAATGTTCACAAATCATCATTGTTAACGATGTGTCCTAGAATTTTGCCAGGAATAGAAGTTCACAGATGCCTAATTTGCAGACCCTTCTCATTCTCCTTTTTCTGAAATTCAATATGTTTGTTCTGCCTCAATCCTTTATCCTTTCCCATGATCTTTCAGAGATCACTCAGGGTCATTTAACAATCATTTCTGCTACTTTTTTCAGTACCTAGAACATATTCATCAGGGCCTGGTGACTTAAACTCATTTAGGGACATAGCTGCTCCCTTGTTATCACCTTATTTATCACTGGTTTCAACTCCCTGTTAAAAATTTTGTTCTCTCTTTCCCACATCAAACATTTTACTCCTGGGAAGAGAAAAGAAAAGTATAATGAGTTGGGTACTGAGCTTTTCAAAAGTGTCATTCATTGTCACTATTCCATCACTCTGAGAAGTAATCCTAGCCTTTCTTTGACCTTCCTTTTGTCCCTAACATAACTTCAACACTTTTTAAAAATATATATTATCCTTAGCCTTTATGACCAGCCTCAGTTCCTTCTGGGTTTTAGTGCTTTAAAAGGACTGTGCCACTCTTGTGTGTTAATTTTTCATTGTCTGCTCTTGCTTTCACTTCTCATATGTTTCATTAAAAATCCGAGTTGGTTAAAAAGATACCTATGCAGCCACAGCAGTGTTTTGTTGTTCTGTTTCTTAAACAGCTCCCTTTTTCTGTGTTTCTTCAAGATTCTATTCTTGAAAGCTCTTCATATTTCTTAACTGGACTTCTCTTTCCATTGGATTAGGCCACTAGATCCTATCAGTCCTTCCAATTCCGGTCTCAGAAATTCTAGGGTGCTTGGGCTGGTGTATGAAATCCATAATGGAGTGGTCACTTTTTCTTAAAGTTACTATTAATTCTACTTCAGCAACGATTTCCTCTTTTTTGTGGTTGGAATGAGAATTGTTCTTAATTCCTTCTTCTGGAGGATACAGAATGCGTTTTTCAGCTGTTCACTTTTGGCTTCACTGTTATTTAGCCTCTTTCATTGTGAGCTTGAATTATCCTTTAAACATTTGAATTGCCCACATCAGTGGAAATATCCTTTTCCTGAAATATCTCTAACAGGCATTGAAGTGTATTCTTTAGGAACTATAACTTTTGCACATTTCTTTAATGTCCATTCTGCAAAATCTAAGGAATTTCCACAAAACTTAAGATATGACAAAAGAGATCAATGAAACGCATGTGTGTGGCACAAAATTCACTACTAAAATGACAAAGAACTAACTATAGGTGGGGAAAGTACCTCAATCTGATGTCATCTGCTCAAGGGGAGACATTCTGAGTCAGCACAATATCAGGTGAGGAATACACACATGACCCTTGTTACCACAAAATGAAACCATATCAAAAGTATTGCTTATTTTAATTAAGTAGCACATCAAAATAACTTTGTTACCTGTACTTTGAGCATACATATTTGTTACCTAGCATTGGAAAAAAACACGTTTACTACCCAATCAATTTGCTATAAAAATCTCCTTTCCTTCTATACTTGCTTGAAGTGAAACTCTAAGTCCTTCGCCTTCTTTTTGGTGGCCCTCTGGGCTCATCTTTAAGGTTGCTACATTTAGTCACTGGACCACTTTTTTTTTAATTATTGTGATAAATATTGTGCTAATTAAATTACGCTGAGCAGAAATTAAATGATCAGATTAGATCTAATTAGATGCATTACTTCATTTTGCTTGCTAATCTCCATATATCTTCTTGTACATTCCTATTCACTTGGCTTCCTCATCTCCATTCTGATTTTTTTTTTAAAAACAAATAGCAGTGCTTGTTAGAAATGTGTGTAAAACGTGAACAATGGGTTCTAAGTGATTTTCTTGCCTAACTTAATAGGAACAGCATAACATTTGCAATATCTATTTTGGCTTCCCAGAGAACTTGTTTGACTACTCTCAAGTATTCTGAATTGTTTGTAATACATTGTTTTTTTTTCAAGATTTTCCTGGATTGTACTTTGCCTGTTGGATCTGATTTATCCTTTAAAAGTGTATGGGCAGAAAGGGGAGGGCATAAGATTTTAAATGCTTCCACTTTACTGTACCTCAACGGAGCTTTCTCTTCCAGCAGATTAAAATGTTTAAGAAGCTCTTAAGATAAACCTTTCTATCTTTGGTGCTTTTTATTTTCTTAACAGGAAGAATCAGTTAGTCCTTTAGAGTTTTTATGAGTCCCTGGAATAAAGTTTCCAAGTGCAGTTTTCTATTCCTTGGAGGACCAACCCAGCTGTTGCCACCTGGCTCCTTCTTGGAATTACAACTCCATCAATCAACCTACAAGCCTACTAAGTGCCTACTATGTGTCAAGAACTGGGCTAAGTGCTACGGTAACAATACAAAGAATGAAATAATCCCTACTTCCCAGAAGCTCATAAAATAAACTGGACTGACAACAGAATTTACCTTACTTTTCAGCCAAGGCTAAAGCTGACCACTGCCTTGTCACTTATTTTGCAAGCAATTTTCTATAATTGGTCTTACTCTTAGCACACAACTGAACCCAATCATTTTTGAGGTGAAGGTAAAGGAGAATTTATAGCCTCAATCCCTGCTCCTTTGAGAGAAGAGTCAGAGGGTGCTATCCTATATTAAGTCAGACAAGCCTGAGGACACCTAGAATAAAAGTGATTTTGCATGAAGTTATATACTGATTAGAAGCTTTCAGCTGCTTCCAAATTTCATCTTCAAGCTCTTGCTTTTTTTCTATTCAGGAAAATTTGTTGTTGGTATTGTACTAGGAAGGCCAGCTCTCCTATAAATGAACACAATATCTAAAAGTCATGGGATATTAAAGTTGGAAGGGATTTTAAGCATCATCTAATCTACTAGTTGTCAAATGTTTTGGTCACAGAAACCCTTTACACTATTAAAATTATTGAGGAGCCCCCCATATTTTATTTATGTGGGTTATGTCCATCAATATTTACCATATTCCAAAGTAAAACATCTTAGTATTATTATAAAAAATAGTTTCGACCTAATGGTTGCCCTGAATGGGTCTCAGAAACTCCCAGGGATCTCAGGATCACTCTTTCAAAACTATTGATCGAGCCCAATTTTCCTCTCCACCCCCACCCCCCATTTAACAGTTGTGGACACAGCCTAGAAAATAGAAATGAGTTGTAAATGGTAGTTAGCTCTTCCCTGAGCCAGCTCTCAGAGGCTGTTTTTATAGGCTAAATGTTTTATAACCAAAATGCATTTCTAAGCATTTTAAGAAGTTTAAGTAGCTTTGGAGAGCTATTGGGAAAGAGCGGCATAGGAGGACAGGGTAGAGATTCAAGAGGGAGGCTTCATTTAAAGCACATCATTCAATTTACTCTTCAAAATAATCTGTATAATTAGGATCTTGGAGATTTAGAAGGAGAGGTCTTTCTGGCCCTCAGTCCCCAGCCCCCCTTGTCTCCACATTGAGGGAAGAATAGGGAGGGAGGAACTGGTCAGAGTTATTCTGAGGCTTCCCTAATGATGATCACTACCTGAGTAATAAACTAGGGCAACCCAAAAAGGTAGGCCTCCTATGGCAGGGAATAATCCCAGCTTTGTGTTCTGGAAGATTCTAGTTAACAGGCTTTCCCACACCTAAGTATTTGGAACTTCTGCTAAATAAACACCATAGTCTCAGATCCAGCTTGGTTAAAGTAAGAAAGATGTTAGTAAGATATTGTCAATCATTGACTATGGAAGAGAAGCTCCTGTCCTGACAAAACTTCATCTTCCTCTTCCAGGACAATCTCTAAGCCTACCACCAGATAATATGCTATATTGAATGAAAAAAAAACACTTATTAAATGCTTATTATCTGCTAAACCCTCAAAATACAAATGGCAAAAGCCAGACAATTGGTGCGTTCATGGAGATCATCCACTGATTAGTGTATACAACACATAAAATAAAATGCAGCTGCAGGGCAGATGGTAAGTCCCAGATGAACTAAGGGTGCTTTAGTAGGATCAGTGGCAAAGATACAACTCAGGTTGTATCAGTAGGTCAGATGATGATGCTTAGGGTCTGGAGGGTATAGAGGCAGAGCAGTTGGCAAAGCTTGAAGGACATTAGGAGGCAGTGGCAGGGCTCATGGTAAGACCTGGCTGTCCTCTATCTCTCTAGAAAGAATAGAGTTGGTGACTTCCATCTCCTCCAGTTCATTAAGCAGCCTAGATTAGGTCTGGAAAGCCTGGAGTGGGATAGGTGGTGAAGAGAAAGCAGGATGGGAAGGTGCCCCCCCAGGTTTTTATTATACAGAAATAATATTATAAACATTTATTGAATTTCCTATGACTATGCAGCAAAATTATGTATTTATTCTTATATATGGGTTAGATCATTTTGTCATAGATTACATTTGGTTACAATATTAAGATTTGTTGCTAATGCATCCCTTCTTCATATTTGTGGCTTACATTGCGTGGTTATTGACTTACTAAAAAAAAAAGAGGTGATATATCCAATATGATTAATCCCTAAAGTGCTTTATATACTTTTCATTTTTATTATTTACCTGACTTTTCATTCATTTCTGTCCAGATCATTGCATTTGTGCACTTATTCCCTAGTTCCAGGACCCGTGCTTGACCTGCTGCCACTTACCGCTTCCTGTGACAGCATGAGAATGCTAATGGCTTACCTGTATAGAAGCTTTTATGGAGTACAAAATGCCAAGCTCAAAACCACCATGTGAGATATAGGAAGTTCAATTCTTATTATCCCCATTTTGTTATTAAAGAAACTGAAACCATCAAATGTAACTGACTAGTTCAACACCTCCTTCCTAAGTGGGAGGCAAGAGTTGGCATCTTAAAATTGTTGGGAAGTATCTTCTTGCACTTAGCCTAAATGTCCCTCTCTGTAACATCTACCCATTGCTCCTATTTCTCCTCTCTGGGCCCAAGCAGAAAAAAAGTCAAATCCTGCATCTATATAATGGCCCTTCAAATACTTTAAGGTAGCTACCACATTCCTGGTAAGTCTTCTGATCTCCAGGCTAGACATTGCCCGTTTATTCAACTGATTCTAACATGAAACATATTTGTGGCTTTTCACCAGATTGTTTTCACTACTCTAGATGTTTTTTAGCTTCTCAGTCAATGTCTTTCCTAAAATATGATGCTCAGAGTTGGATATAATAGCCCAGATGTGTTCTGATCAGGAAAGACTATAATAGAACTCTTAATTCCCTAGTTTTCTTGGTTTCCAATCTAGGGATTTGACCCATAATGGGCTTCAAACTTCAAGTCCAGTGTTCTGTCTACTACCCCCAGAAATGTAAAGTCATACTAATTGCATTAAGAAACTCACTCATTTCTTTCTCCAAACTGGTATACTGGCTGTTACATGGGCTAAGGATATTTGCTGCGGTCTTTAGTGTGCTGGAATTTTGCAAGAATGTAGATGAATGCCTTAGGTTAGTGCTAGTTTTTATCCATAAACTCATCTTAGAAGGAAATTATCTTAATAAATAACAGTTTAGGTTTTGAAGTCAGATATCTGGGATTAAAAGTAGGAAATAGGCATATAAAAACTGCTCTGTGAAACACATTAGGAACTCTCATATGGAAAAGTTCCCAAAAGTGAAAAATTGGTTAAGTCATGGTTACGTCCTTGTAGGTAACTGAAGGCCAGGCTGTGCCTCATCTTGGAATCAAAGATGGTCCTCATCTGATTGAACTCAGGAAGCTAACCTGATTAAGTTATCTGCGAAATGGAGTGTCAAGAAGCTTTTGAAAATTGAAATAGGCTTTAATTTTTCTCCCAATTTTGAGAGTCCCAGATTTTTCAAACCTCTTCAGAAGAGCAACTGGAGTGTCAGATGCTGGTTGGAGTGTAGTTTTGTTATAAGACTTGACAATGTCAAACATCTTATAATATATATCTTAGTAGAAAATTGCTGTCAAGGGAAATAACACCGACTTCTATTCAGAAGGAATGTTTGGCAGTTGTTGGGGCTTTGAATAAACTCAGGTTATATACCTTTGGCCAAGGGTTTGCCCTGTGGATTGCTACAGAGTCTTAACACAGGTTAAAAAAAACAAAAGAAAACTATTCAGAATACCAACAGCAAGTTTCACAGATAGTTCTGGCTTGTCAGAACTCCCAGAAAAAATTCAGTAGTTCTTGGTCAAAAGAATATAATATGATGTACATTTATTAAACATATGAGCTTATTATGCTGAGTGCATTATTCCAGGTATTGAGGAAGGTTCACAAGTCCCAGAAACTGGGCACTGGTTGAAGTATAGGGGAAGATTTAAAGTACTACATGAGATCTGAGTGAGTAGGTCACTAAGACTGGGGTATCAGAGAAGTCTTTTCATAGAAGCTATCATTTCAGTTGGTCTTTGCCTGTCAATTTTCCCATTTTTTAAAGGGGTGGAAGTGGATCTAGAGTGACAGCATACTGTTCCAGGAAATAGTCAACAAACTCTTATTAAGCACCTACTATGTATGTTCCAGGTAAACACTAGAAATACAAATACAAGCAGAAAGAAAGATAGTCTTGTCTTTAAGGAATTTACCTTCTAATGGGGAGAAGGCAACACATAAAAGGGGAACTAAAAATTGGAGATGGGAGGAAGGAGGTCCTGTATCATGTCTGAAGAGTAAGGGATGGCTGATCTGGGGCCCTTCCCCAAAACGGAGGCTCCAGGGAGAACTAACCAATGAGACAAGGAGCCTGCAAGAGCAGAATATGGAGTCACGGGGAACATTGAGAGCAAAATAGAATAAAGGGTAGTGGTTCACTTTGGTTAGAGACTATGTATGCACAGAAAGGAACGATATAAGAAGAACCTAGCAGATGATCTTTTGCCAAAAGAATATAGCATTAACTCTGCCCATCACATGGACCATTCTTAAACAGGTATGGTCTTAAAATTTTTGTTGAATTAATAGCTTCCCTTTAGGGGGAGAGAGGGGTACAAAGAAAGCCACACTTTTGTATGTCAGAATACATAGCATGGTTCTGCAAGGAAACATGGTACATTGGGGAAAGTACTGAATTTAGAACCAAAAGGCCTGGCTTAAAATCCTGGCACTACCAATACCTGTATGTCTTTGGGCAAGTCATTTAATGTCTCCAGGCTTTTGTTTCCTCACCTATAAAATGAATAGTTTCAACTATTGAATCCTTAATACAAGTTGAAGAGACTAAATGTTCGCTTAGGTCCCTTCAAGTTCTAAATCTTTGAAAGAATGAAATACATTCATGAAATCACAGGTATTTAAGTGCTGACTATTGTGCCAACCACTGTATTAAGATCTGTGTGTGCAAATACAAAAGGGAAAATGGTCTCTGCCTTGGAGCAGCTTTGCTTCTAATGGAGGGAGACAATACATAGGGTGGGGTAGGGCCAGAGGATGCATTTTGACAGGGATGTGATGTTGAGTATAGTTATAAAAGAGTAGATTGACACACCCATTGTAGTAGCTAAGATTCTATGATTGTATTGTGTTATGCAAATTAATTTTAAAACTGTCAAGAGAGATTTAGCTCCTGTGCATACTCTTTTATCCAGAAATCCACTCCCAGGTTTGGATCCCAAAGAGATCATAAAAAAGGGAAAAGGACTTACATGCACACAACTATTTATAGCAGCCCTTTTTGTAGTGGCAAAGAATTGGAAATTGAAGGGATGTCCATCAATTGGGGAATGGCTGAACAAGTTGTGGTATATGAATGTAATGGAATACTATTGTGCTGTAAGAAATTATGGGCAGGCAGATTTCAGAAGAACCTGGAAAGACTTATGTGAACAGATGCTGAGTGAAGTGATCAGAACCAGGAAAACATTGGACACAGTAACAGCAACATGGTGCAGTGACTAACTTTCACAGACTTAGCTCCTTTCAGCAATACAATGATCCAAGACAATTGCAAAAGACTCATCATGGAAAATGCTATCCACATGAAGAGAAAGAACTGATGGAGTCTGAATGCAGATCGAATCATACCATTTTCATTTTTTTCATAGTTTTTTTCCCCTTTTGTTCTGTTTCTTCTTTCACAAAATGACTAATAAGGAAACATGTTTTACATGTTTGCACGTATATAACCTATAGCAAATCGTTTACCATCTTAGGGAGGAGGGAAGAGAAAGAGGGAGGAAGAAAAAATTGCAACTCAAAATCTTAAAAAAAAAACTTAAAAATTATCTTTACATGTAATTGGAAAAAATAAAATACTATTAAAAATTAAAAATAAAGAGAGAACAATAAGGAAATAAAAGAGGTTTAGCTCCCCTAAAACGAAAGGAAGCTTTGGTGGAATAATACAATTAAAATAATATAAATTAAATTAAGTTTTTGATAAATAAATTTAATTTTAAAATGTTTTTAATTTAAATTCAAAGTTTAATAAATTAATAATAATTAACAAATTATTGATTGATTGATAGAGATAATCAATTAATAAGTGTACGTTAAGGCTAGTTATGCACTGAAATGAATGAACAACAGATGTGCCAGGCCTAGTGCTCAGCGCTGGGGACAGAAACAGAAAAGTAAGACAACCTTTGTCTTCAAAGTGCTTACATTATTGTAGGGCAATGTAATGATGCCAAAACTTGCAGGTCTGATGAGAAAGGCATTTTTAAATATGGATTCCTTACTAAAAATGGAGGAGAGCTGGTTGTGATAGAGTGCTTTCTCCAAAAGCAGCTGGTCACCACTGAAATAAAAGTAAACTTTGATTCTAATTGGGGGAAAATATGAGAGTATTAGACCAGACCACAAGAGAAAAGGCCTTGCATAATATTTTCTCTTTTTCTGTTCTGACTAAAAGGAAAGAGACAGAGACTACCGGGGTGACAGCAGCAGTAAGCTAGCTCTAGTTGGACTTGGTCAGTGAATGAGCAGAAGGTAACCCCAGATAGGAGTGTTAGCCACTGGCAACTTTGACAACAGGTGGCCTCTATCTCTTTTGCCTCTCAAATATTTGGAAATCTCTCTATTACTCTTGGGTCTGCTGCTTTTCTGCTGAATAGCTCCTGCATTCCAGCCTCCAGTCTTTAATCTTGGTCTTAAGATAAACCCAAACTGCTAGAGGCTAGAGGGTTTGTTTTAGCTCCTGAATAGGTACAGCACTGAAATGAACAGAATGCTGGAAGTTTCTAAAAACCAAAGGAAGGAAGAGAGCCAGGGTAAGATTTGGAGGCATCTGGGAGTTCGCCAGAGCCTACAAGAAAGCTAATTGTTCCTCTATGAGCACAGATCCTTATGTTTCTGGAAAACCATAAATTAAATTGTTGCTTCTGTTGCCATTAATAAATTAAAAGCATTAAAGTTAGATCTGAAAGGACCTCAAAAACCATCTAGTCCAACTCTTTATTTTAAAGATGGGGAAACTGAGTCCCAAAGAGTATAAAGGACTTATCAATGTGTTGTCTTGTGAATATGAAGATGATGATGACACTGATGACTTGTTCTTAAAGAAGTGGTAATAGTTTTGTGTGTGGTCATCCTTAATTTGCTCATGTTCTTTGTAACATGCTGTAAAGAATACAGGAGCCTCCTTAACCTGCTAAATGAAAAACCCCCAGGGAAGCTCAAAAAACTTTGATAGGGAAGCTAAGTAACCCTTTCAGAATATATCAAGTGCCTTCCCATTCCCCAGGATTCTTCCCTTCTTCTCACCTATACTAGCATGAATCAGCACCAGTTCCCATGGACAGTCTCCTTGCTACCTTCCTTCAATGCCTTTTCTTTCTAGACCCAGATGAAATTCTTATAAAAGCCCACCAGACTTTATGGATTAGGGAGAAGTTTCCCCTTTCCCTCTGGGGCCGCAGTGGAGGCCCAATAGACCTGTTTCTATCATTCTCCCTGACTGACCTTCATTTTGTTGCTCGGTGCTTGCTTTGCTGTTGTATCATGAGCTACATATTGCCTTGAATTGGTTTTGTGATATTCCTCTTTCTAAATCTGTGTTATCAAACATTTAAAGAACTATTGACCAGGAGTGGGATATTGTCATAGCCAATGGCAAAGTTAAGATAGTAGATAAGAAGATTTAATGCTAGAAGTAACCAGGAAGATTATCTAGTCTAGTGCTTTCATTTAACAGTTAAGGAAACTGAGTTCCAGAGAGGTATAGAGACTTGCCCAAAGTCACACATGTAGTAAGTAGAAGAATTGTAATGGGAATCTGAATCTTCTGACATCAGTTTTAATGTTGTTTGCACTACAACACAACCACAGACCTGTGGTTGTAGCCTCACCTTTAATGCTAGAATATTGGGTTTCCAGTAAGCTCATAGAGAAGTATTCTACAAAGTGGAAGACCTGTACCTAGGCAGTTAGGTAGCCCAGTAGTTAGAGCAATGGACCTGAAGTCAGGAAGTTCTGAGTTCAAATCTGCCCTCAGACACTAGCTATATGTCTCTGTTTGCCTCAGTTACGTCAACTGTAAATTGAGGCTATTAGAGGTATATTGTTAAGATGAAATGAGATAATATTTATATTTATATAGTGCTTGACACATGGTAGGTACTTAATAAATGCTTATTGCTTTGCCAGTGGGCCTTAGCAAGATCCCAAGGGTGCTTGGACATGACCCCAAGGAGACATGGAATAAAAATATGGGCAAAGCAACCCATTTTCTTAATGGTAAAACAACATTTATATTATCACTTCACATTGCTATTCTCATAATGAAGCTGTTATTATAAATCCAGTGCTTAGCACAGTACCTTGCAAATAGAAAATGCTTAATAAATGTGTCTTGGACTGAACCGGCAAAACTGTAGATGTTCCACAATAAATGTTCTATTCTACATGTCTGTCATCCATAAAGCTCTGTATAAGGCTCTGGTAAGAGATAGTGGATTTTCCCATCACTAGAGGCCAGATGACCACTTGTCAAGGAGGTTCTAAAGGGTTACTGTTAAGTATGGGTTGGACTAGACCTACAAGATCTTTTCAAATTCTCAGATTCAAAGAAGTTCAATGGTTTGCCCAGTGTTACATGGGTAGCAATTAACAGAGCTAGGATTTGAACCCAGGTTCTTTGACCCTAACTCTAGCATTTTTCTCACTGTACCAGTTCACTATAGAGTGAGTAGTAGTAGTAGTAGTAGTAGTAGTAGTAGCGGTGGTGGTAGTAGTAGTAGTAGTAGTAGTAGTGGGAAGGTGGAGGGGGGTGGTAGTGGCAGTAGCAGTAGCAGCAGTAGCAGTAGTAGTAGTAATAGTACTACTAGTAGTAGTATAAGCCAGAGGAGTAGCATGATGTAATGGATAGAACACTAGCCTTAGAGTCAGGAAAATCTTAGAGTCAGTCAAGTCCTGCCTTGGGCACATAGTAGGTGTGAATATGGGTAAAGCACTTAACCTCTCAATGCTTCTAAGTAACTAATACTGTAAATCATAGAACAGTTCTCACTTACTTTGGTACAGAGAGTTTCCATACTGGGGTTCCCCCCAAATAAAATCACACTGGTCTGGACAAAAAACAACACAAGCCAAGGTTACAAGAGGGTCTAAGACAAGTGCTGGCATGGACAGGGCAACTGGGGAGAGAGCCATCCTGCTGGTGGACTTAGTGAAGGATCCAGAATTCAGCGCAGATATTTCAGGCCTTGTTGATACTGAAGGTCCAAGCAGGCAAAAAACCTTCAAGGGTTCCCCATTACCTCTAGAGGAAAAAGCTGCAAATTTGTCAGTCTGGTATTTAAAGCCCTCCACAATCTGGCACATACCTACCATTCCATGACTAATTTCCATACTACTCTCCTTCAGGCACTGCATATTCTAGCCAAACTGGCCTACCAGCTGTTGTCCAAACTCAGCTTGCTGCTTCCTATTCCTGTTCCATTGCACAGATTGCTCCCTATCTCCAGCATATACTTCCTCATTCCTTCTAGAATCCCAGACTTCCTCTAGCGTTCTAGAGTTCATCTCATATGCTGCCTCCAAAGCCTTTCCTGATCTACTGCTTCTTAACATTTTCTTCTTCTTTAAATTACCTTGTATTTATGAGAAGCTCTATGTAAGCCCTTTGCAAACATTCAAGCATATACAAATGTCAGTGATGATGATGATTGAAGGGGAGGATGTATGCTTTTAGTAAGGGGTACATCCCCCGTGGGAAAGTTTTTTTTTCTTTCTGTCCATCTCTCACTCTGACCCTTCTTCTCATCCTCAACCCCCACCCCCTACCACCACTACCAACCCTGCACCTTCCATATAGGAGATTCTTAATAAATGTTTATTAAATTGAATTGCATTTAATCAGAAAAGTCAAACCAGATAGGAAGACCATTTCCAGGAAAGTCCAACATTAGATATTAGAGGCTAGTATTTACAGGCTATTATTCAAGCATCAGAAGTCTTGCCCCTGAGATATTGCCACCAAGGTCAAAATAAGACGGTTAGCAAGATAAATGATGTTGAGTCAAAGAGCTGCCAAGCAGAGCTGCAACTAGAGAAATATTTATCAGACACAAAAATTTGGAGGTAGCTAGGAAACACACAGGATAGGGTCCTGGACCTGGGGTCAGGAAGATCTGAGTTCAAATTCAGCCCCAGACATTTATTAGCTGTGTAACTCTGGACAAGTCACTTAAATCTCTCTATTTTAATTTCCTCATCTGTAAAATGGGGATAATAATAGGAACTACCTCCCAGGCTGTTGTGAGAATAAAATGAGGTATTTGTACAGTATCTTTCAAATATTAAAGCATCATATAAATGCTGGCTGTTATTATTATTATTAGACATAAAAATATGAAGCAAAAGCTCTTTAATAGTACAGATCCTACTATAAGTAGTAACTAGTTCCTCCTCCTGCTCAATCAAATCTGTCTTGATAACTCCCTGCATTATTTTCACATCATTAATTACAAAACTGATTTGAAGGCATGTTTCCTTCTCTTTGCCATAAGTATATTTTTTGGCTACTTGCCCGGAACACCCAAATTGCTTGTTAAAGCACTGATACCAAGGTGGGGCTTTATATTATTCCATCAGAGGACAGGGTGAGATAAGAGAAATACAGGAACAGGAAACTAATCAGGCTACTCAGTAAACTCTGTCCTCTCAGTTATCCATACTTAGAGAATCCTAACCTTCACTAAGCAAGCAACCCAGACCTTTTTGTGGTAGCTTCCCAAATTAAAGATATGATACATAAGCAGAACAATTCTTGTCAATCCTACCATAATAACAGATTGCAAACATAATGAAGCTCTTTTCCTAAACTTCAACCTTATACCTGAAAATAATCTGTAAATATACCCAGAGGCAGATTGGTACCGTGAACCAAGAGCAGGAAGATTTAGGTTTTGATCACATCTCTGCTCCCTTGACTTTGGGTAAGTCACATAATGTTTCTGAATCTCAGTTTCCACATTTGTGAAATGTCTACCTGAAAGTCTGTATGTGTGTCAAATAAGATAAAGGATGTACAAAGAATTGCTTGTTTTCTTTAATAAGATCAAAGATTTAGATATGGAAGAAACCTTTGAGGCCATTTCATAGATGAGAAAATTGAGAAATTAAGTGACCTGTCACAGCTGCTGTAGTTAAGTGAGTGAGCTGGGATTCAAACACAGAACAGGTCTCATAATTCCAAGTTAGACATTCTTTTTACTGTACCACACACTAGAAAATTAGTTATGTTAATTAGTAATGATGGGGACCCAACCTGTGATTTCACTATCATGGGGAATGCTCAGATGAAGACACTTCTACCAGTAATTTTGGTACTTTCTCTGCAACCTAAGGTCTTAAAGAATTATGCTGGCCCCTAAGTGGTTAAGCGATTTAACCAGGATCACAAGGCCAGTATGTGCCCAAGGCTGGACTTGAATTCAGGACTTCCCGATTCTCAGATCATCACTGCAATCACCACACAACATTGCCTTACATTTAATATGGGTATTAATATAAATTCCATTATTTATTAATGATGCTACTAAGAGGAAGTTACTTCCTCTGCACTAATTTCAAACAGGAGAAATAGGGTGGAGAACACTGACATCCTCTGCTTTTGAAGTGTCTAAGAGCTGCTCTCAGCAGAGGAAAACAGCATTGCAGCTTAAAAGCCAACTTTCAAAACAACCATTTTCTCTCTGAAGAGAGAATATACTTGGGAGTACTTCAAAGGCCCCTGGCTGGGGAGAACTTCTCAAAAAAAAAGTGATGGCTTCTATTCCATCTTTAGTCATCAGAGTTATTAAAAAGCCTTCAGAGCTCTTCACTCATCTAAAAGGCATGCTAATGTATTTAAAAATTAAACACTGCTAAAAGGAGAAGACAAAGGAACACTTCTCTGTTTCTTTGGTACAGATTTTGGAAGATGGGTGTACTCAGTCTGTCCAGAGATATGGGAGATGGAACGCTGGACTTGGAAACAGCAAGATCTGGGTTTGAATCCCGCCTCAGAAACTTGCTAGCTGCGTGACCCTGGGCAAGTCTATGATGGGGTTTCCTATCCATGAAATGAGCACTTTGGACTTGAAAATCGCTGAAGTGCCTTGTAATTCTGAATCTGTGATTGATTCTGTGACCAATTTTTCTGTTTTCTCTGATTATTCCCCCTCAGATTCTCCCCCATCTTCCAGTAAATTCTGCACCAAGACATCATCAAAAAAAAAAAAGTGCTTTGTCTTCCTCTATCAGTCGCTAACACCTGGCTGTCAAGTACGCACTGATTATTTGGTTTCCTTTATTTTTATATTCAGGATAGAATTCTAACATGCCAATGAAAACACACGCATACACATAGACAAGCCCCTGATTAAAACAGATGAATATTAACATTTGTCCTTAGCGTAACTGCCTGTCAGGAAAGACAAGTGAAGAAAGAACCTTTGGACATTGTGGGCAGCTGTCCAGGAGGGCAGCTAACTGGAACTGAGCCAAGTCAGAGAGGCCAAAGAACTTCCTCAGGAAAGAATGACAGAGCCCTGACATCCCCCAAACCTCTTCTCCTTCAGCCCTTTCCTCTACTGAGCAAGCAAAGGGTCTAGGATGCTCAGTCCAAAGCCTTATGGAGGGAGGTAGAGATAAAGGGGCTTTGTCCTTTTTGTAAGACTAGGAGAGCTCTTCATACTCATTTAGCAGCTAGAAATGAGCTTAGTACCCAGTTAACAAAGAAAAATTAGGTAAAAGAGGAAACTAGTTTGTGTTCTCTCATTTCCTCCCACCATCTCACTATGAGAAAGAGCTTCTCCTCCTTCCCCTCTCCAACGATCAGGTCTCCCTGGTAGTAGCTCCATAATATCTCCTCTACTGGGTGCCTGGGTCCCAGGGGAGGGGCCCTGCCCTTCAACTGTTTTATTTTTTATAAACAATTAATTTTGTTAACTTTGCTCCCCAACTTGCTAGTTATATCTCTGCCTCAGCCCACAGTAGGTATAAATATAAAGTTATCTTGGGGAACATGTCAATGATCTTTATTCCTCTTTTAACGTGAGGATTTCTAAAGCAAGTAGAATTTTGAATATCAGTGCAAATACCAGAAATCTGATGAAGTCATATATTATTCTCAATGCACATAGACAAATTATTAAATTAATTACTTTCTTAATAATGTGAAATGCTAGGGGAAGTAAAGGATGGGTAAGACCATCAATGTTTTCTGCCTCTCAATAAATGTACCTGTAATGGCTTCAAGCAAATTCTCATCCCAGATTGGTCAATAAGGTATTCCCTGGACAGGTTAGGATCTTCGGAAGTGAATTAGCAAGTATTGTTTGCTGTTCTTTTTTATTATTAAATGATTTATTAAAAACTTAATATTGAGCATCAATGCAACTAATTAAACTTGCTTGGTAAGTATTCACATTTAAATTAATTTCAGTGCATAAAACATTGTAAGAACTGTTCAGTCACTCTCTCCAAGTCCCCATCAGGAATTTTTTTGTTTGTCCATTCATTCTTATCCACTTTTCTTCTTATATAGTCATAGTCTATGCAATGGTTTTCTGGTTCTGTGCTTTGGTGCCATTTGTTTTTCCAGGTTTCTCATATTCTTCACAATTTTCTGTCTTGATTGTAATAATCTGTGATATTAACATGCTAGATTTTATTTAACCGTTAACCTGTTAAGGGATATTAATTAGCTCTTTTGCACTTACATATAGCATTACTATGAAAATCTTTGAAAACCTGCTCTTGGAGTGAGTTATTCATTCATTAAATCAAATGTAAGAGAGCAGAAATAGTTAACATTCTCCTCTAAGAAGCCAATCCTAAGAGTAGTTCTTTTTACCCCCAGGGATCAGACCTAATGGTGATTTCTGAAAATCTCTTTGAAGGCAGTAGTTAAAGAAATCCTAGTGGAATAAAACAGGAGAAAGACATCTGTCACAAGAATCCTGCTTCTCAGAATATTTACATGACTTTTCCTCAACATACCCTGCCCCCAAAACCACATGATTAGATATATCCTATCCTTCCTTTGACCCTGCCATCACTTTAAGCTAATGTATGTAGGTAGTTAGCTAGCTAGATAAATAGATAGATAGGCATATATATATATATATATATATATATATATATATATATATATATGCATAGGCATAGAGGTAGATATCTATATGTGTATACATTTACATATATACATACACATACATATGCACATGCATATACATATGTATATCAAGTTTGGGCAGCTAGGTGTTATAGTGGATAGAGTGCTGGCCCTGAAGTCAGGAGGACCTGAGTTCAAATCTGGCCTTGGATATGCTGTGTCACCCTGGGCAAATCACTTAATCTCCATTTATCTCAGTTTCTTCATCTATAAAATGATCTGGAGAAGGAAATGACAAACCATTCTGGTATCTTTGTCAAGAAAACCTCAAATAGGACCCCAAAGAGTTGGACATGACTGAAAATGAAAATGACTGATCAATAAAATGTATGTGTGTGTGTGTGTGTGTGTGTGTGTGTGTGTGTGTGTGTAATTCTCTTTATGCTGCCAAATGCCTAAATTAGGTGGAATACTCTGCACTGAATCCATCAGACTTCTTGCCTCCATTTATGTCCCTCTCACTTCTCATTCCTTCACAATCTGGATTCCAAATGCCCTACTCAATTTAAATTGCTGTCTCTGAGGTTAACAATCCAATCTGAACTGCTAATTCCAGTGGCCTTTGTCAATCTTCATCCTCCTTG
Organism: Trichosurus vulpecula; assembly: GCF_011100635.1. Classification (NCBI taxonomy): domain Eukaryota; kingdom Metazoa; phylum Chordata; class Mammalia; order Diprotodontia; family Phalangeridae; genus Trichosurus; species Trichosurus vulpecula. The sequence continues at coordinate 325,059,453 of NC_050574.1, read as the reverse complement.
CCACTGGACGCACATGGCTCTGGAGGAGATAGTGAGGCTGGTGACTTTGCACAATCCTGCCTCACTTAAATCCAATTCACTTGCATGCCATGGCATCACCACCCTGATATCATGGTCTTCTTTGAGGATGAAGGACAAATAATAACAATAACCACAACAACAGGCTTTTGATATTTAAAACTACTGCCTAGCCTGGCCTTCTTGATATTCTCTCCTCCCTGAGTTTTCATGATGCTACTCCTCTCTTCAGGATTCCCTCCTACCTGTCTCCTCCTGTTTCTCGATCTCCTTTAATAGATTATCATTCATGCCTTGCTTCCTTCACATGAGTGTTCCCCACAGCTCTATCCTGGCTCTTCTTATCTTTATATAATTGTTCTTAAATACCCAGCTCTCAAGTTTTCAATTATCGTGTTTATGTAGATAACTCCCAAATTTTTAAATCCAGGCTAAATTTCTCTCCTAAACACTGGAGAGCTCCTTGAGGGTAGTCACACATCACCAGCAGCCTTCGAGATATTTTTTTTCCTGGCCCATAATTATCTCAAATCTACAATGCTCAAAAAATCCCTCACCTCTGCCCACCCTTCCAAGTATCCCTATTTCCATGGTGGGCCCAGTGACCCTTCTAGTTCCTAAGATTTTATCCTCTTACTCATCCTGGACTCTTCCGTCTCCATGTCCAATCACTTGTCAGGTCTTGTCAATTCTATCTCTGCAACATCTGTCATATCTCCTGACACAGCTGTCACCCTAATTCAAGCCCAAGACACCTAGACTATTGTTGACAGCCTTTGAAATGTCCTCCCTGCTTCTAGGCTCTCCCCTTTCTAATCTGTCTTCCATCTAGTTACCCAAATAATCTTCTCAAGACACATCTGATCCTTCACATACTGAACCTATATCAAATGGCTTGGTATCTCAGGGAGTGGGGAGGGGAAAGAAGAAGAGAATTTAGAACTCCAATTTTAAAAAAAAAGGAGTTAAATTGTTTTTATGTGTAATTGGTGGGGGGGGGGGAGAAATAAAATATAAAAATATTGAGGAAAAAGACCATGACCATGGCACTCTCCTGTTTAAAGACATTCGGGAGCTCCCATTGCCTAAATGATAAATTACGAAGTCTGGCATTTAAAACCATCTATAGTCTGACTTCCATCTAGTTTTCCATATTCATTTTGCAGTACTTCTTTTTACAAACTCTCCATTCAATCCACACTGCTCTACCAGCTTTCCCCTGACCATGACACTCTGCCTGCCCAGGTGGTCCACCATGCCTGAAATACATGCTCTCCTCACCTGTGGCCCCCCTCCCCCAGAATCCCCAGCTTCCTGCACACACTCTCCTCTTGCATGAGATGTTTCTATCTTGCAATTACTTTATAGAACTTTATGTATTATAAGAGGCATATTGTATCTGTCTCAGAGAATGCAATCCCCTTGATCTTTGTATCCTTCCCTAGCCCACTGCTTTGTACACACTAGATACACACACACTTCTTGTTGTCATTCAGTCATGTCCAGTTCTTCATGACACCACAGACTGTACTGTTCATGGGGTTTTCTTGGCAAAGATGCTTGATTGGTTTACCATTTCCTTCTCCAGTAGATTAAGGCAAACAGAGGTTAAGTGACTTGTTTAGGGTCACACTAATAAGTGTCTGAGGTCAGATTTGAACTCAGGTCTTCCTAACTCCAGGCCACCTAGCCACCTCCCAGTCAAACAGAGGTTAAGTGACTTGCCCAACACTATACAGATAGTAAGTTTTTGAGGCCAGACAAACTCAAGTTTTCCTTACTCCTGTCCCAGAGCTCTATTCATTGAGCTATCTAGCTGCCCCTAAATAAAAACATTATATTACATATGACAGATATGTATTATATACAGTCTTATACACATATACATAATATATAAATTATAGATTTTGTTTAATACACTAAAAATAAATGTATATTTATTTATATCTATGTTTAAATATATACAAATACATTTATTTTGAGTAGAATTTTGTAGACAGGATGATTGCATGATGGAAGAGACAGGGGAAAGAAGAGCTTCCTGAGCACCAGGTTATTCCTGGTGTAGCATTAAGCAAACCCGTTTAATTAAAGTTGTGTCTCACACTGGCATGAGAGCAATGGAAGTGTCAATTCACTTGTTATTAACTCCTTTGCCTGGAGCACAGATTGTAGTTCAGTGGCTAAGCGCCAGACCTCATCTCTAGCACAGATGTGAAGGCCAGGGGTGATTACCCCAGTCCCGGGTGAAATTAGAGTAAAGCAGGAGGCATCAGCTTCATCTGAATCGGATTTTGTATTACTGCCAAGGAGGAAGGAAGACAGTCCAAGCAAAGGATTCTGGTCTCTGGGGAGGAGCCATTACTGCTCCCACTTGGGGATTTGCTTTAGTAGGACCATGAAGAAGAAACAGGTGTGAGGTGAAGAGCTCGGGGGTAAAGCACTATTTATAACCTCTTTAGCCCTCAGCTTCCTTTTGGGGATAGGCACTTTCTAATTCACAGTCCTTCTCCCCTGTCCTAAAACAAGATTTCTCTTACTTCTCCTCCAGCAATCTCTCCCCTCCACCCCCTGCTGATTAGAAAATTAAGATGCTGAGAACATATGGTTGGCTCAAGGCCCCCAAAATTGGGATCAAATTTCTGAGGCCAAAAAAAATTGAAGTTTTATCCAGATTAGTAATGATGGTGAGGGAACAGGTAGGGCTGCCTCCAAGTCCAGGCAAATAGTGGAAGAGGAGGTCACAGCATTAGGACAAAGGGCACTGAGAAGGGAAAAGGGTTGCCTCACCAATCCTTTTGGAATAAAATAAGACAGCACCAGTGGGTTCTTGAAATGTCGACAGTCTATCAGCAACAAAGCAATAGACGCTGATTTGGAGTTGGCTCCGTGCAGAGAATGGATGGGAACAAGTAATACAGTAGTGACCTGAAGAAAGGGTAGAGACTCAACATGTTGTTTCACTGGTATAGGAAATTCACAGTTGAGAACACCCCCTCTTCCCCTGCCCCATGCCTTTTGGCACCTACCCAATCTAGATAGTGGGAGAAAGTTACCTTGGGTACTGAGCAGGTAAGTGACTTGTCTAGGGCCAGACAGACAGTACCTGTCAGAAGTGGGACTTAAACCTCCATCTTCCAGGTTCTGAGGTCAGCTTTCCATCCAGGACACTGTTTCTCAAGGACAACTAGAGATCACTTCAAATGATCACTTTATGTATGTATTATGCAATATTGTGTGTTGTATCTGTCTCACAGAATACAATGTTCTTGAGGGCAGAGACTTTTACAAACTGATCTTTGTATCCTTCCCTAAACTGGGCTTTGTACACATTAGACACACACACACACACACACACACACACACACACACACACACACGTTGTTGTTGTCGTTCAGTCACATCCAACTCTTCATGACGCCACAGATTGTACTGTTCATGGGGTTTTCTTGGCAAAGACATTTGACTGGTTTCCCATTTCCTTCTCCAGTAGATTAAGGCAAATAGAGGCTAAATGAAAGTTTATTATTAATAAATGACTAAACTAATAAATATTATTAATAAACCCAAGCATGAAATAGGCATAATATGCCTTGTTGGCCCTCCATTATTCTTCTTTCTACTTCTTTCTTTTTGTTCACTCTCCTAATTCTTGGTGCACCTTCTTTCTCACCTCCTAGATACCAAGCATTCTTATGATGCTGTCAACATGTCCAGGTCCCCAAATGAACGAACCTATTCAGCTATGCTCTTCTGAGGAAGTGGCCTAGGCTTCGAAATTGTACCTTCTTAATACATAGTTTAGCGCAATTTCCATTTCCTCAAGGTAGCAGATTTCAGCTAAGCTTTCCAAATGGTTGTCATCATCACCACCATCACTATCTTATTGTTATTAATATTTAATATTAGTCATTAACAATAATTAAAAACACCCTAGAAAATGCTTTACAAATACTATCACTTTTTATTTTCACAATTGCTATCTCCATTTTACAGATGAGGAAAGTGAGGCAAACAGAGGTTAAGTGACTTTTTCAAGGTCACATGTGTAAGAAGTGTCTGCGGCCAGATTCAAACTTCTTTTTTCCTTTCTCGGGAGTCTAGTGCTGGAGTCCACTGTGCCACCTAACTGCCTTGATTAATTGGGAGGGGGAAGGGATAGGAAGGCGTTAAAGGGTGGATAATTCCAGTAGAATATTCATTTTAAAAGAGTATCCTGTTAATTTATCTCTAATGGGTTGCTGTTAGGGTTTCTCCCCAGGTTTGCCTGGGGAACATTAGATTTAGAGTTGGAAGAGACTTTATAGTCTCTTTAGAAATAATCTGATCCAATCCTTTCATTTTATAAATGAGGAAATTAACATCTTGAGAGATGAGATCACATCAAAGTTGCCCAGGTAGTAAGTACTAGAGCCAGGATTGAGTGCTAAAGCCCTGCATTCTCTGACTTCAAATAACTACCACTGGAAGCCACTTCCCTACTTCAACCAGCCTTTTCTCAGTCACCAAATCCTGTCAAGGTAGGGATTATGGAGCCTAGGGGAAAGGGACTGAAGCTGTCATTTTATTGTTATGGGAAACTCTCAAGTGAGTAAACTCCCTCTACAATGCCCTTCCTCTGCAATTTATAATATTAGGTTCCTAGGGGACTTGATGGTTAAGTGAGTTGTCCAAGGTCACACAACTATCATATGTCAGAGGTAGGGTTTGTGCCCAGGTTCTCCTGGTTGAAAGGTCAACTTTCTGTCTATGACATCATGATGCTTTTCTAGGATTATGTAAAAAATGGTAATTTGGTAACTTTTCAAAGGAAAAATTGGGAGGATTTGTACCTTAACTACATTAACATCTTATCCCCCATAACCTCCTAGAAAGGACCAAGTCTTTTTTTTAATTGTATCTCCTCCAAAGCTAGCACAGTACTCTACACATTTTATTTTTGTTCAGTTGTTTCAGTCGTGTATGATTCTTTGTAACCCCATTTGGGGTTTTCTTGGCAAAGATACTGGAGTGGTTTACCATTTCCTTCTCTGGCTCATTTTACAGATGAAGAAATGGAGAAAAACATGGTTAAGTGACTTACCCAAGGTCACACAGCTAGTAAGTGGCTGAAGCTGGATTTGAACTCCTAAAGATGATTCTTTCTGACTCCAATGGCACTCTATCTACTGTTCTTGCACAAAGCTCTTCTTTTTATACTTTTTTTTATAATGTGTCTAGATGATGACTTTGCAACTTGGAGTAGCACAAGGGAAGGTGGTCCTGAGGGAACTAAGAGGCAACCTCAGGAGCTGGTTACAGAAAGGGAGATGGACAAGGAGAAAATTAGACTATTCTGCAATTCCATCCAATGCTAGCTTTGTATGTACTGATGACTAATTTCCAAGGTAGCAGACATGAGGACTCTTACACTTTGGGGCTGTGTGTGTGTGCGTGGTAGACAGGTCTCAGTATTATAGATTGCCAAGGTCCTAATTAGCCCATAAAGGAGACTAAGCCTCAAATCAATTAAAAAATGAAAACAAAATCAAATTATTTGAATGCAATTTTTTATTTGAATGTCATCTGGCTGTTCCTTTACAGGTGCATGCATATGAGAAAGTAATAGGGGACCCAGAGGGAGGGGGCTGCAAAACCACAGATACTCCAAGCCTGACTCCCTCCAATGACCCTGAACCTCTTTCTCTGCTCTTCTTTTCCCAGCTCCCTGCCAGGTTGCCTGACAGGTCCCTGACTAACTGCCTGAATACCCTTTGGGAAAGTCTTCTTACATCTAACTCTTTACACCACCGCTCTCCAACCCTTCCTGAATTACATCCTAGGGTGATCAAAAGCACTAACATGAAATTATTATTTTTAAAATCCTCAAACAAAATTTTAATTGGATTTACTTTCATCTGGAAAAGAAAAATATATGTCATCTAGGACTTTTTAGAATTTAAGGGAGTGGATGGTGATGGGGGTGAGGGAATGAGTCAAGGGGGCCCTAAGCAGAGTTTAGACTATCTTTCTAAGTCAATCATACCCTAGTAGATAAAACCACAGGATTTTGAGCTGGAAAGAAATTTAGACACCATCAAATCAAGCCTCCTCATTTGAAAAACAAGGAAACTTGGAAATTAGGCAGGTCTAGTGACTCACCCAGGATCATACAGGTAAGGAGGACCATAGAATGTACAGTTATAAGGAAACTGAGAGATCATCTAATCCAGGGAAAGTGAGGCTCATAGACTTGTCCATGATCATTCAGGTTATAAATAGCAGGATAGAGATACCAATCCAACATCAGTGTTCTATCCAATGAACTATGTTGCATGACCTAGTTAGACATTCAAAGGAGTCTCACCTTGTTATCTATCTGTTTTATGTATGTTGGTTTCATCTCTTTTAAGAGATTATGAGCTGCTTGAGCAGCAGTTTTCAATTTTTTTTTGTCTCAGGTCCCCTTTACACTCTTAAAGATTATTGAGGACCTGCAAAGAGATTTTGTTTCTATAGGCTATTGATCGATATTTGAAGTTACAAATTAAAACATCTAAATGTTGTTGGGAAAATAGCTTTTATTTCCATTGAAATGGATCCCCTGAAAGGATGTTAGGCACCCTAGACCACACCTTGAGAACAGCTGTGATTGAAGATTGGTCTTTATCTCAAAGAAGTCTTTAGTATTTCTTTTAACCTCTATCACAATGAGCAGTCTAATTCAATTAAAAATGTTGGGAATCACCATTTTAAGGCATTGTGGCTCCTGGTATGCACCTTCATACTGTTTTTTTTTTCTTAAGAGTAGATCTATTCCAAAACCTTCAGTGGCTAAAGACTCTGAGCATACTTATTTCATTGCATAAGGACTTGGTTTCTCCCAAACCGAACACACACTGGTTTATCTACAATCCCCAGGGACAGAGTTTCAGGGACAGGTACAGAAATAGACATAGGAATGGGCACAGGAAACTGAAAGATACAGGTGAGTGAATTGTTTATTGCATGTGCCTAGGGGCTTGGGAGTAAAGACTGTAGGGAGAAAAAGTTTTTTTCTGGTGCTTAAACTGTGTTCCTAACAATAGGTAGAAAATGTGGGAGGATAATTCATTGCTGACCCCAGCAACTTGATGTGTGACTCACATGTGAGATGTCAGGCCTAAATAAGAAGGAAAACACCAGATCAAGTCTTTGTGCCCAGACAATTAGCCCACATACATACAAAAGAGTTTATAAATAGAGTTCTGGAGAGTCAATTAAATAGGAACAATGTAGTTAGGAGAGGCAGACAATGGGGGGATGTGGGTTCAAGTCCTGTCTCTGATACATGCTAATTATGTGACCTTGGCCAAGGCATTTAACTTCTCAGTAAATTTGCCAACTTTCTAAGTTAGCATATGTTTGCCAACTTGCATCAGTGGAGGGAGTTTTTTCTTGGGGATATCCCTATGTTAATGAAATCACAGGTTGTAGAGGTCTGGTAGGAGGGTTGAGCTGCTATCTAGTCTATGTCAGTGGGGCCCACACTCATCACATGATCATGGAGTCAGAGCTGGACCAAGCCTCTCATTTTACAGATGAGGAAACTGGGGCTCAGAGAAATTAAGTAACTTTTCCAGGGATACCTTGCAGGTAATATCTGAGCCAGGATTCAAACTCAGGCTCTTAAGACAGGAGGAATCCTTGTCCTTGAGAAAAATTCAGATGGATAGACAGACAAGGAGATAGATAGATAGATAGATAGATAATAGGTGAGTGATTGATACATCAAGATGATAGATACGATGATAATAGGTAATCATATATTTGATAGATATATAATATATTGATAGATAATAGATAACATTTATATATATGCATATGTATAATTGAAATCTTCACTATTTTAAAGACTCATAGGATGCTAGAGAGTTGATAGGAATTTTGAAGGGTATCTAGTCCAAGATATAACTGTCTTGAACCCTGGTCTTTGGAACCCAAGTCTCTATGGCATTCTGCCTCTCATATATTTCTTTCTCTTTGTCTCTCCATTTCTTTCTTTCTCTGTCTCCCTATCTCCTATATTTCTATCCAGAGAAGAGAGCCTCAAGGAAGATGGTATCCTCTTGTTGAAAATGAAAAAATGTCCTTAGGTAGAGCCCAATTTCCAGGATGCTCTTATAATGACGATCCTTCCTTAAGAGAAGGGAGAGAGTCTCTCCTAAGATATAAAATAAGGCATTTTCAGTAGATAACCTCTAAAGTTTCTACCAGCTTTGGTATCCTATGAGTCTATAAAACAGAAAAATTCAGTCATTAGGTACATTGACAGCTGGATTGTTAATGACCGTTAACCCCCACAGACCATTAACCATGTCTGATAGTGGACCTCATGAGCCTTTTTATAAGTTGATAGCAAGGACAGTGGGGAGTCAGATTCTAGGACATGTAAATACCAACACCAAGAGTCAGAGTAGTAAAGATCATAGATCTAGTGCTGGAAGGGACCTCAGGGCCATCTAGTCCAATCTCCTCATTTAACAGAGGAGTAAACCAAGGTACAAAGAAGTTCAGTGACTTGCAAAGGTCGCACAGGTAATAAGAGTCAGAAGCAATACTTGATCCCAGATCCTCTGGCTCCAGATACAATGCTCTTCCAGAATCTCATTATGGTATTCTCAGAGTATGTATTTTTTTTAATTGAGACCTCTGATTTCACTGACATAGGTGAGGTGATTCCCTCGCCTGCAGAAGACTGACAATTTTCTGCAGCTTACAGTATTAAAGAGTCACCTGGGGCATTGAGAAGGGAAATTCTTTGCTCAGGGTGGCAAAACCAATATTGACCAGAGATGGAGCTTGAACCCATTCTTACCTCTCAGGTCAGTTCTCTGTCCATTACACCAAGCTGCCTCTCAAAGTTAGAGATATTGCCTTTAAATGAAGAGTACCACTAAGGCTAGCTGAGCTCCAGCGTCTCAATCCATAGACAAAATAATCATGCAAAGAACTGGGGTATTATGAAGGATAGAGCCAAGATGGTTAAGAAATGCTCTGCCAGGGGTGGAGCCAAAATGGCAGCTGGAAAGCAGGGACGTGCCTAAAACTTTCCCCCAGGATCCTCTGAACACCTATAAAAAATGGCTCTGAATGAATCCTAGAACTGCAGAACCCACAAAATAGCAGAGGGAAGCAGGGCTCCAGCCCAGGACAGCCTGGATGGTCACTGGGTAAAGTCTATCACATGGAGCTGGGAGCAGAGTAGAGCAGAGCCCAGCGTGGGCTGTGCCTGGACCAACCAGATCTGGGAGTGGGGCGGAACAGGCCCTAGAGCCCTAAATCAGTGAGCTGTGGCAGTTACCAGACTTCTCAACCCACAAACACCAAAGACAACAGAGAAGGCTAGCGAGAAAAAATCGCTGGGTCACAGTGAAATCAGTTCACAGTTCGGCCACCACCCCGGGGGCAGCAGAGGAGGTGCAGGTACAGAACTACAGCTGCAGTTGCTTCAAGCCCCAGGCCCACCTGGTGGGAGGAATTAAGCGGTGGATCCAAGCAGGAGTGCAGAGCCTGCTCAGATCTGAGTCACATTCAGGGTTGCTGGTTCTTGGGGGAGCACTGGTGTGGCAGAGCTTGCTGTGTAGAAGTAGCTCTGAAAACAACAGCACATCCCCTCAAGCTGGGGACAAAGTACTATATACTCTACGAGCAGTCATACCCCGACAAAAACTCAAGGGTCAAGTAGTTGGCTGGGAACATGGCCAGGCAGCAAAAACAGACTCAGATTCAGACCCAGACTTTGGAATCTTTTTTTGGTGACAAAGAAGATGAAAACATACAGCCAGAAGAGGTCAACAAAGTCAAAGAGCTTACATCAAAAGCCTCCAAGAAAAACATGAACTGGTCTCAGGCCATGAAAGAGCTCAAAAAGGATTTGGAAAAACAAGTTAGAGAAGTAGAGGAAAACTTGGGAAGACAAATGAGAGTGATGCAAGAAAACCATGAAAAACAAGTCAATGACTTGCTAAAGGCCCAAAAAAGTATTAAAGAAAATAACACCTTAAAAATAGACTAACTCAAATGGCAAAAGAGCTCCAAATAGCCAATGAGGAGAAGAATGCCTTGAAAGGCAGAATTAGCCAAATGGAAAAGGAGGTCCAAAAGACCACTGAAGAAAATACTACCTTAAAAAAGAGATTGGAGCAAGTGGAAGCTAGTGACTTGATGAGAAATCAAGATATTATAAAACAGAACCAAAGGAATGAAAAAATAGAAGACAATGTGGAATATCTCATTGGAAAAAATGACTGGCCTGGAGAATAGATCCAGGAGAGATAATTTGAAAATTATTGGACTACCTGAAAGCCATGATCAAAAAAAGAGCCTAGATATCATCTTTCAAGAAAAGATCAAGGAGAACTGCCCTGATATTCTAGAGCCAGAGGGCAAAATAGAAATTGAAAGAATCCAATGATCACCTCCTGAAAAAGATCCCAAAAAGAAAACTCCTAGGAATATTGTCACCAAATTCCAGACCTCCCAGATCAAGGAGAAAATACTGCAAGCAGCCAGAAAGAAACAATTTGAGTATTGTGGAAACACAATCCGAATAATACAAGATCTAGCAGCTTCTACACTAAGGGACTGAAGGTCTTGGAATACAATATTCCGCAGGTCAATGGAGCTAGGATTAAAACCAAGAATCACCTACCCAGCAAAACTGAGTATCGTGCTCCAAGGCAAAATGTGGATTTTCAATAAAACAGAGGACTTTCAAGCTTTTGTAGTGAAAAGAGCAGAGCTGAATAGAAAATTTGACTTTCAAACACAAGAATCAAGAGGAGCAAGAAAAGGAAAGCAAGAAAACAAGTTCATAAGGAACTTACTAAAGTTGAACTGTTTTGTTTACATTCGTACATGGAGAAATTATGTATATAATTCATGAGACCTCAGTATTAGGGTAGCTGAAGGGAATATGCATATACATATATACACATATATATGGACAGAGGGTACAGGTTGAGTTGGATATGAAGGGATGATATCCAAAAAAGTAAAACTGAATTAAGGGATAAAAGAAGAATATATTGAGAGAGGGAGAAAGGGAGAGATAGAATGGGATAAATTATCTCACATAAAGGTGACAAGAAAAAACAGTTCTGTAGGAAGGGAAGAGGAAGTAGGTGAGGGGGAATGAGTGAATCTTTCTCTCATTGATTTTGACCTGGGGAGGGAATAACATACACACTCAATTGGGTATCTTACCCCACAGGAAAGAAGGAGGAAGGAGATAAAAAAGGGGGGATGATAGACAGGAGGGCAGATGGGGGAGGAGGTAATCAAAAGCAAACACTTGGAAAAGGGACAGGGTCAAGGGAGAAAATTAAACAAAGGGGGATAGGATAGGAAGGAGCAAAATATAGTTAGTCTTTCACAACATGAATATTGCGGAAGTGTTTTACATAATGATACACATGTGGCCAATGTTGAATTGCTTGCCTTCTTAGGGAGGGTGTGTGGGGAGGGAAGAGGGGAGAGAATTTGGAACTCAAAGTTTTAAAATCAGATGTTCAAAAATAAAAAAAGTTTTTGCATGCAACTAAAAAATAAGATACACAGGCAATGGGGCGTAGAAATTTATCTTGCCCTACAAGAAAGGAAGGGAAAAGGTGATGAGAGGGGATGGGGGTGATAGATGGGAGGCTGACTGGGGAACAGGGCAACCAGAATATAAGCCATCTTGGAGTGGGGGGGAGGGTAGAAATGGGGAGAAAATTTGTAATTCAAACTCTTGTGAAAATCAATGCTAAAAACCAAAAATATTAAATAAATAAATTTTTTAAAAAATGCTCTGCCAAATGACCCAGGAAGGCATTCCATGACTTGCTAAATGGAAAATGAAATGATAGAGCAACTGAACTACTGAATAGGACAAATGACTGGTTGGGAAAATGACAGGAAAGACAAGGCAGAATATATGAAGGCCTGCAAAGAACACTAGGAGCTTAAGTAATTAAGTGGGCAAATTGAATGTCTGACAGTACAGAGGTGACATCTCAGAGGCCCAGGAGAAGAACAATCAGTGGGTCCTGATGTTTCCAGGCTACAAATTCTATAGAGCCCTAAGCTGATTTAAAATAAAGTTCAAATTTTCAAGGTTATCTTATTCCAGCTCTAAACCTATGATCCTATGTTCTTTCCCCTTCCCTTTTTTTTGGATAACAGAAAACTTTTTTTTGAGTAAGTAGAAATCCTACACTGGTTTAATAAAAATGTAACTGAAAGTTACACTATAGACTCTCTGACCCAGGTTTAAATGGGATTAATGTAGCTGAAATATTAGATGAGGCACCAATAACCAAGGAGAACTTAGCCACAAATTAGAGGACAGAACATTCAAACAAAGCTGGAAGTAGACATACAATTTTTGAATTTGTTTGATGTCTTCATCATTGATAGAAATGGAAGTAATCTCAGAGATTATCTAGTTCACAATCCTTCTTTGAAGTATGAATTTCCTCTATAGTATTCCTCCAAAAAGTTATTATTTCAATAGATCTCCAATAACAAGGACTCATTACTTCCTGAAGTAATCCATCCCACTTCTGTACAAATCTGTATCTCTGATAGTAGATATAGACCTGGGATGGACCGCAAAGATTATCTGGTGCAATTCCTTCATTTTATAGATACGGAAATTAAGGCCTAGAGAAGGTAAATCATTTGCCTCAGGTCACATAGCCAATAAGCGTGTCAAACCTAGGTCTTCATTTCATACCAAAATCCACTTCTTTAAATCCCATTCATTGGTCCAAGTTCTCTGAAGTTGAACAAAACAAGTATAATGCCTCTTTCACATAGGACCCCTTCAAATATTTAAAGACAGAGATCATATTCTTAAATATTTTCTTCTCTAGAGTGAATATCCCAAGTCCCTTCAGGCAGTCTTTATATGACATGGTTCTGAGTCTCTCCTCCGAACATACTCAAACCTATATTCAATACCCTTCAGAATAAGAGCTCAAAATCGAACACTGTAGTCCAGTTGTGGTATAATCAGGGCACTGTACAATGGCGCTATAACATCCCTAACTTTTGGACACTATGATTCTTTTCAGCTTCAGACTGAATTTTCTTTTTTTTGTTTTTTGTTTTGTATTGTTTTTGTTTTTGTTTCTTTTTCTGCCACATTACACAGTTGCTTCAGACAGGCAATTAAACCTCCATTTTCACATGGATTGTTGTCTGGCTACATTTTCCTCATGCTATCCTTGTACATTTTTTTTAGTCCAAATGAAGGACTTCAACTTTATTAAACTGCATTTTATTTAATTTGATTCAAAATTTATTAAGCACCTGCTCTGTATAAGACACTGGAAATATAAAGACAAAATAAAACCATCACTGCCCTCAGGGAGCTTAAATTCTACCCAAAAATGTCATTAGATTTGACCAATCACTCAAAATTGTCAAGATCTTTTCCAATCCCAATTTTCACTTCTAATGTTTTAGCTATCAATTTCCAATTCATGACATTTTCCGTTATGATATATATGCTATTTATCTAAGTATCAATAAAAATGTTAATAGAACAGATCAGAGGACAAAGTCCAATGAAACTGACATACCCCTTGGTAATTAATCAAACTACTGATCATCATCTTATTCAAACTGCTCCAAATTCATCCAACATTATTTTCAACAAGTTCCCATTTCTTCATCTTGTCCACCAAGATAACATGAGAGACTTTGCTGAGTGCCTTGCTAATATATTTTGGCAATGGCATTCTTTATATTAACTGGTTTAAAGTTCCTAACAAAAAGATTTGAACTTGATGAATACATGTTAGCTTCAAAAGCCATCCCTTTAATAACACGATCTAGAATTTTGCCAGGAACGGAAGCCACACTCATGACCCCATTAATAGATTCTACCTTCTTCTTCCTTTGAAAAGCCAGGACATCTATGCATTTCCAATCTTGTAACACCTCCCCCATTTTTCACCAGCTGTGGCTCAGGAACCACATTCACAAGTCCCTTCAGTAATCTAGTTTGTCATTTTTCTGGACCTAGAAACCTGAACTCAGTGAGTGCCTTATGTCACATATTTAGTCAACAAATAAGTCTCATTGAATCTATCTCCACAACATTCCTCTTATGGAGTCCTTTCTTTCCACTAACATGGCCATCACTCTCATTTCAGCGCTCATCCGGATTTTTTCAAATGCCTCCTACTTTGTAATCCTGCCTTCACCTTCACTTCTGCCTTCTCTTATCCATCTTCCACCTAGCCACCAAAGACATTCCTAAAGAATAAGGTCTGACCATAGCACTCTCCTGATCAATAAATTCAAGTGGCTCCCTCTGGTCTCTTGAATAAAATCAAAATTTCTCTAATTGGCATTTGAATCCCCTATAACCTGGTTTCTTTTTTTTAAATTTTTTAAAATTTATTTAGTATATTTAGTTTTCAGCATTGATTTTCACAAGAGTATGAATTACAAATTTTCTCCTCATTTCTATCCTCCCCCCCACTCCAAGATGGCATATATTCTGGTTACCCTGTTCCCCAGTCAGCCCTCCCTTCTGTCACCCCACTCCCCTCCCATCCCCTTTTCCCTTCCTTTCTTGTAGGGCAAGATACATTTCTATGCCCCATGGCCTGTGTTTTCTAGTTGCATGCAAAATTTCTTTTTTGTTTTTGAACATCTGTTTTTAAAACTTTGAGTTTCAAATTCTCTCCCCTCTTCCCTTCCCACCCACCCTCCCTAAGAAGTCAAGCAATTCAACATAGGCTACATGTGTATTATTATGTATAACCCTTCCACAATACTCATGTTATGAAAGACTAACTATATTTTGCTCCTTCCTAACCTATCCCCCTTTATTGAATTTTCTCCCTTGACCCTGTCCCCTTTTGAAAGTGTTTGTTTTTGATTACCTCCACCTCTATCTTCTTCCTTCTTCTTTCCTGTGGGGTAAGATACCCAATTGAGTATGTACGGTATTCCCTCCTCAGGTCAAATCTGATGAGAGCAAGATTCACTCATTTCCCCCTTCACCTGGCTTCTCTTCTCTTCCTACAGAACTGCTTTTTCTTGCCACTTTTATGTGAGATAATTTACCCCATTCTATCTCTCCCTATCTCCCTCTCTCAATATATTCCTCTCTCATCCCTTAATTTTATTTTATTTCTTTTAGATATCTTCCCTTCATCTTCAACTTACCCTGTGCCCGCTCTCTCTCTCTCTCTCTCTCTCTCTCTCTCTCCATATATATATACATATATATATATATATACACACACACATATACATATATACATACATACACATTCTCTTATATATATATATAAACATATATATATATACATACATACATACATATATATGCATATTCCCTTCAGATACCCTAGTACTGAGGTCTCATGAATCATACACATCATCTTTCCATGTAGGAATGTAAACAAAGTAGTTCAACTTTAGTAGTTCCCTTGCAATTTCTTTTTCTTGTTCTTTTTCTTGATTACCTTTTCATGCGTCTCTTGATTCTTGTGTTTGAAAGTCAAATTTTCTATTCAGCTCTGCTCTTTTCACTGAGAAAGCTTGAAAGTCCTCTATTTTATTGAAAATCCATATTTTGCCTTGGAACATGATACTCAGTTTTGCTGGGTAGGTGATTCTTGGTTTAATCCTAACTCCATTGACCTCTGGAATATCATATTCCAAGCCCTTCAATCTCTTAATATAGAAGCTGCAAGATCTTGGATTATTCTGATTATGTTTCCACAATACTCAAATTGTTTCTTTCTGGCTGCTTGCAGTATTTTCTCCTTGATCTGGGAGCTCTGGAATTTGGTGACAACGTTCCTAGGAGATTTCTTTTTGGGATCTATTTGAGAAGGCAATCTTGGATTCTTTCAATTTCTATTTTGCCCTCTGGCTCTAGAATATCAGGGCAGTTCTCCTTGATAATTTCTTGAAAGATGATATCTAGGCTCTTTTTTTGATCATGGCTTTCAGGTAGTCCAATAATTTTTAAATTCTCTCTCCTGGATCTATTTTCCAGGTCAGTGGTTTTTCCAATGAGATATTTCACATTGTCTTCCATTTTTTCATTCCTTTGGTTCTGTTTTATAATACCTTGATTTCTCATCAAGTCACTAGCTTCCACTTGCTCCAATCTAATTTTTAAGGTAGTATTTTCTTCAGTGGTCTTTTGGACCTCCTTTTCCATTTGGCTAATTCTGCCTTTCAAGGCATTCTTCTCCTCATTGGCTATTCGGAGCTCTTTTGCCATTTGAGTTTATTTTTTAAGGTGTTGTTTTCTTCAGCATATTTTTCAGTATTTTTTTGGGTCTCCTTTAGCAAGTCATTGACTTGTTTTTCATGGTTTTCTCACATCCTTCTCATTTCTCTTCCCAATTTTTCCTCTGCTTCTCTAACTTGCTTTTCCAAATCCTTTTTGAGCTCTTCCCTGGCCTGGGACCAGTTCATGTTTTTCTTGGAGGCTTTTGTTGTAGGCTCTTTGAGTTTGTTAACTTCTTCTGTCTGTATGTTTTGGTCTTCTTTGTCACCAAAGAAAGAATCCAAAGTCTGCGACTGAATCTGGGTGTGTTTTTGCTGCCTGGCCATATTCCCAGCCAACTAACTTGACCCTTAAGTTTTTCAGTGCAGTATGACTGCTTTTAGAGTTTAGAGAACTATGTTCCAAGCTTGGGCAGATGTGCTGCCACACCAGCACTCCTCCTTCCCAAAGAACCCCCAACCTGGACTGGACTTAGATCTTCAGCAGGCTCTTCACTCCTGCTCTGATCCGCCACTTAATTCTTCCCACCAGGTGGGCCTGGGGCAGAGGCAGCTACAGCTGTAGTTCTTTAGCTGCCCCACCTCTGCTGCCCCTGGGGAGGTAGCTGAACTGTGAACTCCTTCCACTCCCTCAGCTTTTCCCAATAACCTTCTCTGTTGTCTTTGGTGTTTGTGGGTTGAGAAGTCTGGTAACTGCTGCAGCTAACTGATTCAGGGCACTAGGGCCCGCTCTGCCAGGCTCCTGGTCTGGTTGGTCCACGCTGCTCACGCTGGGCTCTGCTCTGCTCCGTTCACATCTCCCATCTCCCAGCTCCCATCTCCCAGCTCTGTGTGGGATAGACCTCACCCAGAGACCATTCAGGCTGTCCTGGGCTGGAGCCCTGCTTCCCTCTGCTGTTTTGTGGGTTCTGCAGTTCTAGAATCGGTTCAGAGCCATTTTTATAGGTTTTTGGAGGGACTCGGTGGGGAGCTCACGCTAGTCCCTGCTTTCCAGCCACCATCTTGCCCTTTAACCTGGTTTCAATGGACCTTTCCAGGATTTTCACACATTACTCCCCTTCATGGCCTAGCCAGATTAGCCACTTGCTTTTCCTTGCCCATGTCATTTCAACTCCTGACTCTGTAAACTTTTGTAGAGGTTGTACTCCATGCCTGGAATGTGTCCCCTTGATACTTCTGTTTCTTGGAATGGCTCTCCTTCCTCCTCTCTGCCTCCTGGCTTCCTTCAAGTCTCAGCTAAAACTCCACCTTCTACAGGAAGCTTTCCCAATCCTTCTTAATTCTAGTGCCTTTCCTCTGCTGATCATTTCTCATTTATTCTGTATACAGCTTGTTTGTACATAGTTGTTTGCATATTGTGTTCCACATTGCATTGTGAGCCCTTTGAGAGTGAGAATTGTCTTTTGGCTTTCCTTATATCCCTAGAGCTTAGCACAATGCCTAGCATATGGCACTTAATAAATGTTTATTACCAGCTGCCTAACCTTCTTTCAAAGTTCAATTCAAACGCCTCTTACAGGAGGCCTTTCCTGATCCCCTCGCTGCTCAGCCATCTCTGTCTTTCTCTGCCCTGAAAATCACATTATGTTTACTTCGTGTACACACACACACACACACACACACACACACGCATGCATGCATGCACACACACGTGCATATATATGCATACACTTTTGTGTATTTGTGTGTGTGTGTTTTTCTAATTGAACATAAACTCCTCCAAAGCATTCATTTTTGTATTTGTAACTCCAGCAACCAGCATGATGTCTAGCATATAATAACTATTTAATAAATACTCATTGATTGTTTGAATGTTCACTCTCCTTAGCATTCATTGAAAGTTATAGTAGAAAAACCACTGAATTCGAAATTGAAAGACCTGAGTTCTAGTCCCAGTTTTCCCAATAATTCACCATGAGAATTTGGATATATTACTTTTATAGTCTTCAGGTTCCTCATCTGCGAGATGAGGAAGTTGGATTGTTGTTGTTGTTGAGTAGTTTCAGTCATATCCAACTCTTCGTGACCCTGTTTGAGGTTTTCTTAGCAAAGATACTAGAATGGTTTTCCATTTCCTTCTCCAACTCATTCGACAGATGAGGAAACTGAGGCAAGCAGGGTTAAATGAGTTGCCCAGGGTCACACAGCTGGTAAGCATCTAAGACCAGATTTGAAATCAGAAAGATGAGTCTTCCTGACTCCAGGCCTGGTACTCTATCCACTGAGCCACCTAGATCATACAAAATTGGATATCTCAAAGGCCACCTAATCTAACCCCTCATCTATAAGAAGAAACAGACCTAGGGAGGATAAATGAATCATCCAATGTCACACAGCTTGTAGGAGAAAGAGACAGGATTTTCACTGGTATCCTGATGCCTGTCGGTGGTCTTTCCACTGTAACATCATATCTAGGGTCTCTTCTAGTTGCAGAATCATAGAAATCTATCAGCTTCACCTCATTCTTAGCTATAGCCCTTCTGAAAATATCATTTATAGAACCATGCCACTATTTTGTAATCATTCTCAGTTATCAGAACTCATTATCATCTTCTGCACCTGTATATAAAAATACAAAATTTTGGATGACTTCTCCATTGTAGCCTATTGGTATCTTTATATAGTTGCTCCTTTTCTTTCACATAAGAGTCATGTTGTGCTTATGTCATTAACATTTCATTCTTGAAAGTCTCTTATCTCTCTCGAGTTAATCTCCCTTATAAAATCTCAGCCATTTGATCTTACCTATCTTTGAAATTTTCTCCTGAAGAGTTTAGTGTACATGTCACACGATGCCTGGCATTTCTCTTCTTACTGATCCTAAAATCTAAGAAGGCATGGCTGCTTTCTCACAAAGTTCCCATCATTTGGCATCTAGTTTCTCCTCATTGACTAGAATGAGGTGCCTGATAGCAATTCTCCTTCTGGTTTATTCTTCTTCTGAAGGAGGGAATTATGACCAAGGTAATGCTAAAATTTCTCAGAGCCTCTGCTTTTAGCAAAGGAAGAACTCTAGTGGATACAAAGATAGCTGAATTCTAACAGCCATCACAGCTTTTTTCTTCCTCCAAGTCAGCTTAGTGGGCTGCATCTACTTCCTTCTCCTGGCCTAAAGATCTATTATATACACTTATCACAATGTCGCTTCTCTCTTCCTTACTTGATTCTCATCTATATAATTTCTTCCATCCATTTCATAGATTGCCACACAAGGATATATATCTTCATATCATAATGATATTCCATTGACCCTTTAAACCTGTTGATAATATTGTCAGTCAACAAGCATTTACTAGCATCTTACTAATGTGCCAGTGAAATAAATACTGTTCCTTGGAGTCAGGAGTCCATGGGTTCTTGCCCTGCCTTTGACACAAACCGGATATATGATATGGATGCCATTGAATTTTTCAGTGCCTCTAAGGCTATAAAGTCAAAGACAGGTCATAGAGCTGCAACACTGAAGGTTGTTTCCTGTCTGGGAGTTCCCTACATCATGAAATCACAAATCTGGACCAAATATATTCTTTCTGTGCTGGAGTTCATTCATAATTATTCACACACTATCATATCTCAGTGATATTTATAGGGTCATTAAAATCACATTAAAATCTTTGTTTCATTTTATTTTTTACCCAGATGATCATTCATGCATTTGTTGTATAAACACCCGAGACAATGAATAGCTTAATACGTTCCCTGTCCTTATTTCTGGATATTGCTTCCTGTCAATTACTATATATCTCCAAGGCTATATTTTTGTTCAGTATTGTACTTGCTATTCTCTGTGATCTTGGGTTTGGCATTTCTTAGCATCACAGAATTTAGAGCTTAATGATCTTCTCCAGGGGTGGGGAACCTGTGACCCTCAGGCCACATGTGACCTTCTAGGTTCTCAGGTGGGACCTTTTGGCTAAGTGCAACTTTTACAGAACAAATCCTTTTATTTAAGGGTATTTATTCTGTAAAGTTTGGATTCTGTCAACAAGCCACACTAGAGGGTGGCATGTAGCCTTGAGGCCACAGGTTTTTCACCTCTTATCTAGACCAACCCTTTTCATATGAGAGATAAGAAAACTGAAAACAGAGAGATTAAATGACTTGCATGAGGAGCCCAAGAATGTAAGTGGAAGACCTAGGATCCGAATCCAGGCTGTTTGGTTCCAAATCCACTATGCCTTCTCCTTTGCCTCCCAGATGAATATAGCCACTCTCTCCCTTTCCCCTTTCCCTCCATTATCAGTACAAAGTCATGATCAATGAGTCCTCAAGGTAGCAGGGAAGTAGATTCTTCCGTCTTCATACTTGTGTTCCACCCCTGACCTAGAGCTTGGCATTTCTTGTATCTTAAACTATGGCCCAGAACTAGAAATTCCACTTTCTAATTTTTGTTGTTGTTCAGTCATGTCTGACTCTTCATGGCACTATTTAGAATTTTCTTCACAAAGATACTGGAGTGGTTTGACATTTCTTTCTCCAGCTCATTTTGCAGATGAGGCAATTGAGGCTAATGGGGTTAAATGACTTGCCCAGGATCACACAGCTAGTGTCTGAGGCTGGATATGAACTCAGGTCTTCCTGACTCCAGGCCTAGTGCTGTATCCATTGTCCATGTAGTCACCCCCCACTTTCTAATACCAGCTTCTTTTTTCTTAAATTTTAATTGTAGAAAATTATCCAGCACTTTTTTCTTTCTCCCATCTCTCCCTTCCCTTACTAAAAACCAAAAGAAAACTGGAATAACAAATAAATATAATAAAGCAAAACAAATCCCCATATTAGTCATTGTCCAAAAAGGTATGTTATATTCTGCAATGGTTTGTCCATCATGTCTTTCAGGATGTCAAATGCCACCTTCTTAGAAAGCTCTTCATATCCCATATATTGCTTTTTCTTTTAAAATCTCTACCTTCAATTTGGCAGCATTAATAACAAGTAGCACTTGTATCCTTGTAATGATAAGCTTCCATATATAATAATTATAATATATGAGATTATATATTATAATAATATATAATTACATATTTAATTGAATATATTTAATATAAATTTATATTTAATATTATATTATAATTTAATATAAATAAATTTAACATTAATAAATTTAAATTTAATTTAATTTTTAATTTAAATATATTTAATTTAATAATATAATTATAATAATTAATAATACAATAATTAATAAACTTAATTATAAGTTTCCATTATAAGTTTTGTGATGCTCTAAGTGTTTATTCTAGGTTCCTTTTGGAACCTCTGTCAACAAAAGGGGTTAGTCTAGATGATCATTTAGTTCTAGGTCCTATGATGCCAAGAAATGACAGACCAAATATCATGGAGCATAGCAAGTATGACACTGGAACAAAAATATAGCAGTTGAGATGCCCGGTAATTGACAGGAGGAATACTCAGAAATAAGGGCAATGAAAATCTTAAGTTATTGATTGTCTCAGATGTTCATACTACCTGTCCCCAGATGAGCCCCCAGAAGTGTGTATTGGTTGTCAGATCTGACAAGTTTGGAGAAAGTCTGTATCCTATCTCAGATACACACTTGAGCATGCCCCTCTTTCCTCCTGATTGTACATATCATATGGTTGCTTTTGTATCTCTTGGCACGTAGTTGCAGGATCTCCAATCTTTTCTTCCTGTGACCAGTAATAGATTTCTTCTCTCCAGTTGGCACCTGTGGTTTCTCATCATTATTTTGTAATTCCCAGAAAACTACTTCCTCAGAGTGTCCTTTTCAACTTCCTATGAGAACAGATAATTCAGGACTCCATAAATAAGGCAAATAAAATAAACTACTATAGAAACTGAAAGCTAGAATAAGGACAGTAGAAAATATTTTTACCAAGAGATCCTAACCAAGGGTCTGTGAACTTGTTTTGTAAAATATTTGGATAACTATTTCAATATAATTAGGTTCCTTTGTAATCCTATGTGTTTTATCTTCTGGATTGAAAAAGTATTATCCTGAGAAGGGGTCTACAGGCTTCTCCAGACTGCCAAAGCTGTCCATGATACCAAAACACACCTGAGCTCCTGTTGTAAATGAATAACTATGAGATAGGCATAAATTTTAATATAATTAAGGCCTATAAAATGAATACAGTAGTTTTAGGAAAGACACTTTTTTAAGGCAGGAAAGTGAACTTAATTAATCACAAATAACAGAGCAACAAAGAAAACTAGGATGTTCTCTGGCTGACCCAGTCTGCCTCTTCCCCAAAACCAGTCCAGGCATTGATGTTACTGTCATATCATATGCATAATATGACTTGTGTAATGACAATGGGTAACAGGCATTAATGTAGTATTTTTAAGTGGACAAAAACCTCATAGCCACCCTTTAGGGTAAGTATCATAGGTATTTCAATATTTAGGCATTATTAGCCTGATGTTAGAGATGAAACAGCTGGGTTCCATGAAGGTTAAGTGATTTACGAGCATTTTGAATAGCACGTTTTAAGGCTTGCAAAGTACTTTATGAATATTATTTAATTTTTTCCTTGCCACAGCCTCAGGAGGTAGGTGCCATAATTATCCACATTTTACAGATGGGAGAGGTAAGTGATTTGTCCTCAATCACACAGGTAGTAAGCATTCAAAGCAGAATTGGAACTCAGCACTTACTGATTGCAGGTCCAGTAATCTATCCACTTGTCACTGGTTAGTAAGTGTCACAGGCAGGATTTGAACCCAGGTCTTCCTGCAACAGTTTTAGCTGATTTTGAAGGTTGAGTTTCCTTTGACATTCAGTGCCACCCACCAACCACCATAATGATACCATGTGCAGCTCACTAAGGAGCCACTTTATTCACTGCTGGAAGTTGGCTTGGGAGAACCAAAATAAGCCAGTAAATTATAATGGGGAGCAACAGTGGTTTGAAGAACCAGAATTCATCTGCTCCCTTTTGCTCTTTTTCCCCAGTGACACAGGCCAGAAAACACTGTTGCTTGAACACAAAGAGCCACAGATCTAGGGCCTAAAGAAGATTGAGTTAATAAGTAGTGGAACAAAAACAGAAGATGTGGCACCCAGCCCTGGCCCTGTCTTTCTTTAGAGGACAGGATATCTATCTAATTCATCCTCACTGTGACAATAGGGAAATGTAAAGCATGCCATCAGGTCTGATTTATTTTTTGGGTTGAGAGAGTTCTCCTTTTCAGCCTGTCTGAAACTCTGCATCACTATAAAGTAATGTCAGGATCATTTCACAGCTATGGATGGAATTATTTTCATTGGCATTTCTCCTTTATGATCTCCTTGTCCTCATGTGACTGCTTGCTGACAAACCAGAGCTGTCAAAACCTCCTGTCACTTCTGCGGAAAAAAGCAAAAACTTTCTGACAACATTCTCTTCCTCTGTTGTAGGCTTTCTACCTCATGTCTGCATTTCAACCCTGGTTTGGTGACACCTGAGGGAGGTTGCCAATTATTTCAAAGGCCATTATGCAATCCTAAGCCTTATCACAAAACAAACTTAATTAGGATATATTTTCATCCTAAATGTGTCATCATGTATCCTCATGGAAAGACTGTATGTCACTTTTTTTAAAGTTGACATGGTGTCACAATTCCAAGAAAACTTAAGAATTGGATTGGTTTTATGTAAAGGTAATGGTAGAAGATGGAGGGAAAATCTGTTTCACATGATTTAAGAAATTCTGAGAAGCTATTCCTTCTTCATGATTCAATGACAAAATATTTCTCTTCTACTAACCTAATGCCTATACCATTAGAAATTACTTCCTTTGTCTCTTGTTAAATTACAAAGGCCTCTAGGGAGCATAAGGTATTAAATCAACTGTTCACCCTATAGTTTAAATATTAGTTGTTCAGATGCTTTCCTTTAATAGCAGTTCTTAATCAGAGATCTGGAAACTTAGATAGATAGATAGATAGATAGATAGATAGATAGATAGATAGATATAGACATAGATATATAACTATTTACTTTGTAATCTTGTATATTTTATACATTTAAAATATATATATTTAAAAACATGATTCTGAGAGGGGTCCTTTGATTGTCAAGGGGATCTATCACAAATAAAAAGGCTAAGAATCCCTCTTTTAGCTGAAAGGAGGTTTCATAGAAGAAGGAAGAAATAAAAATAGATCAAAATCCTGGGTGATCCTCAGAGAGGGCAAGTCTCAGCAGGGAAGCCTGAGAAGCAGCATAGAGTCACTGATGAGCATGTCTATGGACATTGAGGCCCATGTCAGGAGAATGAGAGATCTCACAAGGTTAGGAGGCAGAGAATGAGCGTCCTGTGGTAAAGTCATCCCTCCTTCGCTGGACACTATTGGTAGTAGACGAGGCCAAGAGAGATCATAGCTTCAGGGAATTTCCACTAGGTCAGTGGTATGGTACCAGGACCCCTAAAGGCTCCTGAGATTCTGTAGAGTCCATGTGTATAGCAATAATCTTGCTAGCAGCTGCTGTGACTGGGTAAGACCATTAATACCAGCACACAGAAGGGCTGCTGACACACGTTCTTTGATCTGCTTTTCTGAGGAAAGCAACTTTAAGGGGTTAACAATCTCAGTTTAATCAAATATACATATATCATTCACTTAGTTCTGGGGGAAAAGATCAGCCCCCCTGAAATTCAGAGCAAATACAAACAAATTACAAACATCAACAGACAGACCTTGTCTGATTCAAATTGAAGAGGTTTAAGAAAAAATGATGATAGGTAGGGAACCATAGGTTTCTAGGGGTGCTTGAGACCCCAAAATACCTACACACTGGGTCCTGCTGAAAAATTCAACTCAAGCCTTCTCAGCCAAGGGAAAAAACAAAGTTTATTAGGGATTTGCCATAATGGGTTGTCTTAAGAAATCCACCCTTTGTGACGCCTGTCTTCACAAGCAGGCCAGATTCAATCTACTGAGCAAGATTGAATCTGAGCACCTTCATGGAGGCAAGATGGAGATTATATACACAAAGATTGTGGGAGGGATTGAGGGGTGGTCTGGGGTGACTAGGAGAGGGCTTTAGGGAAGGACTTGAGGAGAAGTCTAAGGAGGAGCTTGATGGGACTGGGATGAGGTCAGACTCCAGGGACTAGGATGAGGTCAGACTCCAGGATGGGAAATAGCTGAAGGCTACCTGGAGACAAAAGACAACAGAAGGCTAGGGTATAGATATTTTGATGAGGATTAAGGGTGGGAAGCAGCTGGACCGTGGAGGGCTAGGCTAGGTGGAGATTTGGGCCTAATGATAATGTAAGGCTTATGGCCTTAGGGGAAGGCCAGATCTAGTTGGAAGATTCAAAGAGAGCTCAAGGGGGCTCCCAGAGACTGCGCCCTCATCAAAATCACAATTCATAGTTACCAGAGAAGCACCAACATCTATCTGGGTTACAAAGCCAGGGGGCAGTAACAGTGGCTTGCCCAGAGTCTCAACACTCCTTCCATGAGTGTGCCCCAAAAGTCAAACGCAAAGCTCCCCTCAGCTGTATCCTGTTCAGAGCCCTGAAGGCTCTGACCTCACCCAGGCTGGTGTGATTCATGATTCAATGACAAAATATTTCTCTTCTACTAACCTAATGCCTATACCATTAGAAATTACTTCCTTTGTCTCTTGTTAAATTACAAAGGCCTCTAGGGAACATAAGGTATTAAATCAACCATTCACCCTATAGTTTAAATATTAGTTGTTCAGATGCTTTCCTTTAACAGCAGTTCTTAATCAGAGATCTGGAAACTTTGATAGATAGATAGATAGGTAGATAGATAGATAGATAGATAGATATAGATATATAACTATCCCCAGTATCACATCATATACAAATCAATGACTCCTGGTTGCCTCAATTCTGAGAAATACTCCAAGACAAAGACAGTAAAAAGTTTCCCACCAATTCAAACAAAGGGGAGACTTGATAGTCTTAGCATCCCGAAAGGGAAGAACCAGAAAAGTCTGATTGCCTTAAGAACTAAGAAAGGGTCAAAACTATTTTTTGCAATAATACTGAGATTTTATTTGCTTGTTAAAAACCTCCTCTCTTTTCCAAATACATATCTATGTGAGACCAGATTTTCTTCATATAATTCAATAAAACAACATATGGGACATAGAAGCAGATATGAAAATTTAGCTGTCTTCCATTAAGCCAGATATTTTGTGTAAAAGGAATTTTACACAAGGAATTTTATGTTAAAAAATAAAACAATGGGGCAGCTAGGTAGTGCAGTGCATAGAGCACCAGCCCTGGAGTCAGTAGGACCTGAATTCAAATCCAGCCTCAGACACTTGACACACTTACTAGCTGTGTGACCTTGGGCAAGTCACTTAACCCCAATTGCCCTGCCTTACCCCCTCCAAAATAAATAAATTTTAAAAAAAGTAAAACAATGCTTTTTTGACTTTTTTTTTGTTTTTGAGAATAGAGTTATTTTTATCTAAATATGTTATAACATGTAATAGGTTTGTCACTGTTACTTTAAATTAATTAATGCATAAATATTTTAAATTTTTAATAAGTTTTATTTTTGAGTATGGTAAATATCAATAGATATAACCCATACAAAAAAAAAACCCTTTGAAGCCCTCAATAGTTTTTTAAGAGTGTGAAGGGTGTGGTTACTATTGAGTCATTTCAGTCATGTCCAACTCTCTGTGACCCCATTTGGAGTTTTCTTGGCAAAGATATTAGAGTGCTTTGCCATTTCCTTCTCCAGTTCACTTTATAGTTGAGGAAACTGAGAAGAACAGAATTAAATGACTTGCCCAGGGTCACACAGCTAGGAAGTATCTGAGAATAGACTTGAACTCAGGTCTTCCTCACTCCAGGGCTAGCACTCTATTGTGCTACCCAGCTGCCTGTGTAAAGGGTTCCTGACAACAAAAACATTTGAGAACTGTTATCCTAGACTGAGAGGATCCTGACTGAATGGTAGTGATAGAGCATTTAATAACGCAGTTGAGTGACTGCAAGGTGAGAGACTCAGCAACACGTGGTATTTGGGTCCTTTTCCTTGTTTCTCCATTGTGCTGAAGGGGAGTAACAGGGTTCACTGGTAGCTCTCAATCTGGCTCAAGGCTCATGCTATTCCAGTCACCACACACAACATATACTAGAGAGGGGAGGTATTGAGCATTTATCAAGTGCCTATTATGTGCCAGGCACTGGGCTAAGCACTTCACAGATATCTTATTTGATCCTGATAACCCTGGCAGTTATTATGTGCTGTTTTTAACCCCATTTTATAGTTATGGAATCTGAGGCAGAACAGAGATTAAATGACTTGCCCAGGGTCATACCAAAGAGGTTTGGGTTGAAGGGTGCTGGACACCCCAAAGTGCCAACATGCTGGGGTCCTGCTGAAAGAATTCATCTCAAGTCTTCTCAGCCAAGGGAAAAGACAAAGTTTATTAGGGATTCACCATAATGGGTTTTCTTAAGAAATCCCACCTTTTGTGACACCTGTTTTCACAAGCTGGCCAGATTTAATCTACTGAGCTAGATTGAATCTGAGCACCTTCATGGAGGCAAGATGGAGATTATATACACAAAGATTGTGGGAGGGATCGAGGGGTGGTCTGGGGTGACTAGAGGAGGGATTTAGGGAGGGACTTGAGACAGAGTCTAAGGAGGAGCTTGATGAGACTGGGATGAGGTCAGACTCCAGGGTGAGAAATAGCTGAAGGCTACATGGAGATGACAGATAATAGAGGGCTAGAGTAACAGACCTAGGGTACAGATAGTTTGATCAGGATTAAGGGTGGGAAACAACTAGCCAATGGAGGGCTAGGCTATGTGGAGTTGGGCCCAATGATTATAGTAAGGTTATAGCCTCAGGCCAAGGCCAGATCAAGTGGGAAGATTCAAGTACAGTTCAAGCTGGTGTCCGGAGACTGTATTCCAAGTTTGAGGGGGTTCCCAGAGACTGTACCCTCATCATTACAGCTAGTAGGTATCTGAGGTCATATTTGAACTTCCTGACTCTGGGCTCAGCATGCTGTCCATCGCATCACCCAGGTGCCCTAATTCTAAGCCTATGTCTGTGCCACCGTTTGTGTGTAGGACAGCTTAATTTAAGGCTTTGTTTCTCTATTGACACAAATGGTTTTGTTGTTGTTCCTTTTTAATAATCAAATAAATGAGCACCATAGTACTTTGTATTCTCTATACCTTAAAGTGAGTTTGAGTGACTGTAGATTTGGTCTTCTATAACATTCTGTAATAGCAATTTAGAGTAGAAGATCTTTCCCCCCATTAATAGGCCATGTGACCTGTTTATGTCGCAGGAAGCCTGAGTCACATGTGGTGGGAGGAGCTTGCTGAGAGGAAAAGGAAAGTGTGTCACAGGAAAGGCTGAGAGAGCAGTTATGGCTGTTAATGGTCCTTTAGGGCTGAGGTAAAGAAAGTCGACCTGCGATAGCTGTACTGTGAGTTTTGTGGGAAGACCCCAGCAGGGACTCGGAGAGGTTTTGGGATGGCAAGGCTCCATGTTGTTCCTTGCTGTTATGGTAAAATGGGCCTACTGGTTGTGGAAGCAGATTGCCTATTTATGGGATCTGGTTCTCTGGTGTCTGAATAAATGTTTTACTTCTTCTACCTTCTACCTAGAGAGTCGTTCATACTTCGTGATGTAGAACTACATAGGCATATTCACAATTATCGTCGATGTTATGTTTATGGCCTTGCTGTTACACATTCTTTGTTGAATTGTGCCTTTGCTCATTTGTTCAGTACACATATAAAGTATTCTAAGAGATTTTATAGACGTGAGAAAGGAGGTGTATAGTTTAGAGGTTCCTGATTCCTCCTGTTCTGAATGGTGTTTAGAACTGCAACATAAGACTCTCCTAAAGAAAACGGGACCATGGAAACTCCAGGTTCTATAGTTTTCCTTAATTTGTCCCACAAACAAGCAGAAAATGCAGTGCATTCTGCTCTACTTTGTGATTACTACTCCCATAGCTACTCCCTCCTTGCTAACTCAGCCTAACCTCTTCAATTCAGGCTCAGTCCTCTCTTCACAGCAGCTTCTGCTCTGTCCTTTGATCCCCTAAAACAGCTGTGGCCTTGCTATTCTGACCCTACCACCACCCCCACCCCAGGTCCATACTGAAAACACTTCAACTCTAGCATTGGAATTCCTCCCTCAAGTTCATGGTCTTATCTTATATCTAGCTAACCCATCTCCAAGTCTTGACCTAGGAAGGAACTCAGGGCCATATATTATTATAACGCTGTCTGGGCTCCTCTTCCTATGGGTTGCATGCAGAATGAGAGAAGCGTTTTTATCCCATGAGGGTCAGGGTATGTCCCCCACTAGACATATTTTCCAAGATTCAGGATAACTATAAGTCCAAAACTCTAGGTTGCTCTTTTTTTGGTAGAGATAAGACTAGATTAGGGGCAACTAGTTGGCAAACTGGACAGAATGCTGGGCCTGGAATCAAGAAGACTCATCTTCCTGAGTTCAAATCAAGCCTTAACTAACTGTGTGACCCTGGGAAAGTCACTTAACCCTGTTTACCTAAATTTCCTCATCTATAAAATGAACTGCAGAAGGAAATGGCAAACCACAAAAGTATCTTTGCCAAAAAAAAAAAAACCCAAATGGTATCAGAGAGAGTCAGACATGACTAAAATAACTAAACAATAAACAATAAAGGCTAGATGAAATAGTCCAGGGTGCTATCTTTAATTCTCTAAATAATTAATTTAATATAACAAGTACCTAAAGGTTACCAGAGGGAGCCGTGGCTTCTCCAATGTGTTAGTTAGTCATTAAGCATTTATCAAGCATCTACTATGTCCCAGGCTTTAGGAATACACTGGGGATATAAAGGAAGACAAAAGGTAGTCTCTGCTCTTGAGGAGCTCACCTTCTAATGGGGTGGGAGGGGAGACAAACATGCAAACAATTATGTACAAATAAAATATAGACAGAACGAATTAGAGATAGAGGAAGGGCACTATAGCATTAAGGGGTTGGGAAAGGCTTCTTGGTGAATAGTAGTGTCAAACTTAAGTAGAAATCGGCTCTATTCTTGATGTTGTTCAGTCATGTTTGACTTTTCATGACCCAATTTGAGGTTTTCTCAGAGTGGTTTGCCATTTCCTTCTCCAGGCCATTTTAGTGAGGCAAAGAGGGTTAAGTAACTTGGCCAGAGTCACACAGCTACTAAGTGTCAGGCCAGATTTGAACTCATGAAGAGGAGCCTTCCTTTACTCCAAGACCATCACTCTCTCCACTGAGCCACCTGACTACCCCAAGGCTAGCACAGAGGCTTCATAAAGTAGAGCTGGTCTCCTTCAATTATCCACACAGCTTCTGAAGCTCTCTAACTGCCAAAAAGAGAGCAGCTAATTATTTCTTGAGGTGCCTCCATGATAATTTCCTTCTTTAAAGGTAAAGGAACTAAAAAGGGAGAACTCTTAAGTACACGCATCTCAGCAATGGGAGGAATGGGTTGTTGAGGTGGAAATGATGATGGGAACCCTGAAAGGAAATGACCACTTGGTGTCACGAGTTTGAGATAAAAAGTCAAAGAAAGTTGGGTGTACATAGCCTTGAAATGCCCTTGCATTTTTAAAAGGCATCCAGAGGTGTGCTTAGGTGGTGCAGTGAGTAGAGCACAGTCCCTGGAGTCAGGAGGACCTGAGTTCAAATCCAGCCTCAGACACTTGACACACTTACTAACTATGGCCAAGTCATTTAACCCCAATTGCCCTGACTTCTCCCCTCAAAAAAAGGCATCCAGGAGACTGAGGAAAGGACTGACACCAAAGGATGAAGACAAAGGCATGGTACCATCCGTAAGAATGGTGTCAAGAGTACTGAAATTCACGATGAACTCAGCCTGAGGAAAAAGCTAAAGATGGCAAAAAGGATTTTGGAAGTCATCTGTATTAGGTATAATGGGGAAAAGATCAGCGTCAACAAAGGAAGAGGGGCTGCTGTTCAGGATGGATAGGACAATGACATCTGATGACAGGGAAAAGGCAGACATAGTCATTTCTTATTCGGCTTCTTTTTTATCCAGCATGAAGAATGACCTTTGGATTATAAAGAAAAGAACAAATATGGCTAATGGGTGGTTGACCATTTAGAAAAATAAGGCAATCATAATAGAATGCCTCCTTGCCCTTGATCAGTTCACATTCTCAGGTCCTGAAAGAATTGATGGATATAGTTGCCGAGTCACTGTTGGTGACACTTGAAAGATTGTGGAGAATGAGAGGGGTACCACAAGATTGGAGAATAAATGCTGTTTTCCAAAAATGGAGGTGAAATAGACATTGTAGGCCATGAGTTTGACTTTGATTCCTGGAAAAGTTCTAAAATATATAATTGCAGAGGTAACAACCTCCATCACTCTTCCCTCTTTGGCTCCTAGATTTCCTTAAATGAGCATATTTTCTTACTATAAAGTAAATACCTAGAAAAGGGAAGGGTGAGCACAAAGAACCAATATGGCCATATCAAGTATAAGTCATACCAAATAACCATTATTTCCTTTTTGAATTAAGTTATTCATCTGGCAGATCAGGGGAATGCTATAAATGTAGTTTCCTAGATTATAGTGAATTACTTGCTAAAGTCTCTCATGCTATTCTTGTGAAAAAAAATATGGAGAGGTATGGGGTAAATGACAGTACAATAAGTTGGAGTGGGAAACTGGATGAGAGGTCAAACCAAAAGAATTGTCATTCATTGTTTGATGCCACCTTGGTGAGAGCTCTGCAGTAGTATGCTATGAATCTGTGTCTGGTCCTGTGCTACTTAATATTTTCATCAGTGATTTGCATAAAGGTACAGATAGCAAATGAATCAGATCTGCAGATGACACAAAGCTGAGGAGGGATAGCTAACACAATTGATGACAGAATAAGGATTCAAAACGGTCTTCTTAGGCTAAAACTTTGAGTCAATAGTAATGAGATTAAATGGCAAATGGGTTCCAAAATGAATGTTACAAGTGGAAGACTGCAGAAGCGTTGTTTGAAAAAAAGGTCCAGAGGCTTTACTACATTGCAAACTCATTAGGAATCAAGACCATGATATGGCAACCCAGAAAAATGTTGCAGCATTAAACTGCAATAAGGGAGACATAGCTTCCAGGAATAAGAAAGTGATAGTCTTACTGTGTACTCTAGGCTGATCTGACCATATGTGGAATATTTTGTTTAGTTCTGGGCACCACATTTTAAGAAGGACATTGATAATCTGAAGAATACAACCAGGATTGTTCAAGTTTATGCCATAGGAGGTTTGGTTATAGGAGCTAAGTATTTTTTGCCTGAGGAAGTGAAGATTTAGGAGGGACATGACAGCTGTGTTCAAGAACTTGAAGGGCTGTTACAGGGAAGAAGGATTACATTTGTTCTGTTCACCCCTCCAGAAGGTAGTACTAGGAGTGATAGGTGGAAGTGGGAAAGAGGAAATTTGAGCTTGATGAGAGGGAAAACCTCTTCACAATTGGAACTGTCCGAAACCTGGGTAGACTGCTTTGGGAGGCAATGCTTTCTCCCCCTTTGATTCCTCCCAGACACCTTCACAAAAAAACTGAAAGGCCACATTTAGGATATTCTGTAGATGGCATTCTGTTTCATGAGTCGAACTGGTTGACTCTTGAAGTCTCTTCCAACCCCCAAATACCTGTGATTCTGTAGGTGAAGTGGTTTTTCTCCTTAGCAAGTTGGGAGGGTCCTGAAAGAGGCGAGACAAAGGTGAATCAATCAGGAGTTAGAACTGTTACCATTTGCTATAGACTCTCCTGTTGTTTGTCCTTCATTCTTGAAAAGGACCATGACATCAGGAAGGTGATGTCATGACTTGTAAGTGATTTGGATTTAAGTGAGAGAGGGCTATGCAAAGTCATTGGCCTTACTTACTCTCTCCTCCAGAGCCATCTGGGTCCAGTGACAAGATATAGATCAGGATGACTGGAGATGGCCAGGGATGCAGTAGGAGGCTTTGGCCTTTCTAAGCTAAGGTCTTTCCCAGGTCTCAGTTTGTCTGAGGCAATGCCCATTCAGTGCTTAAGGCTAGGTAAAATGATGCAAAGAATGGCCTCTTTTACCAAGTCAAAAATAAATAAATAAAATCACTCTGGGAGGGGAAGATCCTCAGGATTTCTGGCCAAAACAGAAACAGTTGCTATTTATACTCACTCTGAACCATCAAAACCCAAACAATGACCAAGTGAAGACTGGGTCCCCGAGACCTGTTGTTGTCAAATCAACGAGAGTGATTTGGGTTTACGGCATGGTCCATAAAAAAAGAAATTTAGCTGGTAAACCCCAAGATATCTTGCTAGGTTTCAGCAATCAAAATTTATATTCCTTTGGGCAGAGCACCCACAGGTAATAGAGCAAATGAAAAGAGAATATGAAACAAAGTTAACAAGACTCAGTGAAAGATATGTCATAAAGTAATATTTGAGGTAGCATTTCATGATGTCAGAAAAACAAAATTAGGAACTGACTTGTGTGACGAAAAATATAAAGAAAATCACTGAGTACTAGTGTTGGATGGGGCCTTAGAAGTCACCTAGTCCTGTTGCAGTAGATAGAGCACCGGGCCTGGAGTTGGAAGGAGCTGGGTTCAAATACAGTCTCAGACACTTACTAGCTATATGATTTTGGGCAAGTCACTTAACCCTGTTTACCTCAGTTTCCTCACTTGTAAAACGAGCTAGAGAAGAAAACGGCAAATCCTCCAGTACCTTTGCAAAAAAACCTCAAATGGAGTTGCAGAGTCTGACATTACTGAAACAAAAGAACAGCAGTAGTCCAGCTTTATCTTACAGATGAAGAAATAGAGGCCCTAGAAGGCAAATGAACTTAGTTACCAAAGCTACTTAACAGTATAAGTGAACTGTGCACCAAGCTCACATGTACAATTCTTATAGTTCTTGAGTCAAATTAATTAATTTTGCTTTGCATGTTTTTTCTGACTTATAAAGCTTGATGCTAATATCATATATATTCCTATACACCCTTCTTCTCCAGGTCAGGAATTCTTTTCTTAAAATTTTTCCCAATTACATGCAAAAACAATTTTTCACATTCATTTTTTAAAATTTTGAGTTCCAAATTCTCTCCCTCCCCCCTCATCGAGAAGACAAGCAATTTTATATGTGGAGTCATGTAAAACATATTTTCATATTAGTCATGTTGTGAATAAAAACACAAAACTCTTCCCCCCGCAACAAATAAAAAACTCAAGAAAAATAAAGTTAAAAAAATTATTCAGGGGCAGTTAGGTGGCCCAGTGAGTAGAGCACCAGCCCTGGAGTCAGGAGGACCTGAGTTCAAATCCAGCCTCAGACACTTGACACACTTACTAGCTGTGTGACCTTGGGCAAGTCACTTAACCCCAATTGCCCTGCCTTCCCCCATCAAAAAAAATTTATTCAATCTGCAATCAGATTCCATCAGTTGTTTTTCTGAAGATGGACAGTATTTTTCATCATAAGTCCTTCAGAATTGTCTTAGGTCATTGTAATCCTGAGAAAAGCTAAGTCGCTCACAGCTGACCATCATATAATATTTCTGTTTGCCATGTATACTCTTCTCCTGGTTTTGCACACCTTACTTTGCATCAGTTCACGTAAGTGTTTCCAGGTTTTTCTGAAAGCATCCTGCTCATCATTTCTTTCTTTATTTTTTTAGATTTTGAGATTTTTTATTTTTAGTTTACAACACTCAGTTCTACATAATTTTTTCTTCTGCCCACAAGACGGCATGGAATCCG
Source organism: Trichosurus vulpecula (assembly GCF_011100635.1). NCBI lineage: Eukaryota > Metazoa > Chordata > Mammalia > Diprotodontia > Phalangeridae > Trichosurus > Trichosurus vulpecula. The sequence goes on along the minus strand of NC_050574.1, from coordinate 325,024,433 downwards.
ATATATCTTCTACGTGTAACTTCGCATTGAACTTATTTACACACTAGTGAAGTTGTGAAGAAGAATTATGACCAATGGAATGAATCATGAGAAAGAAGAAACAGAACCAAAAAAAAAACCCAAAAACAAAAGAGAAAAAAAAAAAGGAAAAAAGGGGCGAGGATAAAGTGTGCCCCAATCTGCATTCAGACTCCATAGTTCTTACTCTGGATGTAGTTAACATTCTCCATCATGAGTCATTTGGAGTTGTCTTTGCACCTTGTGTTGCTGAGAAGACCAAAGTCTATCAGGGTGAATCATCACAAAATTCATATATCTGTGACTGTGTATAATGTTCTCCTGGTTCTACTCCACTCACTCAGCATTATATCGTGTAGGATTTTCCAGGTTGCTATGAAGTCTGTATCATCCCCATTTCTTATAGCACAATAGCATTCCATTACCTTCATATACCACAACTTGTTCAGCCATTCCCCAATTGATGGGCATCCCCTTGATTTCCAATTCTTTGCTACTACAAAAAGAGCCGCTATAAATATTTTTGTACATATGGGTCCTTTTCTCACTTGTATGATCTCTTTGGGATACGACTCCAGAAGTGGTATTGCTGGGTCAAAGTGTACGCACATTTTTTATAGCCCTTTGGGCATAGTTCCAAATTGCTCTCCAGAATGGCTGGATCAATTCACAACTCCACCAGCAATGTAACAATGTTCCAATTTTCCCACATCCTCTCCAGCATTTATCATTTTCCTCTTTTGTCATTTTAGCCAATCTGACAGGAGAGATGTGGTACCTAAGAATTGTTTTGATTTGCATTTCTCTAATCGAGCATTTTTTCATATGCCTATAGGTATCTTTAGTTTCTTCTTCTGAACACTGCCTGTTCATATCCTTTGACCATTTCTCAATTGGAGAACGACTTGTATTTCTATAAATTTGGCTCAGTTCCCTGTATATTTTAGAGATGAAACCTTTATCAGAGACACTGGTTGTAAAGATTTTCTCTCAATTTTCTGCTTGCCTCCTAATCTTTGTTGCATTGGCTTTTTTACACAAAAACATTTCTATTTAACATAATCAAAATTATCCATTTTGCATTTTGTAATGCTCTCTATCTCTTGTGTCACGAATTCTTTTCTTTTCCATAAATCTGATAGGTAAACTATTCCTTGCTCTCCCAAATTGCTTATAGTATCAGCCTTTATTCCTAAATCATGAACCCATTTTGACTTTATTTTGGTATATGGTGTAAGATATTGGTCTATGCCCTGTTTCTGCCCTACCATTTTCCAATTTTCCCAGCAGGTTTTGTGAAATAGTGAATTCTTAGCCCAGAAGCTGGATTCTTTGGGATTATCAAAGAGTACATTGCTGTAGTCATTGACTTCTGCATCTTAGGTATCTATCCTATTCCACTGATACATGACTCTGTTTCTTAGCCAGTACAAGGTAGTTTTGATGACTGCTGCTTTACAGTACAGTTTAATATCTGGTATGGCTAGGCCACCTTCCCTAGCATTTCTTTTCATTAATCCCCTAGATATTCTAGATCTCTTGTTCTTCCAGATGAATTTTGTTATTATTTTATCCAGCTCTGTAAAATAATTTTTTGGTAATTCAATTGGTATGGCACTGAATAGATAGATTAATTTAGGTAAAATTGTCATTTTTATTATATTAGCTCGGCCTAACCATGAGCAACTGATATTTTTCCATTTATTTAGATCTGACTTTATTCGCGTGAAAACTGTTTCATAATTATGTCCATATAGGCCTTTGGTTTGTCTTGGCAGATAGACTCCCAAATATTTTATAGTGTCTACAGTAACTTTGAATGGAATTTCTCTTTCTATCTCTTGCTGTTGGGCTTTGTTAGTAATATATAGGAATGCTGAGGATTTATGTGGGTTTATTTTATATCCTGCAACTTTGCTAAAGTTGTTTATTATTTCAAGTACTTTTTTACTTGATTCTCTAGGATTCTCTAAGGAAATCATCATATCATCTGCAAAAAGTGATAATTTAGTTTCTTCTTTGCCTATTCTAATTCCTTCAATTTCTTTTTCTTCTCTTATTGCTACAGCTAATTTTTCTAGTACCAAATTGAATAGTAGGGGTGATAATGGACATCCTTCTTTCATGCCTGATCTTATTGGGAATGCATCTATCTTATCCCCATTACAAATAATGCTTGTTGATGGTTTTAGGTAGATGCTATTTATAATTTTAAGGAAGGCTCCATTTATTCCTGTGTTTTCTAGTGTTTTTAATAGGAATGGGTATTGTATTTTATCAAAAGCTTTTTCTGCATCTATTGAGATGATCATATGGTTTCTGCTAGCTTTGTTGTTGATATGATCAATTATGCTGATAGTTGTCCTAATATTGAACCAGTCTTGCATTCCTGGAATAAATCCCACCTGGTCATAGTGTATTATTCTCATAATAAGTTGCTGTAATCTTTTTGCTAATATTTTATTTAAAATTTTTGCATCAATATTCATTAGAGAAATTGGTCTATAATTTACTTTCTTTGTTTTGACTCTACTTGGTTTGGGTATTAGTACCATATTTGTGTCATAAAAAGAATTTGGTAGGACTCCTTCTTAACCTATTTTCCCAAATAGTCTATAAAATACAGGAATTAATTGTTCTTTAAACATTTGATAAAATTCACAGGTAAAACCATCTGGCCCTGGAGATATTTTTCCTAGGAAGTTCATTGATGGCTTGCTCAATTTCTTTTTCTGAGATGGGAATATTGAGAAATTTTACCTTCTCTTCTGTTAACCTGGTCAATTTATGCTTTTGTAGACATTTGTCCATGTACCCAAGGTTGTCACATTTATGGGCATACAATTGGGCAAAATAATTCCCAATTACTGTTTTGATTTCCTCTTCATTAGAGGTGAACTCACCCTTTTCATTTTTGATACTGGTAATTTGATTTTCTTCTTTTTTTTAATCAAATTGACCAAAGGTTTATCAATTTTATTGGTTTTTTCATAAAACCAGCTCTTTGTTTTATGTATTAGTTCAATAGTTTTCTTGGTTTCAATTTTGTTAATTTCTCCTTTGATTTTTCAGTATTTCTAATTTAGTATTTAGTTGGGGATTTTCAATTTGTTCTTTTTCTAGCTTTTTCAGTTGCATGCCCAATTCACTTGTCTCCTTTTTTTCTATTTTATTCACATAAGCATTTAGAGATATAAAACTTCCCCTAAGAACTGCTTTTGTTGCATCCCATAAGTTTTGGTATGTTGTCTCATTATTGCCATTCTTTTGAATGAAGTTATTAATTGTTTCTCTGATTTGTTCTTTGGCCTACTCATTCATTAGAATTACTTTATTTAGTTTCCAATTAATTTTTAGCTTATTTTTCCATGGTCCTTTATTACAAATAATTTTTATTGCATCATGATCTGAAAAGTATGCTTTGACTACTTCTGCCTTTCTGCACCGTATTGTGAGGTTTTTATGCCCTAGTACATGTTCAATTTTTGAGTATTTGCCAAGTACCCCTGAAAAGAAAGTATATTCCTTTTTATCCCCATTCATTTTTCTCCAGAGGTCTATCATATCTGCCTTTTCTAAAATTCTGTTTACCTCCTTAACTTCTTTCTTATTTATTTTGAGGTTAGATTTATGAAGTTCAGAGAGGGGGAGGTTGAGGTCTCCCATTATTATAGTTTTGCTGTCTATTTCTTCCTGTAACTCCCTTAACTTCTCCTCTAAGAATTTGTATGCCATACCACTTGGTGCATATATGACAAACAATGATATTGCTTCATTGTTTATGGTGCCTTTTAGCAGGATGTAGTGTCCTTCCTTATCTCTCTTAATTAAATCTATCTTTCCTTTTGCTTTGTCTGAGATTAGGATTGCTACTCCTGCTTTTTTTACTCTAAGTGAAGCACAATATATTTTACTCCAGCCTTTTACCTTTACCCTGTGTGTATCCCCCTGTTTCATATGTGTTTCTTGTAAACAGCATATTGTAGGATTATGGTTTTTAATCCATTCTGCTATCTGCTTCCATTTTATGGGAGAGTTCATCCCTTTCACATTCACAGTTATGATTTCTATCTGTGTCTTTTTCTCCATTCTATTTCCCCCCTGTTTATGCTTTTATTTCTCCCTTTCCCCTTCTCCTCCTCAACAAAGGTTTGCTTTTGACTGCCACCTTCCTCAGTTTACCATCCCTCTTGATTCCCCTCCCTTATCTCACCACTTTCCATTTGCTACTTCTTGCCTTCCTTCTGACCATCCCCCTCTCTTATTTCCCCCTTCCCCCTCCTACTTCCTGTAGGACAAGTTAGATTTCTATACTTCTCAGGGTATGTTATTCCCTTCTTGAACCAGATCTGATGACAGTAAAGCCAAATACTGCTCTTCTCCCTCCCTTCTTTCCCTCTACTATAGTGTGTTTTTGTGCCTCATTTGACGTAATTTACCCTTTTCTACTACCCTCTCACCTCTTCTCCCATAACCCTCCCTTTACATCTCTTAATTCTGTTTTTTATCCTTATATCACTTATTTTATACAGACATCCACAGTCTATGTGTATTCCTTTCAATTGTCATAATAGCTGTACTTTCTCAAGATTGATATATATATATATATATATGCATGTGTGTTTGTGTGTGCATATATATATCATACATAAGATGATACAATCCTATATGAAGATGTAAATAATTTGCCGTTATTGATTAATAAGGTTTGTGGGGGGTTTTCCTCCCGTTTACCTTTTTATGTCTCTCTTGAGTTTTGTATTTGAAGATCCAATTTCCCATTGAGTTCTGGCCTTTTCATCAGGAAGGTCTGGAATTCCCTTATTTTGTTGAATATCCATCTCCTTGCCTGAAAAATTATGCTTAATTTTGCTGCGTAGTTGATCCTTGGTTGTAGTCCAAGCTCCTTTGCCCTTCAGAATATCATATTCCAGTTTCTCCTGTCATTTAGTGTAGAAGCTGAAAGATCTTGTGTGATCCTTACTATAGCTCCACAATATTTGAATTGTTTCTTTTTGGCTGCTTGCAGTATTTTCTCCTTGACTTTGTAATTCTGAAATTTGGCTATAATATTTCTTGGTTTTTTCAATTTGGGATCTCTTTCAGGGGGTGATTGGTGGATTCTTTCAACCTCTGGGCAATTATCTTTGATAATTTCTTCGAAGACACTGTCAAGGCTGTTTTTTTTTCATTGTACATTTCTGGTAGACCAATATTTCTTAAATTGTCTCTCCTGGATCTATTTTCCAGGTCAGTTGTTTATCCAATCAGATATTGCACATGTTTTTCTATTTTTTCATTCTTTACATTTTGTTTTACTACTTCTTGATGTCTCATAGAGTCATTAGCTTCCACTTGCTCAATTCTAATTTTTAGTTAGTTGTTGTCTTTATTTTGCTTTTGAGTCTCCTTTTCCAGTTGGTTGATTTTACCTCTCACTGTGTCATTTTCTTTATTTAGATTCTGAATCTCTGTAGCCATTTTGCCAATCTCATTTTTTAAAGACTTGATTTCATCAGTGTTTTTTTTTTCATTTTTTCTTTTACTTCCCTAATTTGGTTTTTAAAATCCTCCTTTAGCTCTTCCAGTAATGCTTTTTGGGCTTGAGACAAGTTCACATTCCCTTTTGAGGTATCAGATGTGGGTATAGTGTCATTGTTATCCTCTTCCAAATTGGTATTTTGATCATGCCTGTTTCCATAAAAAGAATCAAGGTCCTTGGTTTTTTTGTGTTCTTCTTCATGTTCATTAGCTTTTTCCTGGCTTTACAGTGAATGTCTGCTTTTTGGGGCTCAGAGCTCTCTTTCCCAGGATTCTTTTTCTGGGGATTGTGAGTCTAGTTACTGGCTTTATGTATTATAGCCTTCAGTTTCCTGAGGTATGTGGGAGGTGTCTGGTTGCCTGAAGTCTCCTCTTCTCCTGGGGCTGTTCTCCAGCACTGTTGCTCTTCAGCAATGGTCTCAGATGTTTGTTGTTTGTGCTGGTGTCTGCCACTTACCCTGGGGGTTCAAGGGTATGTCTGGGCTCCTGGTGTTGACCCCTGATGGCTCTTTCTCCTGGGACCCAGGAAGTCCCATTTCTCGGTCACTGAAGCCCCACTTCTGTCTCCTCTATTTTTTCCCCGAGGAATTCTCTGGTTCGGGGGGTTGGGGTGGGGCAGGGATTAGAGCTGTTTACCTGGCCATTATGTCTCCCAGAAGTTCCAGAAGACACGTTTCATACTTTTGGGCTGCAAGCTTCAGGAGTTGATGTCTCCCAGCCAGTGGCATTGCGCTGCTGCCTCTCATCGCTTCCACAGATTCCCATCCTGTGTTGGAAAGCCTGGCCTCATCATTTCTTATAGTGCAACAATATTCCATCACAATCATATTAGGTCTGGGATTCTTAACCATCTTTGTATCATTGACCTCTTTGGCACTCCGGTCAAGTTTATGACCCACCCCCTCTCACACAATTGTTAAAAACATTACGTAATACATGTATTACATAATAACGTAAAACATGCACAAAATAAAATATATAGGATTTCAAAGGAAAGAAATTCTTTTGAAATACAGTTACTGAAGTATTAAGGAAACAAATTCACAGACCCCATGTTAAGAACTCCTTGTTTATGCCAAACTATTCAGTCATCACTGCTGATCTCCCTACACTTACTAACAGAGGGCTCACACACTAAGGTCTTCTCAGTCTCTTTGGAGAGAAGCCATAGACCTCTCCCTCTCAGAAGCCTTCCTCCCAACAGCTGGCAGCTGCCAGCCCTATGCACAATCAGTAAGATGTCTGCAAGAGATCTCATCTTTTTCTATGGCATTTTTTCCCTTTTGATTTGTTGGTTGTGCTGAAATTGTTGTTCTATAATAGTTCAGAGGATGTTGAACTAAAGAGAAAATTGCCCTCAATAAAAATGAACTACACCAAATTCTCTTCTCTCCCTGTGAAAATGATTCTTTTATATTTTGTTCTTCTGGTGATAACACCTAAGGAAAAAAATGATCCTGTAGTATATTATTTCCCAATTACCTTCCCAGGTATTGGTTGGAGGTAGAAGAGAAGAACATGATCATGAAGCTCATAACATTTGATCTTTTCTAGACTCCTGAAAACCTGGGAATCAATTTCATAAGCTAAATCAATATCAGGTGTCACCTGGTGGCAGGTAAGGGCAAGTCTGTGGTTTTTCTAAGACCATGCAGAAATAGAGTTTTTCACATATTGGAGAAAGGGAGAGAAAGGAGGCAAAAACATCAGTGAAAACCCTAGCTAGAGCATCAACGACAGGCTCAAAAGATCATAGGGTCACATCAGAGATCTTAGAGGCCATTTAGTCTACCTCCTTCACTTTATAGATGAGGAAACTGAGGCCCAGAGAGATTAAGGATCTTGCCCAAGATCACACAGAAAGTCAGGGTCAGAGTCAAGATTCAAACTCAAGTCCTTTGACCCCAAATCCAGTATTCTTTCTATTATACCATGACAAAAAAAGATCTTCAGATTCAAATTTGTATTTGCCTCATCCATCTTTTTCCTCTTTTCTTACCTTCCCATGTCAAGGAACTAAGAGAATACCACTGACTCAGAGCACCTCAAGAACCATTTATTCAAGACTGGCTTTTCCCCAAGTAATAAACTGAAAAAAATTTCCCCATACTAGGATCATTGTGTGAGGACAGAAGGTCTTCCATCTCCAATCCCAATTTAGTAGTCACAAAAGGCATAGAATGTAATCAGTATAGGAGAGGGAGATACCATCCCTACCTCATTTGATGTGGTCTTGGTGGGTCAAGAATGCAATCACAAAGTGTAAAGAAGAGGTGAAAGAATTTTTCTACAACCCCACAAGAATGTGTACTGAGCTCTTAACAACTTGAAAGGGTTATAGCGGCCATGTCACCAGATGAAAAAAACTAACACCCTATGAAATATCTTGCAATTGGCTGAGGGAATCAATCACATTCCTGGGTCCTATATATGAAAACAGAAAGGCATTCAGCATTTAAGTGCCCCAAGCTCAAATATCCTTTGTGAAAGTAGGCCCCTTTCCTATACCAGATGGTAGAAAAGGCAGGAAGGTGATTCTGTCTCTCCCTGTGTGTGTGTGTGTGTGTGTGTGTGTCTGTCTGTCTGTCTCTATACATCTCAATAACCATTGGCCATATTATCAAAGCTCCTAGAACAGGAGGGGACAGTACATCCAGTTGGAAGAAAGAAATGCATCAGAGAAAAGATAAGGATTCAAAGGGATGGTCACCCAAGGGAAGAGGAAGCTTCAACAAGTGTGATTCATTATGGTAGAAAGCAATACTTACAAAAGGTATATGACACTTATCTAACTACTCAGTAATGGAGCAGTACCTGGGAAACCTGGGTAGCCAATCCAACAGAAGTACTGCACCTAAAGGGAGATGCATGAGGATTCTATGAAGGGAGAAAGGACTTCCCAGACACTCCATGAATCATGGTTGTGAATTACCATACAAAGGTTTGCCTTGCTATTGTTACATTCTAAATTTGAACCCACTGTTTCTATAGAAGCTCTGTATATTTCTAGGATGGTGCATCTCTGGTTTGGGGGAAAATGTTTTGCGTCAACACTTCTAACTATACCATGTTAGTACATGTCTCACTAAAATCTAATTTAATCTACTGCCTTATTTTTAATGGAAAGCCTACCAGTAGAGGGTCATGAGTTACAGTGTTAAGTGGAACTACCCAGAGGGTTACCCCTTAAAGTGTGAGGGTAGTAGCCACCAACCAGAGAATCTGAGCACAATTTTGGGTGAGTAGCCTGAAAAGGATGTTACAATAAGATCATAGATGTAAAGGTGGAAAGGACTACTCCAAACCCATCATTTGACAGAAGAGGAAACTGAGGCACAGAGAAGTTTGAATGAACTGTTCAAGTTCCCACAGATTTTATTTAATAAGCCTAAATTCCAACCCAGGTTATCTGACTCCAAACCAAGCACTCTTTCTGTCATCCGATATTGATCCTTGATTCTCAAGTAGTACTAATATTTCCCACTTGAAGGAATCAAAAGTCCATGTTAACATTTCTTGATTCAGTATCTGACCAAAGTAGACTGAGTGAATGATGGACAGGAGCACAGAGTAACAGCTTCAGTTCTCGCAGAACCATATATCAGAGATGTTGAATCCAGGGCAATAACTGTAGTGCTACCGCTCAAAGAGAGGCAAGTAAAAGTGATGTCCCATTTCCCACGTTCTCTACTCCCCACCCCCATCCCAATTAAATTGTGCTGAGATTTCTCCAGGGCTTGGAAGCAGTCTGACACTTTTTCAGCCAATAGTGGCTATAGTAGACTGGAATTCTAAGTCTATTTCTACAGAATTATCTCTCACATGAACATGAGACTGCATTTGCTGCAGGAAAAACACGGCACAGCCAGTCAAACAAACTATTTTCTCACTCAGAGGCTCTTTTTTTTATTGACAAAGGGAAGCATTTCATTTATAAACCCTCCAGAGATGTGTTGCCTCCTACACGACTAGGGCACATGCACCTAAGTGTTTTTGGAGTATTGTAGAAATAGTCCATCCTTTTATTGTATTCTCTGATATTTTGACACAATTCACTTTCCTAATAGGGAAAAAACTTCATGCCTCAACAGAGCACTTTAGTATGAGTTCACTCCTTGAAAATATTTCCTCCAAGCTTCCATGTGTAGCCACTAACAACCTAACACATCTAGGAACATGGGTGTCTTTTTTTCCTGAGAAGGGTCATTGTTTGGACCAGACTTGTGATTTCATTAGTATAAGAAACTTCCCATAAGGATATTCTCCCTACCAATGCAGATGTGGCACCTACACAGCAACTTACAGTCTTCAAGAGTTGTGTAGGGTGCCAAGTGGTTCAGTGAATTGTTCCAGATCATATACCCATAGGCATCAAAGGCATGACTTGTTCCTAGGTCTTCCCAACTCTGAGACTTGTTCTCATCTACTATACCACATTGTCACTCACAGTTAATTCTCATGTAGGATCAATCATAGATTTAAAGCCAGAAGGAACAGTAGAGGTCAGCTACTCCAATCCTTTCCTTTAATAGATGAGGTAACAGAAGCCCAGAAAGGGTTAGGTAACTTCTCCAAGGTCATGTGTGTAGTAAGTGACAGATCCAGGAATTGAACCAAAGTCTTCTGACACTAATTCAGTAATCCTGCCATTGTACCCCATGACCTCCATAAATCCTTCCCCTGAACCAGAAGTCAGCTACCTGAATTAGGTGATGAATGGAGAAGGGAAGAGAAGTAGCTCTGTCTGGATTTTACAAGGCAGATAGAGAGGAGAAAATCTGTATACCCACTGTACTACCCTTTCCACCTTTCTTCAGAACCTCAAGTCCTAGGAATAGAGAGGCTGATTCATATACAACTCCATTTCTCTATCTCCCCACCCTCTAGGCTCTCTGAGGAAGGAGAGTGGGGCCACCGGGCTCAAAGGGATCAAATTAGACATTTGGGGTCTAATTTTCTAGAAGGATGAGCCATGATACAGATACTTTCTGAGGTTCCTCTAAGAAAGATCTATTTCTTAAATCTTTTCTAGTGGAAAGAGCACCAGATGGAGAATCATTAGCCTTGGGGTCTAATCCAGATTCTGCCACCAAGTAGCCACATAAGCTCAGGCAAGTTTTGGGATTTTTTCCCGATTTGGGCCCCCATTTCCTAATCTTTAAAATGAGAGGTTTAGTGGTTACTAAACTTATCACTGAAATAGACACTATAGCTAGAACTAGTTCTCAGACTGTCCTTTATAGAACATTATAGAACAAAGTCATTTCAAAATCATCAAGCCATTTTCCTAAATTACCTTCTTGATACTACTAAGGCCATTTAGTATATTGTAGTTAACTAGGTTTTTGTTTGTTTGTTTATCTCATCATGGAATCTTTAGGCTGGAATGTCATCCATCTTCATGTTCTAATCTAAAACAATTTGTGAGGTCACCTAGTCCATCCTACTGTCCCTGGATAGATCTGCAGTTGTGTCCCCAGGAAGAGAGCTGTTTCATTTCTTTTCAAACAAACCTATCAATGCTTTTAATTCAGAACAGGAAAACTGCAGTTTATTCAGGTGTGGGGAACACAAAAATTGCTGAGCTGATTTCTTTCAACGTTCCCTTGCCAGCAGTCCCTCAACAAATCCTATTATTTGGGCTGAATCTCAGCATGGAATATTTTAGTCCAGAGAGAACGCTCTGGGCAAATGATAAACACCTGAACACAAAGGTTAAAATGTCTATCCATTAAAACTTCTAAGTGTTTACCATTTTAACCTTAATTTAACCCTCATCATTTTTCTTTTCTTCACTTCTCATCAGTTTTTAGTGCCCTGCTACTAAAAGACATTGAAATGGGGTAGGGACCTGGGGAGGAACGGAAGTCCATTAGAAATACTTATAGGTAGCCTCCAACTTATAAAGAGGTTGTATTCCATGAGCTTGTTTAAAAATTTTCTGCTTAGAACTTTGAAAAATTTTCCAAAATATTATTACTCCTGCCACCACCACCACCACTATTACTACTACTACTATTACTACTACTACTACTTTCCTACTACTACTACTACTGAGTGACCTGGTACAGTGAGAAAAAGTTTGGAGTGGGGTCAAAGAACCTGGATTCTAATCCTAGATCTATTCATTGCAACCAATGTAGCATTGGGCAACCCATCTAACTTCTCTGGGCTTTAGTTTCCTTACCTATAAAATGAGGGGAGGGAGATGGATTAAATGACCTCTGAGATCCTTTTCAGCTCTAAATCTATGAATCTATAAAAATTATAAGTGGTAACCAGAATCATAGGCTAGAGTAGAACCACAAAGAAAAAGCAAAGAAAAATGCAAAAGAACCTGTGGTCCTATACAACCCCCTTCTACTTCTAGAATGGTGATAATGGAATGACACAGAGGGTGACAAAAGTTGGTAAGAAAACTAGTTTGGGAGCTATTTATATAGTTTATCTTCATTATTGGCATTTTATGAGCTCATTGCCCATTGACTAAGACATGGGAATGCTGCTGGAGGAATTGAATGAACCTTGACTTTCTCATTATAAATGAAACCAGAAGAAAGAAGAATCACAACCAAATCAGAGGATGATGACTCACAGAGTCTCATTGGAGATGGAGGTAAGGAGTGGGGTGGAGGAGGGGAAGGAATCTCTTAGTAGAAGGTGGCACTTGAGCTGGATTTCGATGGAAGCTAGATACACTGTGACATAGGGGTCAGGAGGAAGCCGTGTGGGAAAGCCTCTGCAAAGGCACAGAGATGGGAGATGAATTGGTGTGAAGGGGAAAGCAGTTTGTCAGGAATGTAGAGAACATGAAGGGGAGGCTGTGAGCCTGGAAATTAGGGCTAGCTGATAAAGGGCTTTAAAGCAAAACCAATGGAGAAGCTTGTATTTAATCCTAAAGCAAAGGGGAGGTCACTAGAGTTTTGTGAGAAAGGGAGTGACATGATCAGACTAGTGTTTTAGAAACATCAATTTGGTGGCTCTGTGGAGGATAGATTGAAAAGGGGTAGAGGCTGGAATCAGAGAGATGAATTAGCAGGCTATGGCCATAGTCCAGATAGGAGATAATAAGATACTGAATTAAGGTGGTGTCCATTTGGGTGGAAATAAGAGGACAGAGGTGAGCCATATAGTGGAAGTAAAACCAACAAGACCCTCTATGATAAAAAGTACACAGATAAAAATGACACAGAATGATGAGGCATAGATTATGCCTCCATGGTGATCATTGGAAGGAATATCTATATTGAAGAGATCTCAGATCTCCTTGAGTATTTGGGTGACAGTGGTCTTCATGGTGGCATTATAAAATCATGCATGGTCTCCCTAGAAGATCTTTATAAGACCCTTCTATACTTTATTCTTATCTCCAGTCTAGCCTAGAAAGATAGAACCTCCACTCTTGTGGCTCAATCTACTCCTTGCCCATAACAAAAATGACTTTGGAGCAGGCAGAGAGACCAAGGGGACCCTTGAGGTCCTTTGGATAACCTTCTTCCTAAAGAAATTGGGGACATGCCCATTTTATAGATGAGAAAACTGAAGTCATAAGAGGTTAAGTGATTTGCCCAAGGTCACAGAGGACTCCAAATTCAGGTTTGGCACACTTTCAATTGAACCACATTTTTGAAGGACTGGAATTTAGTTGAGAGATCAGAGATAGAAGAACATCTCTGGAAGACATTGGAATAGAAACAATAGCTGAAGATGTGTCTTTATTGAGCTTTTCCAAGGAAAGAGTGTAGGAAGTGGGATGAAGAGGAAGAAAATTCATTGAAGAAAAAGATCATAAAGAAGAATGAAAGAAAAAGTCTTTACATTTTACAATTAATCAATTCTTGATGACCTTGATAGTTCTAGGAGAATGGCAAGGAGAAAGGTCAGATAATGTCAGAATGGTGTTGAAGTACTAGAGACAGTAGGCATAAACCACTTAAGGAACTCTGCTTAGTGAAAGTCAATAGGAAAATAGGATGGTTGCTAGATGGGGTCAAGGCGCCAAGCAGAATTTTCTGAAGAATTGGTAAGACCTGTGTAATATATTGGGTATGTATGTATGGTAGTGACGGAGGAAGGTGTAATCACTGAGATTAGAATCTGAAATAAGATGGAGAAAGGTAGCATGTTCAGAGACTTACATGAGCATTAGTCAGTCAATGAAACTTTTATTAAGCCAGACACTGTGCTAAACTCTGGTGATTAGAAAAAAGGCAAAAACACGCTCTCTGTCCTCAAAAAGCTCACATTCTAATATGGAAGACAATATGCAAATAACTTCATACAAAAATATCCAGTGAAAATAGAAGGTGATCTCAGCTGATGAGGTCTTAGAGACTGGGATGGCCTCCTACAGAAAGTATGGTTTAAACTGAGTATTTAAAAAACTCCATTAGTGGTCTGCTGGAACTAGTACCCCCTTTGGCTCTATTACATAGTGACAGAACCTATACATAACCCCAGCTTAATATCTCAAAATTACCTGTTGTAGACTACAAGGAGAATCAGACAACACAAATCTGTATCAATACAAATCCACAACTGTAACTAGAAAAAAAAAGACTCAAAACACTGCTTGATAAAGAATCGTCAATCAATAAGCATTTATTAAGTGCCTACTATGTGCCAGGAACTGTGCTGAGGATCCGAAGAAAGGGGGGACAAGGGGTCTGCCTTCGAAGAGTTTGCATTCAGATGGGGGAATAATGTGTAAATACTTGGGTATGTATGTACATATGCATATATATGTATATATACATGTTTATATATATGTATATATACACATATGTATATTTGTATATAAAATGTGTGTGTATATATGTATATATACACATACAAATATATATATACACACTTGTACACACATATATACAAACACACGCATACATATGTACGTACATACACATGTGCATGTAGGTACTTCTATGTGTATCCACATTTTCTTTCGGTGAAATCTTAATTGGAAGAGAACAAACCGTACATTAGGAATGTCTCCCTCCTTCCTGCTACAGAATTACAAAATCCCAAGGACAGAAGCACTCTTAGAAACCAGTTAGTCCATTCTGCTGCCTCTGGGAAGAACAGCATGCCAACCATTCAAGGCAGATAAACAACTCTTCTCTTTAGAGTACTCTCTGAAAGAGAGATTCTACAGCCTCCTCTGCTAACTCTGTCCTCCCCCTCTTCCTTTTTCAGGTTGACAAAACACTTAGAATCCCAAACAGTTATAAAGCACTTATGGAACATTAAATATGGAAGAGGAAGCTCATAGTGTGTCTAGGGGCTGGGGAACATGGGGTGGGGGATGGGAGTGATAATCAAATCTGTCTTCAAGCCCACACTTCTTTCCTTCCCAAAAGAATATCTAAGAGACATACCCAGTTAGGCTGTAGGCTATGTTATAATTAGAACAATATGGTCCGATTGAAAAGACATGTGCCTGTTTGCATGAAATGGAAGCATCTGCTGAAATTATTTGAGGTGTCCCATCACTAATTAAAAGTGCTTTCATTTATAGAGGACATGCCATATGGGCTCTGTTGATTCCTGGGTTTCTGTATCTGAATGGGTGGTGGGGGAGTTGTTGAGGGGAGGCGGATGGTGAGGAATACCCGGAAAAAAATATGATTTAGCCTTCCAAAAATTGTCATTACAACACAAGGAGCCACGGGGATCTGTTGGAAGTTGTTTTAGTAAGACACAGGAATTATAGGAGATGCCCTAAGTTGTGCCTGCCTACGCTTGCCTGAACTGATTTAGCTCATCAACTTCCTCCCTGAAGTCTTGTTTTGCCCGCCCCCTTAATTATTCAAACCACACTTTGGACTTCAAGCTTCCATTTGAAGGATCTATTCATCAGAGCTATAACTAGCAATTTTGTAACCTGGGCAAGTAGTTAAAAAAATAAAACGAAATACCAAAGCAAGTGACAGAAAACACTTTCTCGATAATTGGGGGTGGGGTGGGTAAGGAAAAAGATGGAGAAAGATTTGGCAGTAGTGAAGACTAGGTTGCTATCGCTTGGAAGACTAGCATGGGGGAGGGGGTGGTACAAGAAGGCCAAGGAGAGATTCACCTAGGGTATGATCATGGTGATATTAAGGGGAGTTGGTAGCTTCTGTCTTCAACTAATTGTTCTTGCTAACTGGGTGCTTAACTCAGTTTTTTTTCTATAATACTAGAGGACAAATTCTGTCAATATTCACTAAATGTCAGTGCTCTGGTACAAAGTCCTAATTGTGTTGCCCTTAGTTATGGCTCTGCTATGTGTAACCTTTGTCAGAGACGCCTGTGCCATTAAGGGACCAGGTCGCGTTTGGGGCCCTTCATATTTCTCTTGGCTTGGATACACTAAGTAGGCTCTCATTACCCTTTCTAACGTATACTATTCTCTGCAGGTGGGACTGCCTGTTTTCTGGCCTGGTGTTTATTCTCAAAAGTTTGGGGCAGTCATAGTTCTACTAGGCAGTTTGGAGCCTAACTCAGTGGCTCCTAAGCAGAACTGAAACTAAAACAAAGTAGGCCCTGGTGAAGAAAGAATGAAATTTGCCAGCTAAGTGATTTTGGATGAGTCATTTAACTTCCTCATCTGCAAAGTGGGGGTAATAATACATACTGCCTGCCTGCCTCGTTGGGCCATTGAGAAGAAATAACTTTGTAAATACGAAAGCTCTGTATAAAAGTAAATTATTGACACTGTTATTATTATTATTTATTGTTTAAAAGTTGTCTACTGCACTGCTTCACAACTATGAGTTACAAAACGGGCACTGTACTAAGACCTGTAAGACCCTGAGGCCCTTCTTGGCTCTATTACTGTGCCATCCTGGGTAAGTCACTTCATCTTTCAATGGGACTACATCCTAGCCATAGCTAGGAATTTTTCTTTTCCATCTAGGGCAAAAATAGCAGCAAGGGGCAAGTTGATGGCAGCATACATGAGATGGCACTGAATCTGGTCATGTGACCTGACCCTACACGGAATTTAGAGAGGAAAATGTGTCCTTAGAGGCAGGGAGTCAAAGTACTAGGACCCCAAAAAGGTATATGTGATACCAGGGTAAAGGGTCTCGATAATATGCCTGACAAGTGCTCACTGACCTCTCGTTTTCACAAATTATTTTTATTTCATTAAATATTTCCCAATTGCACGTAAAAATAAAAAGCTTTTTAACAATCTTTTTTTTAAACTTCTGAGCTCCAAATTTTCTCCTTCTCTCTTGCCCCTCCCCCTTCTTTAAGAAAGCAAGCACTTTGATTTTGATTATACGTGTGAGCTTATATACCACAACTTGTTCAGCCTTCCTCAAATGATGAACATCCCCTTGATTTCCAATTCTTTGCCCCCACAAGAAGTGCTTCTATAAATATTTTTGAATAGGTCCCCCACAGACTTTTATTTATATCTTTGTGATATAGATTTAATAGTGGTATTGCTGGGTCAAAGGGTATGCACAATTTTATAACCTTTTGTCATAGTTCCAAATTGTTCTCCAGAATTATTTGACTAGTTTACAACTCCACCAACAGCGTATTACTGTCTCGATTTTTTCATATCCTCTCCAGCCCTTACCATTTTCTTTCTCTGAC
The DNA here is from genome assembly GCF_011100635.1 of Trichosurus vulpecula. NCBI lineage: Eukaryota > Metazoa > Chordata > Mammalia > Diprotodontia > Phalangeridae > Trichosurus > Trichosurus vulpecula. Next base: position 325,007,288 of record NC_050574.1, on the reverse strand, counting down.
ATGGCTAATCTGATAGGTAGGAAGTGGCAGCTCAAGTTGTTTTAATTTGCATTTCTTTAATCAGTAGTGATTTAGAGCATTTTTTCATATGTCTACAGATACCTTTGGTTGCTCCTTTCGAAAATTGCCTGTTCATATCCTTTGCCATATTCATTTATCAATTAAGGAATGACTCATATTTTTATAAATTTGGTTTAGTTCCCTATATTTTAGAGAAATTATACCTTTATTGGAGAAAACTGCTGAAATTTTTTTCCCAGTTTCCTGTTTTCCTTCTTGTTTTGGCTACATTAATTTTGTTTGTGCAAAAGCTTTTTAATTTCATGTAATCAAAATGATCTATTTTGCTTCCCTTAATCTCCTCTATCTTTTCTTTGATTATAAACATTTCACTTACCCATAGATCTGACAGGTACATTTTTCCATGCTCCCTTAAATTATTTATAATATTACCCTTTATGTTTAAATCACTTATTCATTTTGACCTTGTCTTGGTATATAGTATGAGAATGTTGGTCTGCCTATCCAGCAATTTTTGTCAAGTGCTGAGTTCTTATCCCAAAAGCTTGAATTTGGGGATGTAAAACACTAGATTACTATGGTAATATATTACTATGTGTTGTGTATCTAATCTAGTCTAATGATTTGTGACTCTATCGCTTAGCTAGTACCAGATTGTTTTCACGATTACCACATTGTAATATAGTTTGAAATTTGGAACTGCTCGGCTACCTTCCTTAACATTTTAAAAATTGATTCCATTGATATTTTTAACCCTTTGCTCTTCCAGTTCAACCATTTCTTCTAGCTCTATGAAATAACTTTTTGGTAGTTTGATTGGTAATGGCAAGTAAATTAATTTAGGTAAAATTATAATTTTTCTTATATTCATGAGCAATTAACATTTCTCCAATTATTTAGATCTGTATAAAAAAGTATGTGAAAAGTGTTGTGCAATTGTGCAATAATTCCTGGGTTTTCTTGGCAGGTAGACTCCCACGTATCTTATATTGGCTGCATTTATGGCCTTTTTCCTTTTATCTCCTCCTATTAGGTTTTTGTGTGTAGCATATAGAAAAGCCGATGAATTCTGTGGATTTATTTTATATCCTGCAACTCTGTTGACATTGTTAATTCTTCCAACTAGTTTTTTTAGCTGATTCTTTAGGGTTCTCTAAGTATACCATCATATCATCTACAAAAAGTGATAGTTTTATTTCCTATTACCTATTTTTATTCCTTCAATTCCTTTTTCTCATCTTAGTGATAGTTAGCATTTCTGTTGTTGTTGTTGTTTGTCCATTCTGGAAGAGGACCAATGACATCAGGAGGGTGATGTCTTGACTTCCAAGTGAATTAGACTTAAGTAAGGCAGAGTTGTGCAAAGTCATCAGCCTCACTTTCTCCTCTAGAATCTTCAGACTCCAGTGGCAAGTCATAGGTCAAGACAACTGGCAACGGCCCAGATGCCGTGTGAGACCTTGGCCTTTTTAATCTAAGGTCTTTCCCAGGTCTGTCTGTCTGAGGCAACATCCATCCAGTAATTAAAGGGTAGGTAAGAATTGAAGGAAAAGATGACCTAGTTTGCCTTCATAAAAGAGTCCATCAAGGAAGGGAAGATCCTCAGAGTTTCTGACCAGAACAGAAACAATTGCTATTTACATTCACTCTGACCCATGAAAACCCAAATAATGATCAAGTGAGGCTTGGGCTGAGACCTATTATTAGCCAATCAGTGAAAGGCAGAGTTATTTGGGTTTAAAGGCATAGTCAAGTAGCTTCAATGGGATCACAATGAGCTTTAACAAAGTTAGCATGTCTAGTACCATGTTGAATAATGGTGATGATCATGGGTTTTCTGGAGTATTTGATTCTTGATTTCTTCATTCTTTCCTTGACTCCTTTATTCACTCCTGATCTTATTGGAAAGGCTTCAACTTTATCCCCATTACAGATAATGCCTACTGGTGGTTTTAGATAGGTACTACTTATCATGGTTCCATTAATTCCTATGCTTTCTAGGAATATCTATTGTGTTTTGTAAAAGGCTTTTTCCACATCTACAGATAAAAACCAAATGATTTTTGGTGTTTTTATTATTGATATGGTCAATTATGCTGATAGTTTTCCTAATATTGAACTATTCCTGCCTTCCTGATATATATCCCACCCTTTTGTAGCATATGATCTTTGTCATATACAGCTCCAATCTTCTTGATAGTAGTTTATTTTTGCATCCTTATTCATTAAGGAAATTTTTCTATAGTTTCCTTTCTCTGTTTTTGCTCTCTCTGGTTAGACATAAAAACCATATTTGTGTCCTAAAAGGAATTTGTTAGGACTGCTTCTTTACCTATTTTTTCCCCAAATATATAGTATTGGAATTAACTGTTCCTTAAATGTTTGGTAGAATTCACTTGTGAATTCATCTGGTCCTAGGAATTTTTCTTAGGGAGCTCATTTATGACTTGCTCAATTTCTTTTCTAAGATGGAGTTATTTAAGTATTCTATTTCTTATTCTATTGATATGGTAAGTTTATATTTTGCAAGTATTTGTTGATTTCACTTAGATTGTCAGTTTGACTGGCATATAATTGGGCAAAATAATACCAAATTATTGTTTTAATTTCATCTTCGTAGGTGGTACATTCACCCTTTTAATTTTTGATGCTAGTAATTTGGTTTTCTTTTTTCATTTTTAAATCAAATTACCCAATGATTTACTATTTTATTGGGCTTTTTTTTCATGAAACCAGTTTCTAGTTTTATTTACTAGTTCAATGCCTTTTTTAAGTTTCAATTTTATTAACCTCTCCTTTTATTTTCAAAGATTTTCATGTTAGTGTTTCACTAGGAATTTTTAATTTGTTCTCCTTCTAGTTTTTTAGTTGTATGTCCAATTCATTGCTCTTTCTCTATTTTACTGATGTGAGCATCTAGAGTTAGAAATTTTCCCCTAAGTATTACTTTGTATGCTTCCCACAAATTTTGGTATGTTCTCTCATTTTTGTTATTCTCTTTAATGAAATTGTTTTTTCCTATAGTTTATTCTTTGACATATTCATTCTTTAAAATTAGATTAGTTTCCAATTAATTTTAGTCACTGCTTCCACAGTCCTTTATTGAATGTATTTTAATTACATTATAGTCTGAAAAGGGTTTATTTAATATTTCTCTTTTCCTACATTTGGTTGTGAAAATTTTAATGCCTAATAGTCAGTTTTTGTGAAGATGCCATATACAACTGAGAAAATTTCCATTCAGTTTTCTCCAGAGACTATCATATCTAACTTTTCTAAGATTCAATTCATCTCCTTAACTTCTTTCTTATTTCTTTTCTTGGATTTATCTAACTCTTAGAGGGAGAAATTGAGGTCCCTCACTAGAATAGTAATATTGTCAATTTTTTGTCCACTCCCTTATTTTAACTCTCCGTGTGTCTCCCTGTTTCAAGTGTGTTTCTTGTAAGCAACATGTTATTGGATTCTGGTTTCCAATCCATGCTGCTATTCATTTCCATTTTATGTGTGAGTTCATCACATTCACAGTGACAACTACTATATATATTTCCTTCTGTGTTATTTTCTTCTGTTTATCCTTCTCTCTCTCTTTTTGTTCTGTCCCTTCACTAGAGTCTGTTTTGCTTCTGACCACTTCCTTCTCTTTTATCTGCTCTCCCTTTCAACACCATCCTTTTCTCTTATGCGATGCCCCTCCTACTTCCCAGTTAGAAAAGGTAGATTTCTATTACAATTGAGTATACACTCATATATACACATATATGTATATACATTCCCTTTTTGAACAAATTTAGATGTGAGGTTCAAGCATTGTCTTTCCCCACTGTCTTGCCAACTATTTATTTTCTTTTCATAATTTTCTTCCTTTGCTTTCATTTCCTTTCCTAATTTTTCCTCTACCACTCTTATTTGATTTTGAAAATCATTTTTAACTCTTCTAGGAATTCTTATTGGGCTTGTATCCAATTAACACTTTTCTTTGAGGTTTTATTTGTAGTTGTTTTGACTTCATTGTCTTTCTGAGTTTGTCTTGAACTTCCCTATCATCATAGTAGATTTTTATGGTCAGGTTTTGTTGTTGTTGTTGTTCATTTTTCTTGATTTGGAACTTTTTGTTATTGTTGGGCTCTGTTTCTGATGAGCATACAGGGAGAGGCTCGCTCAAGTTTCAGGCTTTTTCAAACTGCTATTTTCAGAGCTGCCTCTAGGGGGTTGAAAGTTTTTGGTGCTTCCAAAGTGGTGTGCTCTTGGGAGAGGTGAGGTCACTGCTCTCTTGATCTTTATTCTTTAAATAATTCTTTATTCTTACCCAAGAAGGGCCCCTGATCCTTGGGCATTGCAATCAATACTGTTCCTCTGAGCCCCTCCTCCACTGGAATGAGAAACAGCACTATTCCTCAGGATCCAGATCTTTTGGGGCTGGAAGTAATATTCCTCCTCAGGGCTCCCCCTCCTTCATGACTTAAAGTGCTCCTCTCTTCCCTTGAATTATGACACAGAAGTGGATATAGGTAATGGAGTTGACAAATGATGTATGGTCCTGCATCCAGTACTATCACAGGGGTAACCTGTAATCTGTTTCTGACTAGTTTCCAGTTCCTCTTACCATCTCTGACTTGGGAGGTCCTGAAGCTGCTGCTGCTTCTGTCTCCACCACTTAGTCTCACCACTGTTGTTTTATCCATGTGGACTCTGGGCCAGAATCCTTCCCCATATTACAGATTTCTCTTTTCAACCCAGTTGTCTTGGATTGGAAGAATGTCTCACTCTGACTTTTTATTTTTAGCTCTGACACTCCAGAATTCAGTTTGAAACATTATTTTAAAGTTGTTTGGAGGGGAATGTTGGCTGATTGCTTCTCTATTCTTCCATATTGCCTCTTCCCCAGAAAGTCCCCCACTTCCTTTTGAAGACCTTCAATGACAGAGAGTTCACTACTTCCCAATATAGTCCATTTCACTATTGGACAGCTAGCTCTTAATTGTCAAGAAGTTTTTCCTTACATTGAACCTAAATCTGTAGCTCAGTAAGTTACCCATTGTTCCTGGTTCCTACTTCTAGCCTTATTTTTACTATGGAGTGTATCATGATAAGCTTCTAAAAGTGAATTTCATGTCAAATGGTGAAAATTCTTGTGCTTTTGGTGTTGGGTTCATTTCTATGATATAGCAAAGATGTGCCTTTTAGGGAATCTCTTTTAAGCCCTTGCTATCTTGGCACACAATTCTCTAATTTCAATCTTTCCAGTTATAGCTCACAGGACCCTAGATCTAGAGCTGCAAAGGACTACAGAGGCCATGTACCCCAATATCACTCACTTGTGGCCCCAGCAAAACCATCTTGGCACATGGGCTAAACCAAGTTGAGGGTAAACAACAGGCCTCAGACCCATCAATAAGTTATGGTGCATCTACCCCAAGCACATGAACACTTTCTCTAGCAAAATGGGTAGATGAGAACAATCTGTTCCAATGGCCATGAAGGCAGCTGAAGCAGGTTCTGTGGAACTATTAGAGCTTGGTCAGACACTGAAGACACAACGGTCATCCACTGCATCCCAGGCCATCACCAGTTGTCTTGACTTTTCTCTTGCCACTGGACTTTAATGACTGTAGGAGAGAATGAGGCCAATGACTTTGTGCAACTCTGTCTCACTTAAATCAATTCACATTCAAGTCAAGATATCACTGTGAGATCACTGCTTCTCTTCAAAAATGAAGGATGAACAACTATTTTATTGATGAGGAATTCAAAGTCATATCAGGAGTATCAGAGGCAGGATCTGATCTTCTCTCCTCTGCCTCCAGAGCCAATATAGATATAGATATAAATATAGATATAGATATGGACAGATAGAGAGATAGATTGATAGATTGTCTTCTACTTCGTAAGAACTACTGTAGAAGGGCATTCAGTACAATACTGAATGATCCTCACAGGTTCAGATTTAGAGCTGAAAGGGACTTCAAACATCACAAGATCTTAAATATAGAGCTGGAGGGGCCTTTGAAGTACTCTAGACTAATCCCCTCATTTTCCAATTGAGGAAACTGAGATCCAGTGAGGCAATACATTGCAGTGGAGAGAGCAGAGGATTTGTAGTCAGGAGACCTCAGTTGAAATCCTGGACCAAATCCTGGACCTGCCACCTATGTGGCAGTGTAACTTCTGGCAAATCATGTGGACACAGTATCTTAAACTATAAAATGAAGAAGGTTGGGGTAGATAACTTTAAAGAGCTCTTCCACTGCTAATTCTCTGCTCTATAGTGACTTCCTCAAGGATACATAGATAATAAGGGGAAGAGCTGGGAGCTGAATCCACATCCTCTGGCTACAATGCCTATGGTCTTCACAGTGAATCATACTAACCCATCCTTCATTTCTAAAAAGAGTACATGGTTCCTTGAAATTTGACATAGGAGAAAATGTACTCATATTGCTGACATCATTATAGTGCTTCATAGTTACAAAATACTTTGAGGAGATAAAGGTAGGAGTGTGCTGATAAATGTTTAACAATAGGCACTCTCAAAAAAGAAATATACAGAGGACAAACTTTTAACTTTAATCTGCATTATTACTTTCTTTCATTTTCTTGAGTTTAGACAATCCAGCCCAACTTTGTAACATTTATCTTTCTGAGGTGTAAATGCTTGCACTGAATGTTTAACAATCAGCTATCTTGGGATGGTTGGAGCTGGCTCCAGCTCACCCCTGACACAATCTCTTTTCATATAGACAAAGCTTTATGAGACTTTCACATTGTAAATATCCTCTTATGGTGTGTATTTGTTCAGTTTTGAAGTTAGTTTGCTCAGAGAGGCTATTTCCTGTGTTTAATCTTTCTCTGATTTATTGTTGGGGGTGGTAGTTACATCCTGACACAACTCAATAGTGTTGTTAGATGTGCTTTGAAATTCAGACATAACTTGGTAGTGCAGTGATTAAGAGGGCTGGACCTACAGTCAGAAAAATTGAATTCAAATTCAACCTCAGACACTTACAACTTGTGTGACTCTGGGTAAATTGTTTAATTCCTGTTTGCCTCTATTTCCTCATCTGTAAAATGGGGATAAAAATGACACATACCTGAGGATAAAATGAGAAAATATTTGTAAAGTATTTTACAAACCTTAAAATGCTATATAAATTCTAGTTGTTACTGTTGATGTTATTAATTATTTGTTCAGTCTTTTCAGTTGTGTCCAACTCTTTGTGTCCTCATTTGGGGTTTTCTTGACAAAGATGCTGGAGTGGTTTGCCATTTTCTGTCTCCAGATCATTTTACAGATGAGGAAACTGAGGCAGGAAAGGCTAATTATTATTGCCTATACTCTGGTAGTGGTTCTGAATCCCCTCAAGTATATACTGCCACTATATTGGGTGTCCTGAATGACTGATAGCATTTATTAAGAGCTTACTATTTGTTAAGAACTATGCTAAGTCTTGGGGATACAGATACAAAGATGAGACAGTCCATGCCCTCACGGTGCTTACATTATAAGTGGCTGAAACAAAGTATGTAGGAGAGTGTTAGACAAGGAAGGGAAGTTATGATCTAGAAAGTCACAGGGATGGTGAGCGGAATAATAGGGTGGTTGAATGACAAGCTCGTAGGTAATAGCTATATTTATTTGATTATAGTTTTCAGGACAAGAGGTAGAAAAAGAATGAAGCTGGTGTGGTTTCTAGTAGTCCGGTTTGGGTTCTCTTTCCATCCTTTACCCTTTGAGACACATTCAAGGCCACATATAAATGTTTCCTTGGGTATTGCTTGAAATGGACATTATTGTTTAGTCATTTTCGGTTATGTCTGACTCTGCTTTACCCGATTTGGGATTGTTTTTAGCAAAGATCCTGGAATGGTTTGCCATTTCCTTCTAAAAAATGGATACAGAGACTTTCAAATGAAGATGATGATGATGAAGATGATGATGATGATGATGATAGCTAATAGTCACATAGCACGTACTATAAGCCAGGCATGGTGCTAATTCCTTTACAGCTATTGTCTTATTTGATACTCACAACCCTGGGAAGTAGGTGTTGTTATTATCTTCATTTTACAGATGAGAAAGCTGAGACAAAAAGAGGTTAAGTGACTTGCCCAGGGTCCTAAAAAGTGTCTAAGGACAGATTTGAACCCAGATCTTTCTGACTTCAGACCCATTACTCTATCCACTGTGCCACCTAACTGCTAGGTTCTAGATTCGGTTAATCAAAAATGCTTCTAGAATTAGAGTTCTTAACATTTGTGTGTGTGTGTGTGTGTGTGTGTGTGTGTGTGTGTCACAGTCCCTCTGGCAATCTGGTAAAGCCCAGGGACACCTTCACAGAAGAATGTTTTTAAATGTATAAAATGAAATACATAAGATTATCATGGAAATCAAATATATTAAAAAATGATAATTTTCTACACAAAGTTCATGGACCCTAGGTCAAGAATTCCTCCTCTAGTTGAATTCTGCCTGTACAGACTGATATAGATGGCTGGATGGCTCCCAGGCTTGCTCCAGAATCCCAAACTTTCATGCCAAGTTAGGGAGCACTGCTTTACTGGGCTTTGATCCTCATGCTCCTCTACATTTCTCCCCTTAGACTCCCAGAAATGCTTTCACTCCAGAATATCTCATGCCAGGGGCAGCTCCTTAGTTTAGTTTCATGGTATACTGCTGTCCTTCAGGTAAGGTGTATGTCCTCCATTCCAAATAGAAGATAATAATAATAATGATGATGATGATGGCTATTATTTATACAGCACTTTAAAGGTGGCAAAGTGATTTACAAATCTTATTTTATTTGATCCTGACCAAAACCCTTGGAGATATTGTTGTTATCCAGTGATTCAATCGTTTCTGATTTCCTGTGACCCTGTATGGGATTTTTTTTGGCAAAGATACCACAGTGGTTTGCCATTTTCTCCAAACCATTGGAGGTAGGTGTTGCTATTATTTCCATTTTATAGATGAAGAAACTGGGTAAAACAGGGTTAAGTGACTTGCTCAGGGTCACACAACTAGGAAGTGTCTGAGGGCAGCTTTGAACTCTGGGCTTCCTGAGTCCAAGCCCTTTGCTTTATCTACGGGTCCGCCTAGACACCCCTCTACCTCACTAATTTGTCTTGTTATTATCTAACTCATCCTAAATTGTCTTGAAATTCCAAACACTTCCCTTGGGACATCAATGGATAAAGAGCTTCAGAAGACCTAATCTGGGGTTGGTTAACTTTTTTTTTTTAACATTTTGAAGTTTAACTTTTTAAAGTTCAAATATTTTATTTCCACATAATTGGTTCCGTTTGTAGTTCTGTTTATTTCAGTTTGTGTACTTAAAAAACATAATTCTGAGAAGTGTTTCCTAGGCTTCACTAGACTGCCAAAAGGGTCCATGACACCCATACAAATGGTAAGAACCACTGGGTTGGGGCCGGAGTGGGTAAGGCAGGAGAGACACATATACCTAGATAGTAGAAAAAGTCCGGAGTGCACCATAGAGAGGAATGAGACATGGCCTGAGTACCCTCCTTAAATGGAGGTTCTGGGAGGAACCATCTAATCAGAAGGAGAAACCCATGAGCTGAGGATACTTCCAGTGTGTGAATTCCAGGGCTGGAGTAAGGCTTCAGAATGATGAGTTGTGGGGCATGGCAGCGGAGGTCCAGAGTATAGCCTGGAGAAAAAGGAAAGGAATGGAAGAGAGAGGTCTTTGTCTGTTTCATCTCTCATTATAAGAAGAGATGTTGTCATAGGGGCCATGCTGGGGGTGGGGGGAGGAACTCAATGAAGGATTTTATTCTGTGTTTACTTTCTTGCTTTTCCCATATTTAATATTGGAACTTCAGGTATTGGAGACAGGCTGGTACTTAGAGAAATATTTGGGACAAGATATATTTCTGCTGTCCTTTGAATCAAAGGACTCTCCTTCGCCCTATTCTCCAGGTCCTTTTTATGTTCTTGAGTATAGAAGTATACAGGCAACAGGGCCGTTACACAAACCTACTCCATTCCTTCATGCCTCAGCTGCTGGGCAAATAAGTTCTTTGCTTTCCTATACCCTTCTGGGCAGACAGAGCAGTACTGAAATGGCCAGAGGTAGGGGAAGGGTGAAAGAAAAAAAATGGCCTGGATAATTTACACATTGTATTATCATTCGCAGAATAATCAATAAGGTATTGAGAAATCACACTGATAATATATCCTTCTTCACACTACTGTTTGGACTTGATTGTAAAACAGAAAAGCAAAAGGAATTTAGCTGTGTTTGGATGGTCATTCCAAAGACTTCATCATGACACAGAAGATGAGGAGATCTACTTTTCTTAGACCATAGAGACAGGTGGGAACTCCAAGTAAAGAAGGATGATAGGGATGAGGGCAGAGAGCCTGCATTTCATCACAAAGGTGTCTAAACCTCCAAATGGAAAGAAATCAGTTGGAGTCTAACAAAACTCCTGGCTTTTGGATTAGAAGGCCTAGATTCAAATCCCAGCTCTGCTAATGGCTGCCTATCACTTCATTCAAATTACTTCGATCTCTCGGGGTCTTGATTTCCCCCTATGTAAAATGATGTGGTTGTGTTAAAGGATCTCTAAGGTTCCTTCCAGTTCTCATTCTTATGAATGATAGACTTGGAATCAAAAAGACCCAAGTTCAAACCCTGCCTCAGCAACCTCCCAGCTGTGTGACCCTGGGCAAGTCACTAACCCCTTGTTAGCCTCAGTTTCTTTATCTGTAAAATGGGGATGATAATAACTCTTAACCTCACAGGATTATTGTGAAATGAGATTGTATATGTAAAGCTCTTCACAAATCTTACAGCCCTATAGGCATGCTAGCTATGCTATTAGGTAGTTATTATGAGTATAGATGCCAAGCTGAAATTTAGATATACTCTTTTTCTTCTTTTCCATATCCTTTTTCTTTCTCCAAAACAAAAATCCACTTTAGAAAACTTTTCTTGTCATTTTTATAACCAAGGGAAATTTCAGCAGGATTCTAATATTACAAGTTCATGTGTACTCATCTCACCATAATGTCACTTCCAAAGAGCAACATGGTTTCTAAGTAGCCATATGACCTGTATTATAACACTTCCCCCCTCCCCTTCCTTGACATTCAGAGCCATTCTGTTTTTAGCATTAATCATTGAGTCTCAAAATAAATTCATGACCAGTGAGATTTTAGTGAGGTTTAATAACACCTGGTGCTTTCCCCTAACACATTCATGATATTAAATAGCCACAACCTCCTAACAAGGTTAAAGAAAAATCTATTGTTGTATAAAACATTCCTTAGTCCTTCTGGTACACTGTTGTCACTGCTGTGATGCATTTGTTCACTGGGAGCAATAGGTGCCCAAAGAGGGACAGAACCAAAACAAGAAATCATATTTTTACTGTAAAATTCCTACTGACGATAACCTGAGTTCAGCTAGACTCTGTTTCATTTCTTGCCAATAGAAGCTTATATCCCCACCTTTTGTGATGAGAAATAGGCTCTCTGACTTCATCGTTATCACCCTCTTGTCCTCAGAGTTCTCTCCTGTAGCTATGGCCTACATGAGGAGAATGAGGGTTCTCTTCATCTTCTGTACACTTCTTCAGTAGCAAAGTTTGGACAGTCACTCTCTGGCCATTCACTATGGGGTAACAAGAAAATTCCCTTCAATTTCTACAACAGTAAGTTAAAAGGGTTTCCAAAGATGTAAGCCATATGTAGGCAGGGAATCAGGCACACGTAGTAGCTATAGATTCTAGATTAGTTCAGCTTAGGAGATACCATATAGGAATCCCTAACTTCTGGATACTTCCATCTAGGTAATAGAGTCCACTCCAGGATCTTCTTATCCATGCTTCCTCCAAGAAGAACTTCAAGAGTTCAGAGATGGGAGAGATCAATTTGTACTCAACTGCAAAATCTTGGGGGAAGTCACCATTTAATTCTACTTGATTTTTTAAAAATTAGGGTTTTTTCCTTATTTTTTCTTGCCATACAATGTGCATTTATACTATATACACACACAGACACATATCCACACACACACACACACACACACCAAGACAGAGACAAAAACAGAGACATAGAAGAATGGACAGAAGTGACCTTGCCTCAGAACCAAGATGGTCTAGGTTTAGGAAATACTTCTAATCACACATAGTGGCTGTGTGACTCTGGGCAAGCCACATAGTCTTTCAGCACTTTAGGCCAGTGTTATTAAACTCAAATGCAACAGGGGAACACTAATCCATACATAAGCATTCCTGCAGGCCACATATTGATGTAGTTTAGATGTAATGGTATCTATGGTTTATTGTACTCAATTGTGTTAAATATTTGCTAATTACATTTTAGTCTGGTTTTACCACATTTGGACATCTTTGCTCTAGGCAACTCTCTAAGAATGTAAGTTGCAGAGAAGGTATTGTCTGACCTGCATTGGTAGAGGGGTTTTCTGCACCTGGGAGTTCGCTATATAAGTGAAACCACGGGTCTAGTCACTTTTGCCTATTGCATTTTTTGCATCACTTTCCCTGCATCCTTGCCACTCAGCAAAGTCAGGTTTTCAAAAGGAAGAAAAGAAGCCATTCTGTAAAACCAACCAATATATAACTCATACTTCAAAGTATATGCAACATTCTACACACAGAGTCCCATACCTTTGCCAACATGTGAGAGGTGTGTTTCTTAACTCATCTACAGTAAAAATTTACCATTGAAATCATATAGTGTTAAGTTAATTTTTGTTGTTGCCACTGTTCTTTCTGGTTATATTGCTGTAGAAACTTGAGTAGATTGCTTTCCTGGTTATGATTGCTTCAGCCTGCATTAGTTCACATAAGTCTTCCACTGCTTCTCTGCAAGATTCATAATTATTATTTCATTTCTCACAGTTCAATCATATTCCATTTCATCCATTTAACATAATTTGTTTAATTATAACTGAATTACAGGTCATCTAATTTGTTTCCAATTTTTTGTTATGCCAAAAATTCTGCTAGTGAAAATAGTTATGTATATGGAAGCTTTTTTCTGTCTTCAATTTCCTAAAGTGTATACCTAGCAGTCAAGTCTCTATGTCAAAGGGTATTAATATTTAGTTACTATTTTTGTCATAATTCCATAGTACTTTACAGAATGGCTGGCTCAAGTCATTTTTCCAGCAGAGTATTCAAGTACCTGCCTCTCCAAAACCAATACAACTTCCACTGTTCCCATATTTTGTCATCGTTAAAAATTTTCTGGGTGTGAATAAACATTTTAGAACTGTTTTTACTTGGAGTTTTCATATTTTTAGTTATTTGAAGCATTCTTTCACATGACTGTTAAAAGTTTGCAATTCTAAGATGGCAGCTGGAAAGCAGGGACTTCCATGAACTCCCCACCATGTCCCTCCAAAAACCTATAAAAAATGTATCTGAACAAATTCTAGAACTGCAGAACCCACAAAATAGCAGAGGGAAGCAGGGATCCAGCCCAGGACAGCCTGGATGGTTGCTGGATGAGGTCTATCACACACGGAGTAGAGGGGAATGGAGCTCAGTGTGGGTGGCGGCAGGACCAACCAGACAGGGAGCTGGGCAGGAACAGGCCCTAGCACCCTGAATCAGTGAGCTGTGGCACTTACCAGACTTCTCAACCCACAAACACCAAAGACAACAGAGAAGATTAGTGAGAAAAGCTGTGGGGGACAGAGTTTGTGGTTTGGCCACCGCCCCAGGGGCAGCGGGGGTAGAGCAGCTACAGAACTACAGTGGTAGTTGCTTCCAACCCCAGGCCCACGTGGTGGGAGGAAATAAATGGCGAATCAGAGCAGGAATGCAGAGCCTGCTTAAGATTTGTGTCAGGTTCGGGTTAGTGGTTCTTGAGGAAGGAGGAGTGCTGGTGTGGCAGAGCTGGCTGTGTAGAAATAGCTCTGAAATCAACAGCACATCCCCTCAAGCTTGGAACAAAGTATGCTTTGCTCTACAAGCAGTCATAACCTGACAAAAAACTCAAGGGTCAAGTACGTTGGCTGGGAACATGGCCAGGCAGAGAAAAAGCACTCAGATTCAGTCTCAGATTTTGGAATCTTTCTTTGCTGACAAAGAAGACCAAAACATAAAGCCAGAAGAAGTCAACAAAGTCAAAGAGCCTACATCAAAAGCCTCCAAGAAAAACATGAAGTGATCTCAGGCCATGGAAGAGCTCAAAAAGGATTTGGAAAAGCAAGTTAGAGAAGTAGAGGAAAAATTGGGAAGAGAAATGAGAAGGATGCGAGAAAACCATGAAAAACAAGTCAATGACTGGCTAAAGGAGACCCAAAAAATACTTAAGAAAATGACACCTTAAAAAATAGACTAATTCAAATGTCAAAAGAGCTCCAAAAAGCCAATGAGGAGAAGAATGCCTTGAAAGGCAGAATTACCCAAATGGAAAAGGAGGTCCAAAAGACCACTGAAGAAAATACTACCTTAAAAATGAGACTGGAGCAAGTGGAAGCTAGTGACTTTATGAGAAATCAAGATATTATAGAACAGAACCAAAGGAATGAAAAAGTGGAAGACAATGAGAAATATCTCATTGGAAAAACCATTGACCTAGAAAATAGATCCAGGAGAGATAATTTAAAAATTGTTGGACTACCTGAAAGCCATGATCAAAAAAAAGAGCCTAGATATCATCTTTCAAGAAATAATCAAGGAGAACTGCCGTGATATTCTAGAGCCACAGGGCAAAATAGAAATTGAAAGAATCCACAGATTGCCTCCTCAAATAGATACCAAAAAGAAGACTCCTAGGAATATTGTTGCCAAATTCCAGAGCTCCCACGTCAAGGAGAAAATACTGCAAGCAGCCAGAAAGAAACAATTTGAGTATTGTGGGAAAACAATCAGAATAACACAGGATCTGGCAACTTCCACATTAAGGGACCAAAGGGCTTGGAATACGATATTCTGGAGGTCAATGGAGCTAGGATTAAAACCAAGAATCACCTACCCAGCAAAACTGAGTATCATGCTTCAAGGCAAAATATTGATTTTCAACAAAATAGAGGACTTTCAAGCTTTCTCAATGAAAAGACCAGAGCTGACTAGAAAATTTGACTTTCAAACACAAGAATTGAGAGAAGCATGAAAAGGTAAACAAGAAAGAGAAATCATAAGGGACTTACTAAAGTTGAACTGTTTTGTTTACATTCCTACATGGAAAGATGATGTGTATGATTCATGAGACCTCAATATCATAGTAGCTGAAAGGAATGTGCATACATATATGTATACATATATATATATATACATATGTGTATATATATACATATATATATACATATATATATATATATACATATGTGTGTGTCTATGTATATATATATATATACAGAGGGCACCGGGTGAGTTGAATATGAAGGGATGATATCTAAAAGAATAAAATCAAATTAAGGGATAAGAGAGGAATATATTGAGAGAGGGAGAAAGGGAGAGATAGAATGGGGTGAATTATCTCGCATAAAAGTGGCAAGAAAAAGTGGTTCTCTAGGAAGGGAAGAGGGGGCAGGTGAGGAGGAATGAGTAAATCTTGCTGTCATCGGATTTTACCTGAGGAGGGAATACCATACACAATCAATTGGGTATCTTACCCCACAGGAAAGAAGGAGGAAGAAGGTAAAAAAAGGGGGGGGACGATAGAAGGGAGGGCAGATGGGGAGGAGGTAATCAAAAACAAACACTTTCAAAAAGGGACAGGGTCAAGGGAGAAAATTCAATGAAGGGTGTAGGTTACGAAGGAGCAAAACATAGTTAATCTTTCACAACATGAGTATTGTGGAAGGGTTTTGCATAATGATACGCATGTGGCCTATGTTGAATTGCTTGCCTTCTTAGGGAGAGTGGGTGGGGAGGGAAGAGGGGAGAGAATTTGGAACTCAAAGTTTTAAAAACAGACATTCAAAAACAACAACAAAAAAAAAGTTTTTGCATGCAACTAGAAAATAAGATACGCAGGCAATGGGGCATAGAAATTTATCTTGTCCTACAAGAGAAGAAGGGAAAGGGGGATGGGAGGGGAGTGGGGTGACAGATGGGAGGGCTGACTGGGGAACAGGGCAACCAGAATATATGCCATCTTGGAGTGAGCGGGAGGGTAGAAATGGGGAGAAAATTTGTAATTCAATCTCTTGTGAAAATCAATGCTGAAAACTAAATATATTAAATAAATTAAATTTTAAAAAAAATTTTTAAAAAAAGAATGAAAAAAAAGTTTGCAATTCTTCGTTTGTTCATATTTGCCAACCACTTATCCATTGAGGAATAGCTCTTGGTCTTATGTATTTGAATTAATTCCCTTCACATTTTGGACACTAGATTCCTTTCACCAATATCTGATTCAAACATTTTTTTTAAACCAATCAATAGTTTCTTTTCTTATTCTGAGTGCCCTAGGGTTTTATTCATGCAATATCTTTCATGTATATGAAATTATGCACTTTATCTTTGAGCTTATCTCTTTTTCCTCTTTTCCTTGATTAGGTAAGAATGGCTTAGTTTCTTCTGTTTTTTTTTTAATGGTATGACCCTTAATATTACATCAGGTAGGCATTTTGAGCTTATAGTAATACACTATGTTGGTTCAAACCTAGTTTCTGCCAAACTATTTTCTGTTTTTTTCAGCACTGTTTATCTCTTTTGCCTGGTCCAAGCTAAGTTTTCCCTCAGTTTCACTATGAATATAAAGAAAAATTAGTTCTTATCTACTGTCCCAGTTCTTCTCAGTATGGTGACAGTCAAACTGCAACTCTGACTTCCTAAGCAAAAGGTCTTCTCTGGTGCTCAACAACTAGAGCTCTCTACAAAACTAATTCACTCATCTCTTTTATTTACTCCTTTCTACTGGAGCCATGGAATGATAGGAAGATAGACACAGAGTTTAGAGACAAGTAAAATTACTTGTCTGAGGTTAATTAGCTCCCTTGGATTTTTGTTTTCTTAAATGAGAAATGGGAATGGATCCATCTTATCTGTCTCTAATAATTCCTACATTTGTCTGAAAAGGCCTCAGTAAATCACCATGCATAAAAGAGTAAAAAAAGAGAACTTATTCACAAAACTTATGAATCCAAATGGGACTTACTGAAGCCTTGTCTACTCTGCACAGCTTATTGAGACCTCATGAAAGCTGGAGACGGGGAAAGCTGCAAGTTCTTGGACCTACAACTTCAGATGAGCTCCTTTGGCTAGCTGTCTGGACAGTTGCCTGTGGTGTCAATTCAGTGCATAACTGGGAGAAGCATTAGAAATGGCCTCCTATAAGAACCCACTATTTGATGAAAACTGCTGAGAAAACTAGAAAATACTATGGCAGAAACTAGGTACATACCAACCTCTCACACAATATAACAAGACAAAGTCAAAATAGGTATATGATTTACACATAGGGGTGATACCTTAAGCAAATTAGGAGAGGAAGGAATAGTCTTACTCATCAGATCTATGGAGAAAGGAATAATTTATGTCCAAACAGGAGATTGCATTACAAAATGGATAATTTTGATTATATTAAGCTAAACAGCTTTTGCACAGACAAACCAATGCAACCAAGATTAGAAGGAAAGCAAAAAGCTGGGAACTAAATTTTTTACAGCAAATGTCTCAGATAAACTATGATAAATGTCTCATTTCTCAAATATGTAGAGAATTGAGTCAAATTTATAAGAATACAAATCATTCCCTACTTGATAAATGGTCAAAGGATATGAACAGGCAGTTTTCAGATGAATAAATCAAAGCTACCTATAGTCATATAAAAATACTCTAAATCACTATTGATCAGAAAAATGTGAATTAAAACAATTCTGAGGTACCACCTCTCAGCTATCAAATTGTCTAATGTGATAAAAAAGGGAAACCAATATGGGAAAATTGGGTCCCTAACACATTGTTAGTGGAGTTGTGAACTGATTCAACCATTCTGGAGACCAATTTGGAGATATGCCCAAAGAGCAATCAAACTATGTATACCCTTTTTTCCAGCAATACTACTACTATGTCTGTATCCCAAAGAGATCATTTTAAAAAGGAGAAAGGACCCAAAAGGACCAAAATATTTACAGCAGCTCTTTTTTTGGTAGCAAAGAATTGGAAATCAAGGGGATGCCCATCAATTGGGGAATGGCTGAACAAACTATACTATATGAATGTAATGGAATACTATTGTGGTATTAAAATTAATGAGCAGGCAGATTTCAGAAAATCCTGGAAAGGCTTACATGAACTGATGCTGAGTGAAGTGAGCAGAACCAGGAGAACATTTTACATGGTAATAGTAACACTGTGTGATGATAAACTATGATTGACTTAGCTCTTCTCAGCAATATAATGACCAAAGACAATTCCAAAAGATTCATGATGGAAAATGCTATCCACATCTAGAGAAAGAACTGATGGAGTTTGAATACAGATCAAAGCATACTATTTTCATGGTTTTTATTTTCCTTTTGTTCTGTTTCTTCTTTTACAACACGACTAATGTGGAAATATGTTTTACATTATTACACAAGTATAATCTATATCAGATTGCTTGCCATCTTGAGGAGGGAGAATCAGAAGGAGGATGTGAGAAAAATTTGGAACTCAATACCTTTCGAAAGATAAATGTTGAAAATTGTCTTTACCTGTAACTGAAAAAAATAAAATACTATTTAAAAAGCTTTAAAAAAGAAATGGCTTCCAAAAGTTTCCATTTTTATACAGGAAAGGGCATATATTTGTGTGTGTTCATGATATTTTACTACTTTTCCTCATTTCTCAGGAGGTCCAAAGTAGTGATTAGTGGTGTAGTGATAATGAGTCTTCACTCTCTCTCTATCTCTCATCTCTTCTCCTGGATCTGTAGTTCAACATGTTTCGATGTTATAATTGGCAAAATAGGTGAAGGCTGAAGAAAAGTAAGAGAGAAAAGAGTTTGAGTCATCCCATGGCTGACTCAGGAGCCATTCTCTGGAAGAAAGGGGCTTGTTCTCCTGGCCTTGGCTAGGAAATAAGAAACTTTCCTGGAGCATAGAGCTCACTCCTCTCCCTGAGAGGCCATGAACTCTTTTGATGTTATAAAGGAAAAACAAAATAACACATGCCCAAGTTTATTCATGGCCCAAATATCTGATTTAACTCCATTCTCCTTAGCCAGTCTCTAGCCTCTACTCTAAAAAGCATGCCGTAGGTGCAATGAATAGGTTAACAGTCACTCAAGGTCTTTTGCTAAGTACTTCTAAGTAGTTTGAGATTTCATATATATGAGATGGGGCCTTTAGCCTGGAGAAGAGAAGACCCAGGAAGGCCATGATAGTCAAATTCAGATATTTGAAGGGCTTTCCACTGTAAGAGAAAAGGAATTTGTTCTAATTGGCCCCAGAGGACAGAATGAGGAACAATGGCTAGAAGTTATGAAAAAGCAAATTTAGGCTAATTGGAAGGAGAAGCTTCCTTATAATTAGAACTATACAGAAGTGGAAAAGGCTTGCACCCAGGAAGTAGTAGAATCCCTTTCATTGGAAGCATTCAAGCAAATTCCGGATGAGGCATGTTATAGAATTTATTAATATTTATTAATATTTTTAGTTGAACTAGATAACTGCTGAGGTCCCTTCCAGCTCTGAAATCCCATCACTATGATTCTTTGTGAAGACTCTATGCTTGGTGCTGGGGGAAATGCAAAGTTTTGATGGCACAGCTCCTACTCTTATGCTGTTTAGAGTCTAACAAACTGATATGACACATATAAAAATATAATATAGATGTTAGGCCTCAAGTTGGGTCAAAAAAGAAGAGAAGAACTTAGTTAAGCAGAAAAGAGGGTCCAGGTATTGTGTACTAATAACTAGCTTTTATGTAGCACTTTAAGGTTTGCAAATCACTTTTATGTATATTGTCGCATTTGATTCTTACAACAATTTTGTGAGGAAGGTACTATTATTATGCCCATTTTACGGATGAGGAAACTGAGATGAAAAGAAGTTGAAAGATTTACCCAGGGTCACAAAGCTAAGGCAATGTATGTCAGGATTTAGCTCACACATTCCTTTTTATTTAATTTGTACTTTATTTTTTCTTAATTACATATAAACAAAAATTTTTAACATTTGCTTTTTTTAAATTTTGTGTTACAAATTCTCTTCCTCCTTCTCCTTCCTTAAGAAGGCAAGCAATTTGTTATAGATTATGCATGTGTAGCCACACAAAACTTTTCCATATTAGCCATATTGCAAAAGAAAACAGATCAAAAAATAAGAATAATAAAGAAAGTTTAAAAAATTGATTCAATCTGCATTCATATGCCATCAGTTCTTTCTCTGGAGGAAGATGGCATTTTTCATGCTAAGTCCTTCAGGATTGTTTTGGATCATCGTATTGCTGAGAATAGCTAAGTCATTCACAGTTGATCATCTTACAATATTGCTGTTACTGTGTACAATGTTCTCTTGGTTCTGCTCGCTGTACTTGGCATCAATTCTTGTAAGTCTTCTCAAGTTTGTCTGAAAGCATAAAGCTCATCACTTTTTATTGCACAATAGTATTCCATCATAATCATATACCGCAACTTGTTCAGCCATAATCCATTTGATGGTCATTCCCCCAATTTCCAATTCTTTGCCACTACAAGAGCTGCTGTAGATACTTTTGTACAAATAGATCCTTCCCCCTTTTCATTTGTCTCTTTGGGATACAGAGCTAGTAGTGTTATTGCTGAGTCAAAGGGTATGTACACTGTTGTAGACCTTTGGGCATAGCTCCAAATTGTTCTCCAGACTGGTTGGATCACAACTACACCAAGAATGCATTCAAGTCTCTATTTTCCCATATCCACTCCCTTTGTCATCTTTCCCCTCTGTCATATTAGCTAATCTGGTAGGTGTAAGTTGGTACTTCATAATTGTTTCAATTTGTATTTCTCTAATCAATAGTGCTATAGAGCATTTTTCATATGACTATAGATAGCTTTGATTTCTTCTGAAAACTAACTGTTGATATACTTTGACCATTTGTCAATTGGGAAATGACTCATGTTCTCATAAATTCACTTGGCTCTGTATGTTTTTGAGAAATGAAGTCTTTATCAGAGAAATTTATTATAAAAATTTTCCCCCAGTTTCCTGCATCCCTTCAAAAACTTTTTAATTGGATGTAATCAAAATTATCCATTTTGTATCCTGCAATGCTCTCTATTTCTATATTGATCAAAAAGTTTTCCCTTATCCCTAAATCTGACAGATAAAATACATCATGGTCCCTTCATTTGCTTATAGTACACCATTTAAATCATGTATCCATTCTGACCTATTTCAGTATATGGTATGAGATGTTGGTCTATTTTCTGCCAAACTGCTTTTCAGTTTTCCCAGCAGTTTTTGTCAAACAGTGATTAATTTTCCCCAAATCTTGGATCTTTGAGTTTGTCTAACATTAGATTACTACAGTCATTTACTACTTTGTATTGTGTACCTAATCTATTCACTAATCGACCACTCTATTTCTTAGCCAATAACAGGTTGCTTTGATGATTACCACTTCGTAATACAGGTTGAGACCTAGAACTGCTAAGACACCTTCCTTCACATATTTCCTTGATTCTCTTCATATTCTTGACCAGATGAATTTTGTTAATGCTTTTCTAGCTCTATAAAATGATATTTTTTTTTGTATTTTGATTGGTACAATACTGAATAAGTAAGTCATTTGGGCAGAATGTCATTTTTATTATGTTGGCTTGGTCTACCCATGAAAAATTAGTATTTCTCCAATTATTTAGATCTGACTTGATACATGTAAAAAGTGTTTTATAATTGTGTTCATATAGTTTCTGGGTTTGTCTTGGCAGGTAGATCCTGAAGTGTTTTATGTTGTCTGCAGTTGTTTTAAATACAATTTCTCTTTCTATCTCTTCCTGCTAGATTTTGTTGGCAATATATAGAAATGCTGATGATTTGTGTGGGTTTATTTTATATCGTGTAACTTTGTTCAAGTTGTTATTTCAATTAATTTTTAACTGATTCTCTAGGGTTCTCTAAGTATATCCATGATATTATCTGTAACTCAGGCATTCCTGACCTCATTTGTAGCACTCTACCCACTGTGCCACATGGCTGCCTCTGAGAAGGAATAATGTAAGCAAAGTCTTAGAGATACAACGTACATGAAATGTTTGGGGGATAATGCTAAGGCAAATTTGACTATAGTGGGCAATTTATGTAGGGAAGCACTTGGGGAGATAAATATGTGTTAGATTAAAGAGGACCTAGAACACTAAGCTAAAATAAGTTTAGATTTCATTCTTTAGGGAGAAGGAACAATTGAAGAGTTTTTTTTTATTTTAGGAGTGATGTAGGCTTAGTGATTTAAAAAGATTAATCTGGCAGCAGATGGAGAATGGATTGAAAGCAGGTGGGCTTGGAGGCATGGAACCAATTGGGCAACTATTATAATACTCCAGGTGTGGGGTTATTAGGAATAGAACTAGCGTATTCTTAGTAGGAATAGAATGAGATGGGTGTGAGAGACATTACAAAGGAACAATTCCAAGGACTTCTTGACTAACCAGGAGTAAGAAAAGACATAAAGTGAGGAATTTTGAATCATTTTAAAATTTTGCCCTTGGATCTTGAGGAAAACATTTCATAGTACTCATTCTGAACAATTAGATCACAGGTAAAATTATAAATGTTAGAAACAGGAGATAGTTTTGAGTGTAAGATGTTGAACTTGAGGGGATATCAGGACATCCAAGTGAAGATGTCCCCCAGACACTTATAAATCTGAAGTATTGTATTCATTTATTGGTACCACATTTTAAGAGGGCAATTGATGGTGGAGTATAGGCAGAAGTGAGTAAACAGAATAACAAGGAGACTTGAAACCATGTCATAATGTTCAAAAGAATTAAGGGCTACATACCCTGGAAAAGAGAAAATACGTGGGGAGGCATTGGAGATGGGTTATAATAATTTTTTTCTAAGATTTGAATGGTATCACCTCCCCAAAACAGGTATATTCTATGTAATTCTGAGGGTAGAGTTAAGACCAAAAGTAGAAGAGGAAGGTATTTGGATGTCGAAAATAAGCAAAATGTATAATAACTAAAACTTTCCCTAAATAGAACACTACTAAATGAAATGTTACTGAAAGTAATGATTAATACACAACTGGAATTATTCAAGCAGAGAGAGAAAGGGACAAAAATGAAATTTCTAATATCAAAAATGAAAAAGGGAAATTCTTGCTAAACAAAGATTAAAGAAAATTATTAGAAACTACTTTACCCAATAACATACCAACAAAAGCAATGAATAACTATTAACAAACATATAAAACATTCAAATTAACTAAATGATACATATGGAATTTAGATAACCCACTTTCATAGAAAAAGAAATTGAATAAGCCATGAAGCAACTCTGGGGGTGGGGAAGCACACAGGACCAGAATGATTTATAAGTGAATCCTATTAAACATTTAAAGAAAAAATTGTCCAGTTATTACATGAATTGCTTTCAAAAATGTTGTTGTTGTGGTTTCTCCTTTGTTCTCAAAGATGACCATGACATTAGGGAGGTGATGCCATGACATGCAAGTGAATTGGATTTAAGGGGAGGGCTGTACAAAATTTTCACCAACCTCACTTTCTCCTCTGGATCCTTCTGGGACTAGTAGCAAGACACAGATCAGGATGACTAGAGATGGCCCTGGATACAGTGAGAGACCCTGGCCTTTTTAAGCTAAGGTCTTAGTTTGACTAAAAATAGGGAAATAAAGGAATCTAGCCAAATCCCTTCTTTGAGATAGTGTCCTGATACCTGTTAGAAAGAGATAAAGAAGAGAAAGAAAACCATAAAGCAATACATCTAATGGATATCAATGCAAAACCTTGAATAAAATATTATCAAAGAGGCTACAATATATTATAAAAATTATACTCTATAAGCTTGTTAGATTTACTGTATCTATTATGTTTGTACATGTTTGTACATATTTACATGTTGCCTCTCCCATTAGACTTTTTTTTCTTTTGCCTT
This sequence comes from Trichosurus vulpecula, assembly GCF_011100635.1. Taxonomy (NCBI): domain Eukaryota; kingdom Metazoa; phylum Chordata; class Mammalia; order Diprotodontia; family Phalangeridae; genus Trichosurus; species Trichosurus vulpecula. The sequence goes on along the minus strand of NC_050574.1, from coordinate 324,983,229 downwards.
TCCTGATAGCCATTTCACTTAGTATAGTGCCTGGAACATATAGGTACTTAATAAATGCTTGTTGACTGAGTGACTGGAGGGGTGATTCAATATTGGGAAAACATAAGCACAAGATACCATCTTAATAATGGAAACAATAGGAAAAAATCACATGATTATATCAAGAAATGCAGAGGGAAGGAAAGGAAAGGAACAAACATTTATTAAGCCCCTACTATGTGTACTATACCAAAAGCTTTACAAATATCATCTCATTTAATCTTCACAACAACCCTGTGAGATAGGTGATATCACTATACCCTTTCTACTATTGAGGAAACTGAGGTAAACAGAGGAGAATTGACTTGCCCAGGGTCACACAGCTAGAAGGTATCTGAGGGCAAAGTCGAATTCAAGTTTTCTTGACTCCAGGCCCAAAATTCTATCCATGGCACCACCTAGCAGAAAACAAACAAAAAAAAAGGTTTAGACAAAGAGCATTATTTTACATTAAAACATTTAAGAAACATATGAATAAATAGAATATTTCTTGATATGTTAAATAGTATCTTTCTAAAATAAAGAACTAGGACCTGTAATGGAGAAATGTTAGAGATCATTTTAACAAATTCAAGGGTAAAGCTAGGATTTCCACCCTCACAGTAAATAGATAAAAATAACACATTTATTAAGCATTTACTATGTTCCAGGCGTGAAGTGGCAAGGTGGTAATAGGATAAAGCACCAATCCTGGAGTCAAGAGGACCAGGGTTCAAATTCAGCCTCAGATATATACTAGCTGTTTGATCCTGGGCAAGTCACTTAACCCTGTTTTGCCTCAGTTCCTCATCTGTAACCTGAGGGGGAGAAGGAATGACAAAACACTTCAGTATCTTTGCCAAGAAAACCCCAAATGGGGTCATGGAAAGTTGAATGTAGCTGAAATGACTCAACAACAAAAATGTGCCAGCCACTGTGCTAAGTGCTAGGGATACAAGTACACATAAGCAGTAAAGTCTATGTTTTCGACGTGCTTAAATTCAACACATAAAGGAGAGCTGAGAAAGGCCAGAGGAAGGAGGGGAAATGCAGGAGGCAGGAAGAGTGAGTGCAGCCACACTGCAGTGTGGAGAGCAGACAACCAGAAAGTGTAATGGAGGCCTGGACCTCAGCAAAATAAAAGTGAAAGCTCACTTCTCTGGGCTGGAGTCCAAGTTTCTGGTGGGGTGGAAATGATTGAGCTGAAAATGTTCATTACAGCATTCAGATAAGAAAAAGAAATTGAGGGAATTGGCACATGCAAAAGGGAAATAAAATGATCACTTTTAGCAGATGACATTATAGTTTACTTAGAAAAAGCCTAGAATCAACTAAAATTGATTAAATAATTAATAAGGTCAGCAAGATAGCAAAATGGAAAATTAACCACCCAAAAATCAACAGCATTTCTACTTATTGCCAACAAAATCTAGTAGGAAGCTATAGAGAGAGAAATTCTATTCAAAATAAATATAAAAAAAGAACAAGTCTGAATCCACCTTGGAGCAACCTTGAAAATTAGGACTGATGTGTCAAGTACATTTTTATGAAATCCAAAGGATGCTGCTTACAAGGTAAAATATTTTAGAATGTAAACCATAGATATTGCAGTTTGAGAATATAAACATAGAAACCACAGAATGTTCTAACATCCTTGACATTTTCCCTCTATTGCTTAATCCATTTCCTCATTTAAACTGATAAAAATGTAAAGCTGTGCCATGTAGAATTGTATCTGAGGAAAATCTCTTGCCTTAAATGACTTTTATTTCATCTGGGTTTTTTTTGATCCTATAGGATATAAAAAATAATCTGGAAGTCCAGCTACCAAGACATAGGAAATGATGATAATGCAACCACAAAACACTCTTTACAGAAATAAAAACAGACAAATAATTAGATAGATAACTGCTCATTGCAGGCAATGAAAGTGTAATAAAATGACAATACTAGTTAAATTAATTTCAGTCCCATATCAATCAAACCACCCAAGGATTACTTTATAGAACCAGATAAATAATAAAAATTACTCTGTAGGAACAAGACCTGAAGAATGTCACGCGAAATAATGGGGAAGCAGGGAAGGAAGTAGGAAGGAAAGGGGTTTAGCAGTACCATACCTTAAACTATACAGATTAGGTACACAAAACCTAGAAACAATCTAAGATAGTATTCAATAAACCCAAGATCTCCAGTTACTGGGGTAAGGACTCACTATTGACAAAAACTACTGGGAAAATAGTCTAGCAGAAATTAGATTTATCCCTACATCTCATAAAACATACCACAAAAGAGTTCCAAGTAGATACACAACTGAAATATGATAATGTGTACAGAGAAAGAATAGGTAGACACCCATGGACAAAAATTCTATAGGGGAAGACACCGCGGGAAGGCTGGGAAGATGTTAAAGATGAAATTCTGAAGACACAAAGTGAGACAATTCCAATGAGGAAAAATGGGGGCAAGGTTACATGTCTATGGGGGCATGATGGGTTCCCAGAAAATTAATCAACCAACTTAGAGTGGGTTTTTTTGTTTAATTTTACTTTGAAAAAGAAAATTTTATTATTGCTTTTTGAGTTTACATCACAGTCCTTTTATTTCTAAAAACTTTTCCCCAACTCCCTTGAATTCTTCCTTAGGTCAAAGAAAAACATTTTAGCAAAGCCAATACACATACCAAATGGTATTTGTATCTTAAATATCTATACCTCACTCCATAGACCTAACTGACACCTTACTATTTAGAACAAAAAAGGTGTGTTTTCTTATTAGTAATCCTGGTCAGAAATTGTTCCTTACAATTCATCAGTTTGATTGTTTTTTAATGCTATGGACTTTTATTATAAAATTGTATTGTTCTCTTGTTTCAGCTTTCTTGACTATATCTCTTTGTACAAATATTCCTGTTTCTCTGAATCCCTCATATTAATCAATTCTTAGAAAACAACAATAATACCACACTTTGTTTAGCCACTCTGCAGTTGATGGTCACCCATTTTGTTTCTTTCTTTCTTTTTTTGCTATCACAAAGAATGCATTTAAATGTTTTGTTACATATAGAAACTTTCTGTCATTGAATTCCTTAGGATGTCTACTCATTACTGGGAGCTGAAATGTATAAACAATGTAGTGATTTTTCTTGAATAATTTCCGCTTGATTTCCAGAATGGTTTGTCTAATTGCAAGTACAGTATATAAACATGCTTTTCTGCCTTGAGGCCTGCTCACTAACTTTCTGATCACCTTAATTTTGTGTTTGGTGAAGAATTCTCCCCCTAACTATAGTTGTAACAGATAATCTCATGCACTGATCTGATTTTTTTAAAATGTTATGACATTTTACATTTAGCTTAAATGAGGCAGCTAAGTGGCACAGTGGATAGAGCACTGAGCCTGGAGTCAGAAAGACTTGAATTCAAATCCAGTCTCAGACATTTACAATGTGTGACTCTGGGCAAGTCACTTGATCTATTTGTCTCAATTTCCTTATATGTAAAATGATCTGGAGAAGGAAATGGCAAACCACTCCAGTATCTTTGCTAAGAAAACCCCAAATGGGGTCATGGAAAGTTGGACGTGACTGAAACAGCTAAATGTTAACAACAGATTTGTATATGGTGAAAGATGCTTGTCTAAACCTAATGTCTGTCAAACTGTCTTCCAATATTCACCATAATTCTTTCACAATATTGAATCCTTTTCCCAGCAGTTTGTTTTCTTGCATTTGTCCAAATATAAGGTTGCTGTACTCCTCTCTTTCTGAGTCTCAGTTTTCTAACCTATATCACTGAAAGCCTTCTCTATTTAGTAATTAGTATCAAAAATGTTTTGATTATTGCTTCATAATATAGTTTGAGTCATTTGTAGGGTATAAACTCTCTAATTTTTGTTGCTGTTCTTGATAAGTTGTTTCAGTTACATCCAACTCTCTGTGGCTCCATTTGGGGTTCTCTTGGCAAAGATACTGGAATAGTTTGCCATTTCATTCTCCTACTCATTTTACTGAGGCAAACAAGGTTAAGTGATTTGCCCAGGGTCACGCAGCTAGTAAGTGTCTGAGGCCAGATTGACTCCAGGCCTGGTACTCTATCCATTGACCCACCTAGTTGCCCAAACTGTTTAATAGTCATTACTATTCTTTTCTTTCCAGACCCTGTTGTTCTTGAATACTTTTTTGCCCACTATTTCCCTTGATATTCCAGACTTTTGGTTCCTACTGGTGGATTTTTCTATTATTTTGTCTAATTCTGAAAGGTAATGCTTTGGCAGTTTGATTAATATGACACTCAGCCTTCAAATTCACTTAAGGATTATAATCATTTTTGTTGTATTGGTATGGCCTAACCATGAACAATAACTCTCATTTCAATTATTAATCTTCTTTTATTTCTGCATTATCTTTGATTTAAATTAGATGCACATAGATATTGGAATCAAGGGTAGATAATGAAGCACCAATCAATGAAACAAATGAACAAAACATTTATTAATCGACTGTTCAGTACTCTAGGTGCTGGGGATACAAATACAACAAGTGAAAGAATCTTTCTCTCAAAAAAGCTTGCATTCTAAGAGAAGAGATGAGAATTCATGTATAAATACAAATAGAAAAAGCAAATAAAATAAACACAAAAATAGTAAAATGTAAGTATGATAGTTTGGAAGGGAGGTCACTAATAGTCGAGGATTCAGGAAAGGTGGTGTTTGAGCTACATCTTAAAAGAAAAGGGGAACTCTGTGAAGCAGAGGTGAGGAAGAGATACATTCCAGCATTGTGAATATTTGAGGAATAGAGAAAAGACCAGTTTGGCTGGATTGCAGAGTGCTAGGGAAGGAGTAATGTACAACGAGGTTTGAAAGACTTAAAATAACTGGAAAGGCTGGGATGAATGAAAAATGTGAGGCATAGTCTAGTAAGAATAGTATCTGGGACTAAAACTCAGGATGAGCTAAGATTAATGAGAAACACTAAGGGCACCTAAAAAGGCATTTTATTTTAACTTTTAGCTGAGGAGGGAAGGAAGATAAAAGAAGGGATACAATTTCTGTTCAGAATTATAAGGACAGTGATAGTAGATAATGGAGAGAGAGGGCAGAGCTGATTAACTGTTATTTTCTTCTGCCAATATTTGGACAAGAAAGCTGGAAAGAACCGAAAAAAATTTGTCATGGAGAGTTTATACCCTAAATAACTAAGGAGAGAGTGAGAAAACACCCAGATTCCCTTGATGAATTTAACTCAATATACCAATAGATAATTGGATCTACTAATAAGATGGAACTATGAGGTCACGTAGAATAACACTCTTATTTTATAGCTAAGGAAACTGAAGCCCAGAGAGTTTAAGTGATTCATCCAATATCATACAGATTTGGGATTCAAATCCATGGCCAGAGAAATGATTGAGATATTATTTAGCTAGATTTTTAACATGTCATTTGGCAAAGCTTCCCATGCTATTTTTGTGGACAAACGGTGGGATATGAGCAAGATGATAGTATAGTAAAGTGGGTCCCAAATTAGTTAAATGGCCCGATGAAAGTTTATTCATTAATGGTTTGAACTTGTCTTGGAAGAAAATATCTAATTGAGTAACCTAGGGACAAGAGGTTGGTTCTATTTTGACCCTATTCTAAATTTTAGCAATGACTTGGATAAAAGCATAAATGGCATGCCTATGAAATGTTTATCTGACACAAAGTTGAGTAAAAATAGCAAGTATATGGATGACAAAATCAGAATATTTCCAAAGATTAGAACAACAGGTTGAATTTAATAAGATGACATTTATTTGTTAAATACAAAGTTTTATATTTAGGTTGAAAAAATCAACTTCATAAGTTCCAGATAAAGGAGGAGAGACACAGTTCTTCCAAAAAAGATGATGGAGAGGGTAAGGTTAAGTGGCTTAAAAGCTCTGCATCAGTCAACAATGTGATGCAGTTATAGAATCTCAAGCATCAAGAGAGGCTTTGGATAAAGAACAAGGGAAGCAGTCAACCTTGCTGCTTTCTGTCCTGGTCAAATCACATCTGGAATACTATGTTTAGTTCTGGGTATCAGACTTCTAAAAGGACATTGATGAGTTGTAATATGCAGAAAAGCATGAGATTGACAGTGAGAGGCAAAGAGTTCATGACACATAAGAACCTGATGGATGAGCTAGGGATATTTAGCATGGAGAAGAGGAGTCAGAGGAAGCATGATAGCTGTTTTCAAGTATTTGAGGGGCTCTACTGCAGAAGATCATAAGATTGTTGATGTATAACTGGAAACTATCTTAGAAGTCATCCAGCCTAATCCCATACACATGGAGAAAGTAAGGTCAGAGAAGGTATGGGATTTGCCTAAGGTCATACAGATAGGAAGTAGCAGAGCCATGATTTCAACCCAGATTCTCTGACTCCAAAACAAAAGGGATTAAATGTGTCCTGCTTGACACCAGAGACACTAGTAACTCAGGATGGATGTGTCATAGAGGTATACTTGGGCTTAATCTAAGGGGAAAACTCTAACAATTTAGGGGAACGCAAAAATAGAATGGGCTTCAAAGGGAGATAATAGGTTCTCAGTTACTAGAATTTTCAGTCAAAGGCTGGATGATGACTTGTTGGATATGACACAAAGGAGACTGTTGTTAATGTCTAGGTGAAACAGAAATGGTCTAAGGTCCCTTCCAATTCATATTTGGTAACTACAAAAAAAGTATTTGACCAGGTGGAGCTTTCAAAGTGTGCCCCATGGATGTAGACAATGAGTCCATGATAGATTCCCCTAGGAATAACTTTGCTTAATAAACCTTAGAGTATCAACATCAAGTAAAGAGTAAAACAAGAAGATTGTGGTTCATCAAAGATGTTAGTCAGTGCCTTGAAAGATGAACTGAGCATAGCCCAAGGAGAAGAGGAACTCTCTGTTAGTAATGAGGTTCTCCTGATGTTCTGTTTGTGGATAATATTCTACTGATTTTATCAAGCCACAGAATAATTTAGGGTCTTCTCACTGGTTACTTTCATCCTAGAAATTCACCAGCAGACAAATAGTATATATGAAAAACAATAGACACCTCTTAAAAGAGCTTTTCTAGAAGCACTTCACTTACTTTATCTCATTTTATATAAATGTTGCTCATATCGAATCAACAAGCATTTGTTTAGTGCCTGTTGCTGTTTGTCCTTTGCTTTTGAAGAGGACCAATGATATCATGGGATGATGTCTTGACTTGCACATAAATTGGAATTAAGTGAGGCACAGCTGCACAGTCATCAGTCTTACTCTGTCTTGCAGATTCTTTGAAGTCCAGTGGCAAGACAAAAGTCAAGATGACTGGTGATAGTCTGGGTTGCAGTGGATGACCTTGGTGTCTTCAATGTCTGACCAAGCTCTAAGTTCTCCACAGTGCCTGCTTCAGCCACCTTCATGGAACACGTTATTCTGATCTGTCCATTGTGCTGGGGGAAGTCTTCATATGCTTGGTATAGACATTCTTCTAACTCACTTAAGGGTTTGAGGTCTGTCAGTTACCCTCATCTTGGTTTAGCAGCTAAACTTAATAAAAGGATTTGTTCTGTGAAGTTTGAATTCAGTCAAAGGGCCACACTTGAGGACTTAGAGGGCCACATTGGCCTCAAGGCCACAGGTTCCCTACCCCTAGTTTAGTCTTTCTGCCAAAATGGAGCTTCTAGGAGCCACAGGTGCAAGTTGGGTGGCAGGTGGACACCGAAGGTAGATGAACAGCCCTGAAAAAGCCTTTTTCCTAAATGCCCCATGTACCCCATTTAATACCTACTATGTACTCAGATGATGCAATAGCAGGTAGATGGGCAGTTCATTGACATAGCTCATTTTGGATTATTTACCTTCCGTGGATAATCATTTGATTATTCATTGAGTTGAATAAAGGGAGAAGACCAGAATGGAAACTGATCCCAACTTGCTTCATGGTTCAGAAGCCCATTTTTCAAAATACTAATATTCTCCTGGTGAGGCTACATTGCTGTAAATCATGGAACATGACAATCTGAGATGAATCAAAGTTGTTGTTGACTCAGAGGGTAATGGAAAGATGAACGGTAGGTGTAAGGTGGCTGTAGCATATCAAATGTGAAAAAAATTATGACAAAGATATCATCAGGGAACACATATGACTGGAAAAGGAGATGGGCTGGTCAGGGACTAACAGATGGACAGCCCAAGTGTGGAACTTGAATGCTCAAAGAAACAGGGGAAGGCTTTCTCTGCTTTGGGTAGATCTTCAATAAGATTCAGCAGACATTTTTAAAGCAACATTTATGTGAAAAAGATTATATTAGACATTGGCAACACCAAGACAAAAATATAATAGTCCCTACTCTTGAGGAGCTTATGTTCTACTGGAGTAATATCTCTACCCACAGACTGGCTAATGGAGGAGAAAGGAAGCAATAATGAGGCAGATCAGGAAAAGCCTTACATAGCAAACTGAGCCTTAAAAGAAGCTAGGGATCCTAAAAAGCAGAGAAGAGGAATGAACCCATTCCAGGCATAGGAAACAGTCTATACAAAGACACAGAGATGGGAAATAAGGTGCAGAGTTTGGGGAACAGCTAGTAGCCCAGTTGGGATGAACTGCAGAGCATGTGGGCAGTAATATTAAATAAACCTGACAAGGTAAGTGGGAGCCAGATAGTGTAGGGTTTTAGGATTGAAGATATTTTCTCCTATAAAAATTAGGAATTACTGGTGATTTCTCTTTTTTTCTAGCAAGAAAGTTACACAGTCAGACTTGTGTTCTGCAACTATTAATTTGGCAACTAGGTGGAAGACGGATTGAAAATGGGAAAGACTACAAGCAAGGGGACCCTCCCACTAATGATCTGTTGGAAGACATGAACAAGAATTCCATAGAATGGAGAAGCGTGAATGGTATGTGTTCAGTACTAATGGATGAGATATCGATGGGATCGTAAACCAATCCGAGTATTAAAGAAGATTACTTGTTTATTTGTTTTTTTAACTCTAAGATCTTTCAGAATAATTCTTGTTATATGAATAAGATTGTTTATAATCTCTTACTACTGGTATAAAAGTTCTTAGTGGACAACTCAATGTAAACATGAATTCTACCTTCAAAAAGCAAATAACTAAGGTTGAAGTGCATATTACTCTCTTTTGATTGTGGGGGGAAATGAATTATGGACTTATAAGCTGTCAGACACAGACACTAACCAACAAATTTGCCATTGTTGTATGTTTTTCCTTTTTGCTCCTAGTGTCCAAGAAGAAGCATATCTAAACTCATAGTGGTAATTAAAAGTTCTAAGAGGGCAACAATATAAATTGTCCGAATAGTTTGGAAGAAGAGATAGCTCTCTCAGTAAGAAAAATAAAAAATAAAAGTGAAAATGATGACAGACAAGGAAAATTATCTGCAAGGGCCTTGGAAGCCAAGCTGGCTTGAAGTATTACAGTCAAGAGAAGGTTTTGACTTTACAGTAGAGGATTTGAAGTTGGTGAAAAGAGTCATTCTACTGACATTTGATAGGAAAGGCAGTGTTAGATTTAACGATGATATATCACATTTAAAGGTTGCTCATAAAGGTACTGAATTGTCATACCTAGCTGTGTGGTATTAGGTTCCAGTTCAGACTCCACCATTTACTAGCTATGTACCCTTTAGCAAGTCACAATTTTTCTAAGTTTCAATTTCTTCATTGTAAAATGAAAATAAGAATTCTTTCCTTCTGTAGCTCAAAGATTTTTCCTAAAGATAAAATAAATTATTATTATTATTATTCATGTGTATAAATTATATAGATAAAATTATATATCATACATAAATATGTATATTATTATCATTATAATTATTATTATTTTGTAATGCACGTGGGAAACCATTTTGAAAATGAGAGACCTCTGAGTAACGTCAATATTGCTATTACTTCTGTTACAATCCAACCTTACCAGAACATCACGCATTTAAACAACACATTTTACAAAGAGAGATATTAATTTTAAATGAATGTGCAGCAAGATGAACTCATTACTAGATTTTTTTTTCAGAATGATGGTAATGAATGTCAACAATTACTCCTATAAGGTCATCCTTTGGACCTCAATCCTCTACGTACTAAGCTGCTTCATTTAAGCAACCAAACAACATCACACAGTTGACGCTGAAAATGTCATGGCTATTAATTCCTGAACAGATAAACTGCTCTAAGTGCCTTAGTTAACAGGGTACTTATGCCTTTGTACAGAGCAATGGAGGAATTTTTCACTAGCTCTGGAAATCATTCCTTTCTGGGAGATCTCAACCTTATAGTCACAGACTTACCTGAAGGACTCACACTCCCTTTCTTTGATGTTTCAGTCAAGAAGAGTGGAGTTGAATGACCTGAAACCCTCACATGGCACAGACGATAGTAAGGGAGGAAGCTGAGGTCTGCTTCAGGGAACAGAGTGGAGGAGTTGAGATCAGGAGGAAAGTTAGTGTTGACCTTTCTGTCTGTTTATGGAACTCTGGCATGAAGTGGAATGCCATGTGGCCCTAAGGATGTTTCATTGGGACAGCTACATTGTAAACTACAGAGGCTTCAACTACAAGGGCACATCCAAAATGGGGAGAAAAAATAATGATATGCCTTGAACCTAAAAGGTAACGAGATAAATGGTCCAGAACTGTGAGCATGATCAGTATGGATGCTGCCAAGAAAACAAAAGTACTAAAGAATATACAAAACTTCCCAAACTGTTTGCTATTAAAACATCATGAAGAGCTTTTGGAGGGGACCTCCTCTATCACTTAGTTCAATGTTCCTTTCAATGAAGGGAGCCTTTTGATAATGTCAGTCAGTAAGTCAATAAGCATTTATTAAGTGCCTGCTATGTCTCTGATGAAAGGTCATCTAGACTCTGCTTGCTGGAACAATTCCAAAGAAACAGGGTCTAGGTATGGATATGTTGAAATGACAGTATCTTTCCCCCAGAACCCTCTTCTAGACTTCCCAGTTTTCAGGGATAACAGCACCATCTTTCTAGGCTGCCACGTTCTTAAGTTCTTATCCACCCTTGACTTTTCACTCAATTGAAAGTGCTCTTTGAAGTCATCGTTGATCTCTTAACCGTCAAATCCAGTTTTCTTGATCCTTGTCCTTCTTGATCTCTCCAAAGCATTTGATACTTTTGGCCCTCTTGGATTCTTACTCGCTTGTCTCTGACTTGTTGTGACACTGCTGTCTCTTAGTTCTCCTATCTGTTTGACTGCTCCTTCTTTGTGTCCTTTCCTATATCGTTTTCTACCTAATGACTCCTAACTGGGTTATTCCAAAGCTCTGTCCTGGGCCTTTTTCTTTCTCTCCTTAGACTTTCTCATTGTTGAAGTTATCAGCTTCCATGGGTTTGATTATTATTTGTACAAGTTAAGCAGATCAGTGGCACAATAGAAAATATGTTGGATTTAGAGTCCAAGAATCAAGAAGACATGAGTTCAAATGTTGCCTCAGACACTTAATAATATTGAGCCCCATGAGAACTACTGAACCTCTCTCAGCTTCAATTTCCGTATTTGAAAAGTGGACATAATAGTAATAGTACCTACTTCTGACAGTTTTATTGTGTCTCAAATAAGATAACACGTAAAACTCTTCATAAGTCTTTAAGTGCTATATAAATATTAATTATTATCAAGTCAATAAATGCTCATTAAGCACTTACTACATGCCAAGCCCTGTCTGCCAAGCACTATGGATACAAAGAAAGGTTAAAAAACAGTCCCTGCTCTCAAGGACTTTGCAGTATAATGGGAAGACAACACAAAAAAATCCATGCACAAACGAGATATAGTTGGGATAAATTGGAGATAATCAATAGGGAGAAAGCACTGGCTTCAAGGAGGATCAGGAAAGGCTTCTTGTAAAAGGTAGAATTTTTTTCAGGAACTTAAATAAAGCCAGGGAGGCCAGGAGGCAGAAATGAGGAGGGAATTAATTCCAGACTTTGGAGTCAACCAGTGAAAATGCCTAGAGTTGGGAAATAGAGTGTCTTATGTGAGAGACAGCAAGAAGAACAGTGTCACTGGATCAGAGTATGTAGAAAAAGCAAGGTATAAGAATACTGGAAACATAGGAAGTCTAGGTTATGATGGGTTTAAATGCCAAAAAGAGCATGTTATATTTGATCTTGAAGGTAATCATGAAGCACTGCAGTTATTATTATTATTATTAAACTAAAGCCTTGATTTTTCTCCTGAATTCAAGTCCCACGTCACGAGCTGCCTACTGGACAGCTGGCACATCACCAGTTGTCTTGACTTTTGTCTTGCCACTAGACACAGATGATCCTGGAGGAGAGGGTGAGGCTGATGAATTCTCACAGCTCTGCCTCCCTTAAATCTAATCCAGGAACAAGTCAAGATATCACTTTCCTGATGTCATTGGTCCTCTTCAAGAATAAAGATCAAACAACAGCACCTGGACATCTTGAACTGGATGTCCAGGCATCCCTAACTTAACATATTAAAACTAAATCACACTTTTCACCCAAACCCAGCCTTGTTCCCAGCATCTCTGTTTCTGCTGAGGGTATCAAAATTCTTTTAGTCATCCACATTCTCAACCTTGGCATTATATTTGACTTCTTACTTTTCTTCCCCCCACATATCTAATCAGTTGTCACTTTTGTCATTTCTACTGCTATAACATCTTCCATATCTGTTCAGTTATCTCTACCCCTACGACCAATACCCAAGTTCAGACCCTTATCATCTCTTACCTGGACCATTCTTAAATAGTCTTCCTAACTCCCCACAGCCTTCCCACCCCAATCTATTCTCCACATAGCTGCCAAAGCGACTTTCCTAAAAGGCCGAACATGTCATGCTCCCACATCTACTTAGCAGATTTTGGTGTCTCCCTCTCTAGGATCAAATAGCATTGCCCTTATTGAATCATTTTTCAATTTCTATTTTAATAAGCTTTATAATATACATAATTATTAGGCAACTAAAGACAGCTAGGTGGCACAGTGGATAGAGTGCTGGGCTTGGATTCAGGAACACCTGAGTGTAAATCCTATATCAGACACTTGTGAACTATGTCACCCTAGACAAGTCACCTAGCTTCTCTCATCCTTACTTTCCTCATCTTTAAGAGAAAGAAGGAAAGAAAGAAAGAAAAATGTGTTAGATTCAATCTCCTCTAAGATCTCTTCCCACACTCAATCTATGATCCTGCAGGAGGACATATTTTCAAAATTTATGCATAAACAAACATATATTTGGGGCTCTATTTTTTAAATAATAGGGTTATACAATTAAAATCGTCAGAAGGCCAGTGGTTTAAATGAAGTCCGGCTCATGAGTTCAGTATCACATAAGCTTGGCATAAACCACGGCCACAAATTTCAATTTTAAGCTCTGGTCATCTGTCCAGAAAAATGCAAAGAATAAGGACTAGATGAGAACATTTGAATGGATCAGGGTAAACCCTTTCTGACTATTAAATCAAAGTATTCATCCTACTAATGGTGGGTCATGAGGGTCAATTTTTTATACATAGAAAAATAGATTAAATTGTCATGGCAGTATTGTATTTAAATAATTCGTAGCTTCTCTGGGGATATGTCTGATTACCTCATCTTCAGCAAGACTGCACTAAGACATGCAGTTTGGCATGTCAATGTCCAATGACTCCCCTCTGAAACCTCTTCCTGTGAGCAGCTGGTAACATCAGACTATCATGAGATGAGCAGTGTCTAGGTGAGAGCCCAAGATCACTAATAATTATTGTAATGTCACAATTAAAACTGTGAAATGTTCTGCCAATATTTTAAAGTCCTTTAACAGTAGTAGAAGTGGTTGTAATTACACATGTGTGCCTTTTTGCATAGGCTTTCAATCATCTTCTTAAGGGGATTATGACATAAATAGCAATGCGATATTAAGAATCGAAGATTTGGTAGGAGAAAAAGAACAAAGGAAAATGAGGTGGGTTATCACTTCAATTCAAGAGATAATTATTTAAGCAATGTGCTAAGCTGGGCCACAAAAAGATGAATTAGACACAATCCCTGCCCTCAGGGAGCTGAAAATTAAGTAGAGGAGATAAGACATGAACACAAATGACTGAAATATGAAATAGGCTATGATAAGTACATAGGAGAGGCACAAAGTCCCTAGACAAATTTTAAGAGGGGGAAATTAAGTACAGCAGGGAGGAAACACCAATGAGACTTGGTAGCTGATTGGTTGTGGAAGGTAAGAAAAAAGAAGGTGTCACTGATGATTTTAAGTTTTCATGTCTAGGTGACTGGGAAGATGTTACTCCACCCACCCACCCCCAGGGTATGCTTCTGATTTCCAAGACTTCAAATCATACTCCAACTTCAGTCTCACCTTAACAACTCCCTAAGTTCCTGGGGCCTCTTCACCCTAGAACATCCCTCTGATATGCAAATCCCCTTTTGCCAATTGTGAGTTGGTCCTTGTTCCTCCATTTTGTGGATGGACCTAGACTGAGCAACTTTCATTCCCTTTCCATGTGTGTCTCCGACTTTCTAGACTTCAATACTATGCTCGCATGTGGGTACCTTCATCTTTTCCCTTTCCCCCAAAGCTTTTTGGCACTCTTTTGTGTCTTGTTAGAATATAGGGTCTAATCTAATCCCGTTAGAATCTAAGCTACTTGAGGGCAGGAGCTATCTTTCTTTGTGCTTGCATTTGTATCTCTGAGGATGGTACCTGGTACGTAGTAGGTGCTTAATAAGTGCTAGTTGTCTCATCTTGCCATCATTAGAAATAGGGGAGTTAGATGTCAAGTTTAAGAAGAGAAATGACTAATTCAATTTTGGATATGTTGTGTTTTAGGTGTAACAATACACTCAGCTGAAAATATCCAGAAGACAGTTGAAACAGGGAATTGAAGATCCCTGACCTAAAGTCCCTTTAAGTAGGGACTTCTATATTTAAGGCCCAGAAGAAATCACTCCTGAAGGCTCTGTCTTTGGCCCTTTTCTCCTCTTGCTCTCGTTTTTCCCTCAGTAAAATATATATTCTCCTTTCTTGGTTCATCACCCATATTCCACCTATTAGTTGTGAGTATCCCTTAAGACTCTGTGTTTAGCTTCCTTCTGTTCTCTGTGCTTTCTCCCTTGGTTATGCCTCATGGGTTCAATTATCAATTCTACACACAATACACAAATCCATATCTCCATCCCTAATATCTACCTCAACTCCAGTCCCACCTAACCAACTACCCGTTAGTCATCTCTAAGTAAAAGTCCTTCAGAAGACTGAAACCCAAGATGTCCAAACAGAAATCATCATCTTTCTAAGCCTCTTCCTCCTGCACAAGCCCCTGTTTTCACTGGGGTTATAACCAAGGCTTTCCCCTCTCCCTCACTCTCCATATCCAATTTAACTATCAAGTTCTGTCAATTCAAACTCCACAACATCTTGAACATCTGCTCCCCTATTTACCCTCTCACAAACACCTAGTTCAGGCCCTCATTCATTACCTTTCCCTTGGTATTCTAATAGCCTCCTAATCAGTAGAAAGACTACTTCCAGTCTCTACCCCTCTCCAATTCATCCTTCAAAAGGCATTGCTTTCTTGCTCAAAAACTTTCCATGTCTCCTACAGATGTGGACAGCTGATGGCACAGTGAATAAAGCTCTAGGCCTGGAGTCAGAAAGACCTGAGTTCAAATTATACCTCAAATACCTACTATTAGATCCTGAGCAAGTCAAGGAAACTCTGTCTGCCTCAGTTTTCTTACTTGTAAAAATGGGAATAATAAAAGCACCTACCTCACAAGGTAATTATAAGGATCAAATGAGATAACAGTTGTAAAATGCTTAGCACAGTGCCTGGTGCATAGTAGGCATTTAATGTATTCCTGTCTTCCCGCCCCCATCTCATTCCTCATTATCTTTAGGAAAAAAAAACATAAAGTCTTCAGTTTTACACTTAATGCCCTCCATAATCTGGCTCCAACCTTC
Source organism: Trichosurus vulpecula (assembly GCF_011100635.1). NCBI lineage: Eukaryota > Metazoa > Chordata > Mammalia > Diprotodontia > Phalangeridae > Trichosurus > Trichosurus vulpecula. The sequence continues at coordinate 324,967,228 of NC_050574.1, read as the reverse complement.
TCTTCCAGACTTATTTTACATCATATCCCTTCACATGTTCCACATTCCAACTAATCTAGATTTACTATTCCTCAAACTCCCACCTCTCTGCTTCTCAACAAGCCATCTCTGATGCTTAAAAAGTGCTCTTTCTTCATCTGTCTTCCTTTAAGTCCTTATCTTTTTCCAAGGCTCATTTCAGGCACTCCTCCCCCATGAAGTTTTCCCTGACCCACCTTCCTTACCAGTAGTTAGTGCTCCCTTCCCCCCTCCCATAGTCACCATAATAACTTATCTTTGTACAAATCTTATCCCTGAGTAGAATATAAGCATCTGGAGGTCAGGGATTATTTCATTGTTTTTGCCTTCATATCTCCAGGACCTAGTGCAGTGCTTGTGGCATAATAAACATTTAAACATCTATGCCATTAAATTCCACTTAAACCTCTTTGCCACTTTTCCTATCTCCTTCTTTGCTGTATCCTTCATCTTTTTCCTCTCCCCCACAGCTTTTCAGCACCCTTTTGTGTCTTGTTAGACTCATGGAGTCTCATCTAATCCCTTTTAGAATCTAAGCTATTTGAGAGCAGAAGCTGTCTTTCTTTTTGCTTGCATTTGTGTCTCTAGGACTTAGGATAGTACCTGGTATGTAGCAGGTGCTTAATAAGTGCTAGTTGTCTCATCTTGCCATCATTAGAAATAGGGGAACTAGAAGTCAGGCTTAAGAAGAGAAATGGCTAATTTACTCTTTGTTTGGCAAATGCAACCTTGCACCAGCAAAAAAAAATCAATAATAACAGTATTTATGTAGCACTTGAAGTCTTGCAAAGAGCATTGCATACATTATTTCATTTGATCCTCACAACACTGGGAGATGGGTGCTCTTGGTATCTCCATTTTGCACATAAGAAAACTGATCCTAATAAAAGCCAGGTGACTTGCCCAGGGTCATTCAGCCAGTAAGTATCTGAGGAAGTATTTACATTTGAGTCTTTCTGATCCCAAGTCTGACACTATCCACTGTGCCACCTAGCTGCTCCTAGGAATGTGCTCAAAGCATAATCAATTCAAAGGACCCTGGATCAAAGATGGAGAGCTGGAAGGGATCCCAGAGAAAATCTAGTTCAAACCCACCCACCCAATAACCCTTATTTTACAGATGACCAGTCAAATGATTTGCTCAAGGTTACACAGGTAGTAAGAATCAGAGGCAGAATTTGAACCCGGTCCTCATTCCACTGCTGCTGCCTTCCTTTTATTTGACCTATTTGTGGCTGTTATTCAATCATTTTCAGTCTTGTCCAACTCTTCCTGACCCTATTTGGAGTTTTCTTGGCAAAGACACTGGAGTGATATGCCATTTCCCTGTCCAGCTCATTTTACAGATGAGGAGATGGAGGCAAAAGGGAGTCTTCCTGATTCTAAGCCTAGTGCTCCATCCACTGCACCACCTAGCTGCCCTGATCCAAATTTACTTAATTTAAATTTCAGAGTATGTTCTGTTTCTAAAGTAACCACCAGGTGATGCTGAAAGCTCCTATCCTGGCCTTATTCAACCTAGAGCATAAAACTCTGGATAAGTCCCATCCTCTCCCTGGTGTGCTCTCTGTCAGAGTAGCCCTGGACCATCACCTACTGGCAAAATTCCACCTCCTTCCAGATCCTGCTGTCTTGTACTGAGCCATAGTCACATGAGGTCCCCCATGAATGGGACAGAATACTGTACCTAGTACTTAACTTCTTCTATTGATAAAAGAAATGAAACCAGACACAATCAGACACCTCCTGAGTTTATTACTGAGATTACCAAGAATATCTCCTTGTCCTGGGCTCCTAACCAATACATAGGCTTCTTACTCAGGAAATCTAAGAAAGATATACTGAAGTTAGTTTAGGTACGTTCTTCTTGCCAGCAAGAGAGGATAGCAAATACCATGCAGTTCCCAATTATGTAGGCCTAGTCACTAAAGGAAAGACTAGACTAGAGTCTAGATCTTAGGTTTTGTTCCTTCTCATCACATTGGGCATGGACTCTGGAGAGGACAGAAGTTCCTATAACATGGGTCTTCCTTTTTGTCCTCCTGTCACTGACTGTTAGGGACCTCTGGATGTCTCTTACTGAAGCTAACTCACTGGGAGAAGGGATGTGTAGACAATGGCAAGTCAGATGCAGAGAAAAAACATTTCTTTTTATGAGTGGGACTGACCTGAAATATGTGGTCGTCGATATCTCAGTATATTCCCTGTCCATGTTCCCATGATCATACCTTTAGTAATTTTTAAAACTCAGAACATATCCTTAATCAGCCTTCATCACTCCAGACTAAAGAGTACAGATTTCCAGAATTTGTCTTTATATGAAAACTTCTCCATCCAAGGTCATTTTATTTTCCTAAAAGTGTAGTGGGCTGCCTCAAGAGGTAAAGAATTCCACATGAATAGAATACAAACTAATGAGCATTTATCCGGGAAGTCATAAAGGAGGTTCTTACTCAGACATAAGAAGGACTTATTAACCTAAAGGCAGGATTAAGCAGGGATATGCTGGTAAATATTAAATGACTGGCTTTCAAAAAAAAAGTAGAGATGATACACTTTAAGTTTAATATTCATTATTAACATTTTCTCCATTGCTTTCTTAAGTATAGAAAATCAACAAAATAATAAATCAAGCTCTGAATTATAATGTTTGCCAATTTCCAAGGTACAAATGCCCCCAGTGAGAATTTAACAATCAACTCTCAAGAGCTTATTTGTACTGGCTTTAGCACACCCCTGCCTCTAAGATACTTTCCAATCCTGAGATCATTTAATGCTATGGCTTTATCCAAGACTTTGGATTTATCCAAAAAAGTTAGATTTTTTTTTGCAAGGTGGCCATCAGAAATGGATAAAATATGCCAAGAGAAAATACACCATGGTTTTGTACAAGGACAAGGTAATGTTCTATATTTGTTTCCAATATCATTTTTTGATGATGCCCAGAATTTTGTTGGTCTTTTTGGCTGCAGCAGCTCATTAAGCTAACATTTTAAATGGCCCCCAAATCCCTGTCCTAGACCATAAGTTTTAGCTCAGAGCCTATTACCCCATGAATGCATTTTGCATTATTTTCCCTAAATGCCTTACTTCCCACTTGCCCACAGTGAAGCTCCTCTGCTGTTTTTCTTCCCAATCATAAAAAGCTCCCAAGACTACTCCTGCAGTTCATCCCTATCAAGTTGGCTTCCCACCACCTGGAAGAGCTTAATGTCATCTGCAAGCCTGAAGATTGGATTTCCTCTTCCATATTATTCATAAAAATGTTAAAGACCAGTCCCAGAACTAACCCCTGGAGAGCCCACTGTTTATAAGTTTCTATCCGGAGAAGTGCCCAATTATCACAATCCTTTGTTTCTTCTCTCTAAGACAGTTCTTCATCCATGACAAAGCAGTATCACTATTCCATGGTGACTCACTTGCTGTCTTTTAAATAGCCTTTGGTGTGAAACCTTGTCAAAGGCTTTTTAAAAGCCTAAAAACATTCTGTCCACTGATTTCTCCCTTATGTGCATATATATTTATTCCCTTCAAGAACTATAATCTATATTAGTCAAGCATGAGTCACCTTACAAAAATTGATAAGTTGCTTTTCCCATAATGGGTTGCTTATGTCGTCAATGATCTCACCCCTTTATTATAGTTTTCATTAGATTGCCAGGAACAAAATGAGACTTGCCCATTTGTAGTTCTCAGAGTTTCCTCTGGAGCCCTTCTTATGGATGTGAGTCAATTTGGCAAGCTGCTAGTCTTTCTAGCATAATAGCTGTTTGTAAAGACAATTTATATATTATGGCCATAAACTCCACCATTTTGCCCATACATTATTTCATGAAAAGCAATGTGGCAGTGGGGAAAATCCTAAATTTTGATGCTGAGGCATTATGATTGGTAAATCACTTCAGCCCTCTGAGCCTCAGTTTTCTCATCTATGAAATGGGGCTTGTACTAACTACCATTATGGGCTATTATTATTATTCAAAACTCTTTGATTAATTGCACTGGAATAAACTTAGTGCTTTAAGTACATCTAGGTTACCTTGTTAAAAGAAAAAAGGGAGGAAAATTAAGTTCCCAGGATAAAGCACAAGGTAAGAAATACAAAGAAAAAAAAAGAGAAAAGATGTTATAACCTATTATAGCCTATTATATGCCAGGGAAAATTAAGAATTTTTAAAATGTTTTATATAATTATAAAATAATCATATTGACAGTAGTCCAAAATATAAAATGCCCAAATTAACAAAACATGAAAGAGAGATCTCAATCCATTTTTAGAAAAGGAAATTGAACTAGTGATAAAAGAACTGTGATGGAGGAAAGGAGAGGAGAAGGCAAAGGAAGTAGGAACACTGGTACATATGAATTTGCAGGTGAATTCTATCCTTTATTTAAAAAAAAAGGTCAAGCCCCTGTTAGCAATACAAATTTGTTTCCATGGTCCAGTCGCATGATACATTTCTGTTCCCTTTTCCTGATCTTTGTTGTCAATATAATGAAAAAAAAGTTCTGACAATTTTGTCGGATGTTGTTTTGTTCTAATCAGAGGAGTGGCACACCGAAATCTGTATTTGAATCTATATTTAAAGAAGACAATAGGTAAGTTGAATCAGATAGATTTGAGGAAGAGATTAACATGACTGGTCAAGCAACTCTAGGTGCTAATCCTAAAATGACAAGTATATGGCAGGAACAAAAAAAAAGTGTTAGTGGGTGAGAGAATGGTTTGATTTCATTGGGGAAAGGTCCCTTGGAGAACAAATTGGAAATTGATTCCTTATACTTTTAAATGACTGGAAGATAGAGCTGTTCTTTTCTTTCTCTAAGAAATAACTGAGAAATCTACAGGATTTCATCTAAGAAGATGCTTATTTTATAAATAGTATTTTATTTTTTCCCCAATTACATGCCATTTTTAGCCTTTTTAAGCATTTTTAGCATTTTAGCAATTTTTAGCATTCATTTTTAAAAGATTTTGAGTTCCAAATTTTTCTTCCTTCTTCCCTCCCTCACCTGAAAATGGCAGGCAATTTGATATAGGTTATACAGTGCTAACATGTAAAACATGTTTCCATATTAGTCACAATTGTGAAAGAAGAAACAGATCAAAAGAAAAAAACATGAAAAAGAATAAAGTAAGTGAAAAAAGTATGCTTCAATCTGCATTCAGAGTCTATCAGTTCTTTCTTTGGTTGTGGATAGCATTTTCTTTCATGAGTCCTTTCTACTTGTCTTGGATCAGTGTTGCTGAGCTGAGCTGAGTCATTCATAGTTGGTCATCATGTAATGTTCTGATACTGTGTACAGTGTTTTCCTGATTATGCTCATTTCATTTTGCATCAGTTTGTACAAATCTTTCCAGGTTTTTCTGAAATCTGCCTGTTCATAATTTCTTATTGCACAATAGTTTTTCATTACATTCATATGCCAAAGCTTGTTCAACCATTCCCCAATTGATGAGCATCCCCTCAATATTCAGTCCTTTGCCACCACAAAATGGGCTGCTGTGAATGTTTTAACACATTAGGTCCTTTCCCCTTTTTTTAATGATCTCTTTGGGATACAGACCTCGTAGTGGTATTGCTGGATCAAAGGGTATGCACAGTTTTATAGTCCTTTGGGCACAGTTCCAAATTGCTCTTCAGAATTATTGGATCAGTTCAAAACTCTACCAACAATGCATTAGTGTTCCAATTTTCCCACATCTTCTCCAATATTTATCATTTTCCTTTTTTTGTTGTCATATTCGCCAACCTGATAGGTGAGAGATTCTAACTCAGAGCTGTTTTAATCTGCATTTCTCTAATCAAAAGTGATTTAAATCACTTCTTCATATGCCTATAGATAGCTTTGATTTCTTCATCCGAAAACTGCCTGTTCATATCTTCTGACCATTTATTAATTGGGTAATAGTTTGTATTATTATATATTTGACCCAGTTCTCTATATATTTGAGAAATGAGGAGGATTCTGGTATTTAATCCATTCTGCTATTCTCTTTCATTTTATGGGAGAGTCATTCCATCCATATCTGCAGTTATGATTACTGTGTATTTCTCTCCATCTTATTTTTCCTCCTGTTTGTCCTCTCTCTTTTCACCTTTTCCTCCTCAACAGTGTTCTGCTTCCACCTACCACCTCCCCAAGTCTGTATTCTCTTCTGTTGGTCCCCTCACCCCCTTTACTTAATTTCCTCCTCATTGACTTTCCTGTTGGGTAGGATAGGTTTCTATATTCAACTGATTGTGTATATTATTCCCTCTCAGAGCCAATACTGATGAAAGTAAGGTTCAAGCAATGCCTATCACACACCCTCTCAGCTTTCCTTCCACTGTAATAGGTCTTTCACATTTTTGTGGAAAATAATTTACCATTCTACCTTTCCCTTCCTTCTGTACTCAGTGTATTCCCCTTTAATTATTTTTACATCATTCCCTCAAATTCACTTTACACCCATACCCCCTGTTTATGTATATTACTACTAGATGTCCTATTAGTGGTATAATTTTTAAGAATTACAAGCATCATCTTCCTATGTAGGGATATAAACAGTTCAGGTCCTTTTAATCTCATATGTTTTCTTTTCCCTTTTTATGTTTTTAGGCTTCTCTTGGGTCTGGATATTGGAGGTCAAATTTTTTTTTGTTCAGTTCTGGCCTTCTCCTTATGACAGCTTGAAATCCTTTTATTTCATTGCATGACCATTTTTCCCCTTGAAGTATTATGCTCAATTTCATCAGGTAAGTGATTCTTGGTTGTAGTCCTAGCTCCTTTGCATTCTGGAATATCATGTTCCATGACCTCTAATCCTTTAATGTTGAGATTGCCAAGTCCTGTGTAATGGCAGCTCAATATTTAAATTTTTTCTGGCCACTTGCAGGATGTTTTCCTTGATCTGATAGTTCTGTAGTTTGTCTATAATGTTCTTTGAAGATTTTATTTTGGGATCTCTTTCCTGAGGTGATTAGTGGATTCTTTCGATGCTAATTTTCCTCTCTGGTTCCAGGATAACAGGGTAGTTTTCCTTGATAATTTCTTAAAAGATGCTGTCCAAGTCTTCCTTTTGATTATGGCTTTCAGGTAGCCCTATGATTCTGACATTGCCTCTCTTGGATCTATTTTCCAGGTCAGTTGTTTTTTCCAATGAGTATTTTACATTTTCTTCTATTTTCTTTCGAATTTGTTTGATTGATTCTTGATGTCTCATAGAGTCATTAGCTGACACTTACTCAATTCTCACTTTTAAGGAGTTGTTTTCTTCAGTCAGCTTTTGTAGTTCTTTTTTTTATTTGGCCAGTTGTACCTGTTAAGAAGTTGCTTTCTGGGACATCTAGGTGGCACCATGAGTAAAGCACCAGCCCTGGAGTCAGGAGGACCTGAGTTCAAATTTGACCTCAGACATTTGACACACATACTCGTTGTGTGACCTTGGGCAAGTCACTTAACCCCAATTACCTTGCCTTCTCCCCTCCAAACCACCCCCCCCCCAAAAAAAAGAAATCAAGAAGTTGCTTTCTTCAGTGGATTTTTGTATCTCCTTTTCCATTTAGCCAATTCTACTTTTAAAGCAGTTGTTTTCTTTTTCCAAGCTGTTGACTCTTCATAATTCTCTTGCATAACTCTCATGTCTTTTCCCAAATTTTCCTCTACCTCTCCTATATGATTTTTAAGTTCTTTTTTGAGCTCTTCCATGAGTTCCTTCTGTGCTTGAGACCTCTGTCCATTTTTCTTCGGGGTTTTGCTCATAAGTGTTTTCACATTGTTGTCCTCTTCTGAGTCTGTGTCTTGATCTTTCCTGTCACCATAATAACTTTCTATGGTCAGATTATTTTTGGTTATCTTTTGCTCATCTTTTTTGCCTTTTTTCATTTTTTTTTTAAAAATTGGGCCCTGCTCCTGGGATAGAATGGGTACTGTGTCAGGTTTCTTGTGACAGGGGCTGCAGGTCATGGCTGTTTACCTAGTGCCCCACTGATGTTGCCCTGAGGCCCACAGGGGACCAACATGTCTGGTGCTTTGTTGAAGAGACAGTGTGGGAGAGGGTAGCTGGTGCTACTGGAGGCCATAGGGGTCTGGCAGCTTACCTAGTTCTAAGTTGGGGTCCTAGTAATGGTATGCTGAGCCTGGGGGAGGTGTTTTTGCATTTCCCTGGAGATACACTGAAGCAAGTGGTGGTCTGGCCACTGGAGGTTTCCTATTTGCCCTGGACTATGTTGAAGCACCTTTCAGGAGCCATACTGGCAATACCTGTTTTTTTAGGCAACCCATAGTGTTGGATTCTACCCATTTCCCTGGTTCTACACTGAAGCACATAGCTTTCTGGCCATTTGGAGGCTAACTGTTTGCCCTGGGCTATGCTGAAGCACATGGTAGTTCTTAGAGCTAGAGTCTGCCCATTCCCCTAGCTATAGTGAGGCACATGGGGCTCCTGTTATTGGTGTTTCCTGGCTCCACTGCACTGGGCCTTAGGATCTGCCACTGGTTTGCTGAAGTGGGGCTTTCTGCTGCCTTGCTGGGATGCTTCCTGTCCTGGTATGCACTCCCCTTTTAACTGAATGAAATAGACCTTTCCTGCCGATCTTCCGAATTTCTTAGGCTCAAAAATTTTTTCAACCCATCTTTTTGCTCGTTCCATTCTTCCAGGATTTGTTTTGGGGAGCTATTTTATGGTTGTTTGGAGGTGAATATGGAAGAGTTATGGTGATTTACTGCTTACTCTGCCATCTTGGCTCCTGGAAGTCAGAGAAGATGCTTATGTTGGAAACTTTTACTGATCTATATACTTAGCTATTTTAATTCTAACATATACAAAAGCATAATAGATAGGAAAATTGTTTTCCTATCATGATTTTAAATGGATCATAGGATAATTTTGCTCTTTTCTCTGTGAGTTGGTTAAGAACAAACCTTTAAAAAATAAGGTATTGATCAAAACCTGACTTTTCTCAATTTTTTATTACTTTTTTAGCAGTAAAAATCTACTCAAAACTAGGACATTCTTTTGTTTCTTTCTCCAGTACATTAAGACCAAGGACATGTTGTGTTTGTTTGAAGAAGCCTAAGAAGAAAATTTCTGCCAAGATACTTGAATGAGACAAAGGTAACCTGGAAAAAGTTTGACCTACAAAGACTAAAGGAATGAACTACAAGTTTGTTTTCTTATTCATCCAGATTCCTTTAAAAACCTCTTGTCTGTGTCACTTTTGTTCAGTTACCCTTGGCCTCACCAGTCAGCCAACTCTAAAGCTCCATCACTAGTAAGGGATATTTTTCTCCTTCTCAGAGTTGCTTTTATACTTTCTGAATCCAATTTCATTAAATAGTTGCCTTTTATGGGTAGTTTATTTAATTTATTTTTCCTTTTGAGAGAGTAACTCCTTCTTTCCTCCACTTACTCTCCAGCAACATAGCAGCTAACTTATGTAACCCAGAGCATGTCACTTTCCCTGTCTTGGCCTCAGTTTCCCTATCTGTAAAGTGAGAAGAATTGGACTAGAGCTCTCCAATTCTAGCATTCTATGGACTTACATTGGTTGGTTGCATCACCCCAATTAGAATGTAAGTTCCTTTTAGAAAAATAAAAAACCTTTTAATTTAAAAGTTTACAAACAAATGTTCTGCCTAATGCAGAACTACACATATGTCAGGATAATCCTTAATTAACACAGGTTGACTATATTTTAGACAGATGCCATGACAAATCAATGTGAACTGGGCAGACACTCATTTGTCTGAGAAATTTTGGTTAAATTACATTGGAAAGAAAAGAGATGATGTTCCAGTCAGAAGACTCCTCTTGTAGAGTCACTCTAGAATACTGCCCTTGAGTTTGAGGACAGAGTCTTAGGGAATCACTTTATAGATCCACCTTTAAATGAGTTCCTTTGGCTATTTCAGTCACTATTCTCCCTTGGATAAAGTCCAAAAGATCCATCTTCCCTTACATTCACATTAATCCAAAATTCCAGTGACACCCCCAAGAAAAATTTTACAGATGTTAAAATGCTTAATTCACAGATATAAAAACAATCTCCCTCCCTTTACATACTTTCTTATTTCTTCTGATTCATGTCTGCCCAAGCTCCATGCCCAATACCGTTATGTATAATGAGCATAAGTGGGAGTTCAATGGGGTGTGTGTATGTATGTCTGTTATTTTAATTTTGAATCAATAAAAGTTTTAAAATTTTACCTTATTCCCCAAAGGCTCATAAAACACTTCATGAGGCTCAAGAGAGCTATTCACAATACAATTTTTTAAATTGCATCTAAATTACTTATCATTCACTCAGTCTTGCAGTATTCTTTAAAATTCTTATTGATTTTTAGAAACAGTCCTTTAATTGATATCAAAAAGCAATTACACTTTGCAGGCTGTAAATCTGCTTCATTCCCAATATTAAATTCATCATCTCTGTAAATAATTTTCTCTTATTATGCATACATATTAACCAAACTATAAATAACACCATCAACATGCCCACAGTTGCATTGATAATCAGTGACCCCTGAATTCGATTTAGAAAAAAAATTGATTCCTGCTGAAATGTCTCTTTAAATAAAATTACCATTCCTGGTAAATGTCTCTAGACCAAATCATGGTTAAAAAGCTCTTTACTCCCTCTTTTTTCCCCAATGTTTAACAGTAATCCTGTTGGTTCTTTTTAGATTATTAGGTTTGAGTTTTTAGGGAAAATACCATAATGACTGGGGTACCATTTCAAAATATGCCCAGGGGAATGCACAACCTTTTCTTTTACATTTGATTTGGGGGTCTAAAGAGGAAGCCTTGTCATGAACCATGATAAGTCTAACCTTACAAGCAGGTAATGTAGTTAAGAATAGGGTTATAGAAGAAATAGATTTAGACAACTTATTTGACAACTGAGAAACTGAGGCCCAAATAGGGTAAGTAGCTTGCTCAAAGTCACGCAGCTAGTAAATGGCAGAGCCAACATCGGAATTCCAGTTTTCTGATTCCAAATCTAAGAATTCTTCCCACCTGCCACCCCCCCATCCCCGAAAAATGCCTCATACCCCTGCCTGAAATTTCCATGTTAGATATTTGTGCTTTGGGGTTCTGCCCAGTGTCAGTCTTATATTTCTAACTCCCTACTGAGCTTCTTTCTTTGGATTCCTTCCCAACACCTCAAATTCAATATGTTCAAATGAAATTCCTCATCTTCCCCCAAAACTGTCTTTCCCTTCCTGACTTAATTTTTTCCATTCCTTGTACTGGAATTTTCTTCCAATGACCCATGCTCAAAATCTTGAAGTCATCTTTATCTCTTCCATCTTCCTCAACAACTTAAAGCTAATCAGCCTCCAAGCTCCAAGTCAATCCATTAGTCAATCAACAAACATTTATTAAGCATCTATTATGTACCAAGCAATGTGCTAGGAGTCAGAGACACAAGGACAAAAATGAAATAGTTCCTACCCTGGAGAGGTTTACAATATAAAGGGGGGAAACAGCATGTAGGCAAAGGTAAAATATTGGAGAGAAGCTGGAGGGATTAGGAAATATTTCATGTGGTTCCTACCCTGGAAAGGTTTACAATATAAAAAGGGAAGATAGCACATAGGCACATGTAAAATATTGGAGAGAAGCTGGAGGGATTAGGAAATATTTCATGTAGTTCCTACCCTGGAAAGGTTTACAATATAAAGGGAAGATAGCATGTAGGCACATGTAAAATATTGGAGAGAAGTTGGAGGGATTAGGAAAGATATCATGTAGAAGGAGGCACTTGAGCTGAGCCTTGAAGGAATTCTTGGGATTACAAAAAGCAGAGATAAGAGAAGGTAATAGATTCCAGTTATGGGCAACAACCAGTATGAAAGCATAGAGATAGGAGATGAAGTCACATGTTTGGGGTAGAATAAAAGCCATTTGGTTGGACCTCAGTGTGCATGAACAGGGTTAAAATGCAATAAGGCTAGAAAGGTAGGATGGAGACAGATTGTGAATTGCTTTTGATGCCAGAAGGAGAGTTTGTGTTTGATCCTGGAGGTAATAGGGACCCACTGGAGTTTGTTAGCTAGGGAGATGACATGGTCAGAGCTGCAATTTCAAAAAATCATCTTGGCAACTATGTGGAAGAAAGAACAAAATGGAGAAGAGTCTTGAGGAAAGGAGACAAAGTCAAAGGCTAGTATAATAGTTAAGGCAAGAGGTGATGAGGGTATGAACTAGGATGGTGGCTGTGTGGGTAGACAGAGGGTTTCAGATGAGAGAGATGTTGTGGAAGTAGAAACAAGAGGATTTAGCAACTGATTACATATATGGAGTGAGTGAGAGTACTTCTCACATAGGTCCCTTCCATTCTATTCCTATTGCCATCTCATTAGTTCTGTTATTACCCTTCTCCTGGACTGTTATAATTATGCCTTCACTCTCTTCAATTTCCCCTCACCTCCAATTCATCCTATTCACCACCGCCAATCTTCCTAATTCACAGAACTGATTGTTTCACTCTTCTGCTGAAAAGAAAACAGAGGTGAGGAGAGGAAGGAAAGAGAGAGGAGAGAATGGGAGAGACAGAGGGAAGGGGAAGGGAGCAGAGAAGTGAAAAAAGAAGGGAAGGGAAGGAAGAGAAGAGGAGGGAGGGAGAAGAGGAAAGAGAAGAAAAGAGAAGAGAAAGGAAGAGGAGAAGAGAAGAGAGGAGAGGAGAGGAGGGGAGAGGAGAGGAGTTTCTATAGCTCCCTTTTGCCTACATGTGCCTTAATGTGCCAATTCAGGACTTCCTTTTTTAAATCATAGCCTCTCCTTCCAGTCTTACTACCCACTATGCTCCTGCATGATCTTCACATTCTAGCCAAATTAGTCTATGCACTATTCACCAAATAAATCCTCTGCTAATCTACCACCCCATTTGGCTCATGTTATTCTCTCCATCTGCTCTTTCTCCAAGGCCTTGCTCCGATAGCAGCTCATAGGAACATAGATTCAAAGCTGAATAGGACCTCAGAGGTCATTGAGCTCACTTCCTCATTTTACATATAAGAAAACTAAGGCCCAGAGATATTAAGTGTCCTGCCCAGGATGACACAGTACGTGTGATCCAGATTCAAACCAAGGGCTTCTCGGACTCCAAGTCCAATTCCCTCCATCTGGAGATGATCTCCATTGAACTACCATGACTTTTTGTCTACACTACACTAATAGTACTTATACATGACTTTACGTTGGAGTAATTTGTGTGTCCATTTTATTCTTTCTGAAATCCTTGAGGAGAGTGGGAGAATTCATCTTGTTGGATGGAAATTATCATACTTGGGCTTTGCACATGATAGGTGTTCAATGAATGCTTATTGAATAAAGGAATAAATGTTTCTGTCTGAGTTCCAGTGAAGTCAGTGAATATGTGGGATGACATTACCTGAGAACAGGCTTAGTGTAGAACTGGAAGCTAGCCCCCCATCAACAGCCACTTATTCAATAAGCATTCATTAATGAGTTCTCCACTTTATGCTAAGTGGTGTGGTGGGTATACCTGAAAGCTAATGACATTTGTCTCCCATACACCTAAGTGCTTGTACCTTGCTCACCTTCCTGCAATCCATTCCATCCCTCTGTGTGATTCCTTGACATGGTTTGCCGTTCTTCCCTCCTTGGTCTCTCACCTTGGTGATGTCCTTCTCATTGAAGAGGAGTATGGATGTGTTTGTCCATGTCCAGCTGAATTATGGAAGTGTCAAGCACTTTGGAGCATGGCTGGGATTTACTGCTCCTTGTTATTGTTTAGCATTTATATTGTGCATTAGCTTAAGATCAGGGCCTTTTTATTGAAAGGCTCTCCTTGCCCCTGCAATACATAGTCACACTAGCTAATTTGTGTTCTATTCAAGTGAAGGTAGAAAGTTAAGGAAAGTGAGAGAAGGGGAGGGGGAGATGGAAAGTGAGGATTTGGGTGGGAGAGAGAAAGAGAAAGGGCACGGAGGGAGAAAGAGTAAGAAAAAAGAAGTGAGGGGAAGAAAGAGGTAGAGAGCAAGTGAAAGGGAGAAAGAGAAAGGAAAAAAGGAGAGAGAAATTGGCAGAGACTAATCAATAGATATCAAGTTTGCACAGTGAATGATCCATACAATAATTCAATAATTGCTGCATACAAAGCCTTTTGGGTCTCTGCTTAGGATCATTATTATCTTGGCAGTTGACTTTCAATTCTAATAATCTACTGGATTATCTTGTTTCTTCATTCCCTTCCTTCTCCCTCATAGTGACTCATAATAATCAATTGATAAATATTTTACCTATCAATGATCTATCTATCTAACATTTATCAATTTCTCTATTTAGAAAGAAAGGAGAGACAGAGAGGGAAAGAGAGAGGAAGGGAAGAAGGGAGAGGGAGAGAGAGAGGGAAAGGAAGAAGGAGAGGGAGAGGGAGATGGAAAGGGAGAGGGAAAGAGAATTATTTGACAAAATAGGATTTAGAGATGGAAAGATCCTTGGAATCATCTAATCTAATTCCCTTAGTGTGTTTGTTATCCAGGGACAAGAAGAGACATACATATAGGACTTATACTACTCAAAATTGTCAAGCAGGTAGAATTTGTTTTCTAAGCCTCCATCATCCCTTCTCTCTTTCTTCCCCTCCTTCTTCCTCTCTCTTTCCCTCCTTTGGTGGCTGTGCCTGACCTTTTCTCTTCTGTTCAGTATTCTTATGGCTGGGACAACCTCCCACCTAATAAAAATTGATGTCGCAGAAGGATCTTGTAAAATCATTCACGTTGAGGTGTAAATGACACGTATGAAAAGGAAATAAAAGAAATTAAACTCTAATTGGAGCATTTCAGGCATCATTGAGCAGGTAGAAGCATTTGGTTGGGTGGGGGTATAAACTTTGGTTTCCTGAAACCAGATCACATACGTATAACATGGGTCTTGTTGGCATACTCCCTCTCCTACTTTCCTGGTCCTTCATTCTGTCATGAGATTTTAGATCTAGAGAGAGAGAAAACCTCAGCGACTATCTACTCTAACCTCTTCACTTTATAGATGAGGGAACTCTTCTCTTCAACAAATTCCAGTACATCTTCCACTATTTTCCCTCATGTTGTAGAGTGGGGAAAGCACCGGGCTTGGATTCAAGAAAAACTTGAGTTCTAATCATACATTTGAAATGAATGTTTTTGGATACTGAGGTCATGTCACTTAATCTCATTGAGCCTCAGTTTGTTAAGTATAAAATGAAAATAATTAATACTGGTATTACTTAAATAACAAAGCTATTTTAAATATCAATACCGTAAGTAAACTTTCCATATCAATTACTATTCTGTTTCTCTTTTGGATAGCACTATTTATTCTAGTCTGCTAGGTTTGCAGTCTGAATCATCCTTAAATCTTCACTCTCCCTCACTCCACATATTCAATCGTTTGTCAAATCTTGTCATTTCTACTTCTACAACATCTCTCACTTCTATCCTCTTCATTCACTTCTAGCCATCACTGCAACTCAAACCCTTACCACCTCTTGCCTGAACTATTACAATAGCCTATTAATTGTTATCTTTGCTTCATCATTTTCTTTTCCAATCCATCTCCATTTAGTCCAAAGTGACTTTCCTAAATCACACGGTATCACTCGCTGGTTCAGTGTTCTCCCATGGTTCTCTCTATTGCTTCTAGGATAAAAAATACAAGTTCCTCTTTTGGTATTTAAAGCCCATTACAACCTGGCTCCACTCCACATTTTCAGACACATTACACACTACCCCCATTTGATTTAATCTTCAGTCCAGCCAAACCAGTCTTCTTGCTATTCTGCTATTCTTGGTATTCTATTTCCCATCTCCATGTCTTTACACAGATGCTCTTCCATGTTTATGTATCTTTGCTCTTCTCACATTCACTCGCACTTCCAGCCTGGTTCCCCAAGAGGTGGCTGCTACATCTGTTCTGAAAGTTTGGATGTGAGTGCTATAGCTCTGGAGTCCCCACCACTGTATTCTACCATGATTGTCAGATGATATCAGCTAATCATGCAGACTTAATTTGGTTTTAGAAAAGCACATTTACTAAAATAACATAGTAAGAACAGTTAATATAAGATGCCACATCAAAAGTCTGCAACATTACTTTTCCACTAGAACATAGAAAGTCCAAAGAAAAGTGGGTTCAGGCTCAGAGCACATGTGGTAAAGGGTGGGGTAACTCACAGCTCCTCAAAGCCCTTTTGCCAGAGTCCTCAAGCTGTTTCCCTCAGGTATGGTGTTGCTACCCACTGGCTTCCTTGTAGCACCTAAAGCTACCTTTCTTTAATATGTTCATTTGTCATCACTTCCCAGTACAAAAGCCTCTGTCAATCATTGCTCTTCTAAGACTTCTTCTAGGACACTGATGAGAAGAGGATTAAAAACTCTAACATTCCTAAATTCATAAGGTCATTGTCTTGTCAAAGCATGGGGATGATAGAGAGGTATTCTCTCTTCCTCTTCCAAGTGATTCCCCTCTCAGGAACTTGGACTGCTTTCTCCTTTAGCCTTCCAGATACTTGGATTGTAGCTCCAAATCACCTTGTTATCTTATAGAAAGCCCATACATTGTGGCCAAGTTTCATCAGTCAACACCTAAATACCTCCTGGGCAGCATCACTATATTTTGTCTAGTGGCTTTCAAGGGCTTCTCATACCTAGTCCTAGCATGCTTGTTTATTTTATTGATTCAGTAGAAATATTCTCATTTGGTTAAGGTAGATACTTTGAGTTGGGTTAGTTAGTTAGTTAGTTGACATCCCTCCCCACCCTATCCCTAGAATGTACTTCTTGATCACCTCCACCCCTTAGGATCCTAGCTTCTTCCAAATTCAGTTCAAGTGCCATCTCTATGATAAATTTCTTGATTCCCCCAGCTGCTAGTTTTCCCCCAATGCCAAGTTTGTCGTGTATTTCTTTTCTATATATTTCGTACATATTATATATATATATATATATATATATATTGCTTCATATATTAATGTATAAATTCCTTGAGGACAAGGACTATTTAATCTTTTCTTTTGTACCCACAATATCCAGCACAATGTCTGGTACATAGTAGGTACTTATATATATTTGTTGTTCAAGTGGCACTCTTCTGGCCAAATATTTTATTCTAAAGAAAGAATAAATGTGCATGTCGACAAGAAGAATATTGATAAGCCTAGAAGAAACAAGCAAAAAGAGGCCAAGAGTAATTGGTGAAGGTGTCAGACCAACTCAGCAGGTTGCAAAATCATTAACTAGGAAGACTGAAAACTGATTAATTTCTCTGTTCTCATAAATAATTTTATGGGCTTTTATAATTCTAAACACTCTCACCTCAGAATCTGAGTCCTTTATAAACATAGCACTTAAAATAGAAATTCATATAAAGTCAGGAAGAGAAGAAAGAAGGAAAGAAGGAAAGGAAGGAGGGAGGAGAGGAGGGAAAAGAAGAGGAAGGAAGAAAAGAAAGGAGGGGGAAGGAAGGAAGAAGAGAGACGAAGGGAGAAAGGAAGGAACAGAGGGAGGAAAGAAAATGGGAAGGTAAAGAAGGGAAGAAAGGAGAGGTGGGAAGAATGGTAAAAGGAAGGGAAGGAAAAGGAAATAAACGAGGAAGGAAAGTGAGTCCCTGCTATCTAAGATCTTACAATCCCAGGACAATAACACTGGCCAAAAGACAATAACACTGGCTCCAGTACATGAAGGATGTACTGGAAAATGAACAGTTATCAGCAATGGATTTTGAGGGGGATGTTGCAGTGGGAGGTAGGGAGGCAAGAACTGAACCTCTCAATTTACTGATCTGGAGAATTCCAAGTATGTCAATCATCTCCACCAATGTAGATAACAACAGAAGTGTAACTTAGAGTGTTAGAGATCTTCAAGGGGCACTGAAAGGTTGAATGACTTGCCCATGGCCACAAGGTACACGTCAAGGGCAGGACTTGAACCTAGACATTCCTGATTCCAATACCAGCCCTCTGTAGAATGGATTGAATAAATGCACAACAATTTGCTTATTACATATACTTAAAATACACTTTGATGTGTTATGCAAGCAGAGGAGCAAATATCTGTTGTGGAGTGGCAAAAGTGGGAGAGCCATGGGAGCTTTGGTTTAGATGAGCCATGTGGAGCCAAATAGGATCCTTTCTCTATTTGTAATGCCTTCCATAAAGACAGCATGGTCAAAAGTCTATCTGCCATTCATACCCAGTATATCATATCAGCTTGTTAGTCACTTATAATAATAGCTAACATTTATATAGAGTTTTAAGTTTCTAAGTTTGCTTTACAAGTATTATCTCATTTGATCTTCACAACAGCCCCAGGAGGTGGGTGCTAGTGTTTTCTCAATTTTATTGAGGCAGACAGAGGTTAAGTTACTTGCCCAGAGATCATGCAGCTAGTAAGTGTCTAATGCCAAATTTGAGCTTGGATCTTCCTCATTCCAAATCTGAGGTTCAATCTGCATTTACTCATCTTGATGAATGACAAACCTTATTTACTTCTATTGGTAAAAAGGTGATGATATTGCTTACTCGATTCTTCCACTTTTGATTCATCCCAACTTCAAAAGAACATTGGAAACACATGTTATTTATATGTTCTCAATTTCTTTTTCATCTGCACCTTCCTTTCAATTTCTATTGCTTTTCCTAGTTAAAGCCCTAATTGCTGTTCTCCTGGACTAGTGTTCTTTTTTCCTATCCAGTTTAAGGATCAATTCATTATCCATCTGCAGTAACTGTCTCTGATATATGTATATGTATACATATGTATGTATATATATATGCATGCATGTACACACACAGACAGAATTTAACAAACATGTAAATTATTTCAGTGTGTGTCTTCTTTTTAACTTAAACATTTTTATTTCAATTTTTACAAGCACTTTTTCTTTCCTACTTTTGCTCCCTGATTGAATAATAAAAGAAAAAGAAAAGGTTCATAATAAGTATGCATAGTACAGCAAAACAAGTTCCGACATAGGTCATGCCCCAAAATATATCTCTAATTCTGCATTTTAAGTGCATCACCTTTCTGACAGGAGGTGAATACTATGCTTTATCTTCAGTCCTCTGCAATCATGTATTGTCATTGCATTGATCAGAGTTCTAAAGTCTTTCAAAGTTGCCTTTCTTTATAAGGCTCTTGCATTACATAAAGCATCCTCCTAGTTCTGCTCATTTCACTCTGCATTGATTCATAGAGGCCTTTCCAGTTTCCTCCAAAATTGTCCATTTCATTATTTCTTATGGTTCAATATATTCCATTGCATTCATGCACCATAATTTTTTTTAGTGATTCTCCAATAGTAACCATGTACTACAATGTAGACAATAGATGCTTTTCAGCCATTTGGTTTTTCCTTCATATATTAGGAAATTTTCTTTGGAGTAAACATAGAGAATATTGAAGAATCCCTGAGTTGTTGAGACTTAGTATAATTTGTACCTTATTAACCCCAAACAGGAGCCTATGGAGGACTTCAACATCTATAGCAAATCATTCCTCCAGTTGGACCCCGCCCTAGATATCTTTGATGACAATGCTTAATGCTGTAACCCTTGCTTAATCTAATAAATCAAAGGAATATTGAACAAAGTTACCTCTATGTTAGTATTTGCCCCCAAAAAATCTGTCATGATTTTAATATGTGCAAGTGAAGCACCTTGTTGGAAGAGAGCCCTTAAAGCTGCATTTTGCTCTAATGAATCAAATGCTTTAAAAAAAACATAACTGACAGGCATGCAACACAGCAGAATCTTGTATTCAGTATGTCATTACATTACTAATAAAAAAAACAGAAAAAAATTCGTAAATTTTTTTTGCAAAAATCATGTTCTTAGCATGTTTTCATTAATACACTTAATATGTATATAAATTATTCTCAGAAAGATTCTACATAATTGAAAAGTACATGTATGTGTGTATCTATCTATACATATATATATTACATATATATATACACATATGTACACAAATGTATGTTTATATGTAGTTTTTTATAATCTTCCTAATTGCCTTTTGGGAGTGATTTTTTTAAATATTCTTTTGGTAACTTGCCATCACTGAGTCAAGTCAATAAGCACTAATTAAGTACCCTCCTATGTGCTAGGCACTCTGCTAAGCACTGGGGATACAAATAAAGGTGAAAACAGTCCTTGCCCTCAGGAAGTTTACAATCTACTAGGGAAGCTAACATACAAAAAACTGTGCTCAAAAAAAAGGATAAATTGACAATAATCTCCAAGGCAATTCACTAATGTTAAAGAGGAGCATCAAAGGCTTCTTTTAGAAGGTGATACTTGAAGGAAATCATGGAAGCCAAGATAATCATTCAATTCTTTAAAGACTTTATTCATTAAAGTAAAGATTTCCTTAGTGTGACCCAACTACCCTTCTCAATTCCATTTCTTAATGTTCCATTTATACTTCTTTGTTTGGCACACTGGGGACTAAAATATTAGTATCAAAATGAGATGATGAAAATGGATTATTATAGAAACAATGATAAATATGTTGCATTGTATGTCTATCTGCTGTCCTCTTGTCACTTTGATTCACCAATGGATTTGGGGTGGTGTGCTTTAGTTGGATTTCATAACAAGTATTATGAACGCATGGTTTCACTTCACTGCTCTTTACTATTTTGTGAATGAATACTATTAATAATCCTCTGCCATCCTCTGTAGTGTTTGACGACAAAGTTTGTCTTCTGAATTGTTTTCATCCTTGGCTGCCATGTCTCTCCATTGGGCAAATAGGGGAAATGTTTGCTGTCTAAAATGGTTTCTGGGTGCCTTTGGCTTCCTTGTTGTGTCAACTACTTTACATCAGTTAAACATTTGCAGAGAATTATATTAATTTAGATCAATAACTTTGTCCTTTATCTACCAGTATTTGGTATCAGTGTCCTATTTGAACAGAGCAGGTTGAAGCAGTTGCAGTTGTATGCAGTGTCATTTTCTTATATTAATTTTTCTAATTTGGTCAGATTTTGGCCTTTGCCCTAATTGTATCATGGCCTAAGTATGTACCGACTGATTATTTAGAAATTACTACCACATTATTAACTGACCATCATCCTTAAAGACAAGTCCATCTCATTCTTTGTGATGCCAGGTACTTTCATGGCCTCTGCTTCCTGACTCTCTTCTTAAAAGAAATATTCATGAATACCTGAAAAAAGTACTCATTTTGAGGCTTTTTCATTTCCTAAAACTGAACCTTATTTTCCAAAGCAATTTTTCATCATACTCCTTTGCACCCACCTTCATATTAAATTCACCGAGCATCTAAGCACTGGAGACACAAATAAAGGTGAAAACATTCTTTGCTCTCAGGGAGTTTATAATCTACTAGGGAAGACAGCATAAAAAACTATGCACAAACAAGGATAAATTGGCAATAATATCCAAAGGAAGGCATTAATATTACAGAGGACCAGAAAATCTTCTTTTGGAAGGTGATATTTTTGCTGGTACTTGAAGGAAGCCAGGCAAGCCAAGATAATCATTCAATTCTTTAAAGACTTTGTTCACTTGGTTTAGACTAGCAGAGGTTCTTAACCTCTCTTTGTGCTATGAACCTCTTTGGCAGTCTCGTGCCCCTTCTCAAAATAATGCTGTTAAATGCATAATGTGAAATATGTGGGATTACAAAGGAAACTAATTATTTTGAAGTACTAGGATCGAAATACAAGGGAAAAAGTGCATGGACCACAGTGAAGAAACCTTGGATTAGGGGATCTTGTCAAATTCTTTTTTTTAAATTTTTATTTATTTATTTTTAGTTTACCACACACGGTTCTACATAATTCTGAGTTCCAGATTTTCTCCCCTCCCTCCCCCTCCCTTCCCAAGACAGCATGGAATCTGATATAACTACCATGTATAACTTTGCATTGAATTAATTTATACACTAGTCAAGTTGTGATGAAGAATTATGACCAATGGAATGAATCACGAGAAATAAGAAACAGAACCAAAAAAAAAACCCAAAAACAAAAACAAAAGAGAAGCAAAAAAGGCGAGCATGAAGTGTGGCTCAATCTGCATTCAAACTTCACAGTTCTTTCTCTGGACGGAGATAGCATTCTCCATCGTGCGTCTCCTGGAGTTGTACTTGCATGTTTGGTTGCTGAGAGGAGTGAAGTATGTCAGGGTTGGTCCTCACGGAATCCATATATCTGTGGCTGTGCACAACGTTCTCCTGACTCTGCTCCGCTCACTCAGCATTATGTCGTGTAGGTTTTTCCAGGTTGTTACAAAGTCTGCATCATCCCCGTTTCTTATGGCACAATAGTATTCCATCACCTTCAGATACCACAGCTTGTTCAGCCATTCCCCAATTGATGGGCATCCCTTTGATTTCCAATTCTTGGCTACCACAAAAAGAGCTGCTATAAATATCCTTGTACATATGGGTCCTTTTCCCGCTTGTGTGATTTCTTTGGGATACAACCCTAGAAGTGGTATTGCTGGGTCAAAGGGTATGAACATTTCTATAGCCCTTTGGGCATAGTTCCAAACTGCTCTCCAAAATGGATGAATCAGCTCACAACTCCACCAGCAATGCAACAATGTTTTAATTTCCCCACATCCTTTCCAGCATTTATCATTTTCCTGTTTTGTTATTTTAGCCAATCTGACAGGAGAGATGTGGTATCTAAGAGTTGTTTTGATTTGCATTTCTCTAATCAGTAGTGATCCAGAGCATTTTTTCATATGCCTATAGATAGCTTTAATTTCTTCCTCTGAAAACTGCCTGTTCATATCCTTTGACCATTTCTCAATTGGGGAATGGCTTGTATTCCTATATATTTGACTCAGTTCCCTGTATATTTTAGAAATGAGGCCTTTATCAGAGATACTAGTTGCAAAGATTTTCTCCCAATTTTCTGCTTCCCTCCTAATTTTTGTTGCATTGCCTTTTTTTGTACAAAAACATTTCAATTTGACATAATCAAAATTATCCATTTTGCATTTTGTAATGCTCTCTATCTCTTGTTGGGTCATGAATTCTTTACTTTTCCATAAATCTGATAAGTAAACTATTCCTTGCTTTCCCAAATTACTTATAGTATCAGCTTTTACTCCTAAATCATGAACCCATTTTGACTTTATTTTGGTATATGGTGTAAGATATTGGTCTATGCCCAGTTTTTGCCCTACCATTTTCCAATTTTCCCAACAGTTTTTGTGAAATAGTGAATTATTAGCCCAGAAGCTGGCCTCTTTGGGTTTATTAAAGAGTAGATTGCTAAACTTGTTGATTTCTCCTTCTTGTGTACCTATCCTATTCCACTGATCCACACTCCTGTTTCTTAACTAGTACCAGGCAGTTTTGATGACTGCTGCTCTGTAGTATAGTTTAATATCTGATATGGCTAAGCCACCTTCTCTAGCATGTCTTTTCATTAAAACCCTAGATATTCTAGACCTCTTGTTTTTCCAGATGAATTTTGTTATTATTTTGTCCAGCTCAGTAAAATAATTTTTTGGTAGTTCGATTGGTATGGCACTGAAAAGATAGATTAATTTAGGTAAAATTGTCATTTTTATTATATTAGCTCGGCCTAACCATGAGCAACTGATATTTTTCCATTTATTTAGATCTGATTTTATTCGCGTGAAAAGTATGTCATAGTTATGTTCATATAGGCCCTGGGTTTGTCTTGGTAAATAGACTCCCAAATATTTTATATTGCCTACAGTAACTTTGAATGGAATTTCTCTTTCTATCTCTTGCTGTTGGGCTTTGTCAGTAATGTATAGGAATGCTGAGGATTTATGTGGGTTTATTTTATATCCTGCAACTTTGCTAAAGTTGTTTATTATTTCAAGTAGTTTTTTACTTGATTCTCTAGGATTCTCTAAATAAATCATCATATCATCTGCAAAAAGTGATAATTTAGTTTCTTCTTTTCCTATTCTAATTCCTTCAATTTCTTTTTCTTCTCTTATTGCTACAGCTAATGATTCTAGTACCAAATTGAATAATAGGGGTGATAATGGACATCCTTGTTTCACCCCTGATCTTATTGGGAATGCATCTAGTTTATCCCCATTACAAATAATGCTTGTCGATGGTTTTAGGTAGATGCTATTTATAATTTTAAGGAAGGTTCCACTTATTCCTATGCTTTCTAGTGTTTTTTTTTAACTTTGCATTGAATTAATTCATGCACTAGTCAAGTTGTGGAGAAGAATTTTGACCAATGGAATGAATCATGAGAAAGAAGAAACAGAAACAAAAAAAAAAAACAACCCAAAAACAAAAACAAGAGATAAGCAAAAAAGGCAAGCATGTAGTGCGCCTCGATCTGTATTCAAACTTCACAGTTCTTTCTCTGGATGAAGACAGCATTCTCCATCTTGAGTCCCCTGGAGTTGTCCTTGCCCCTTAGGTTGCTGAGAAGAGCGCAGTATGTCAGGGTTGGTCCTCACGGGATCCATATATCTGTGGCTGTGCCCAACGTTCTCCTGGCTCTGCTCCGCTCACTCAGCATTATGTCGTGTAGGTTTTTCCAGGTTGTTACGAAGACTGCATCATCCCCATTTCTTATGTTTTTAATAGGAATGGGTGTTGTACTTTGTCAAAGGCTTTTTCTGCATCTATTGAGATGATCATATGGTTTCTTCTAGTTTTGTTGTTGATATGGTCAATTATGCTAATAGTTTTCCTAATATTGAACCAGCCTTGCATTCCTGGAATAAATCCTACCTGGTCATAGTGTATTATTCTCGTGATGAGTTCCTGCAATCTTTTTGCTAATATTTTATTTAAAATTTTTGCATCAATATTCATTAGAGAAATTGGTCTATAATTTTCTTTCTCTGTTTTGACTCTACCTGCTTTGGGTATTAGTACCATATTTGTGTCATAAAAAGAATTTGGTAGGACTCCTTCTTCACCTATTTTCCCAAATAGTCTACAAAGTATTGGAATTAGTTGTTCTTTAAATGTTTGATAGAATTCACATGTAAAACCATCTGGCCCTGGAGATTTTTTCCTAGGGAGATCATTGATTGCATGCTCAATTTCTTTTTCTGATATGGGGTTATTAAGAAATTTCACTTCCTTCTCTGTTAGCCTGGGCAGTTTATGTTTTTGTAGATATTCATCCATATCTCTAAGGTTGTCAAATTTATGGGCATACAGTTGGGCAAAATAATTCCTAATTATTGTTTTGATTTCCTCTTCATTAGAGGTGACCTCACCCTTTTCATTTTTGATACTGGTAATGTGATTTTCTTCTTTCTTTTTTTTAATCAAATTGACCAAAGGTTTATCAATTTTATTGGTTTTTTCATAAAACCAGCTCTTTGTGTTATTTATTAGTTCAATAGTTTTCTTGGTTTCAATTTTGTTAATTTCTCCTTTGATTTTCAGTATTTCTAATTTGGTATTTAGTTGGGGATTTTCAATTTGTTCTTTTTCTAGCTTTTTCAGTTGCATGCCCAATTCACTTGTCTCCTTTTTTTCTATTTTATTCACATAAGCATTTAGAGATATAAAACTTCCCCTAAGAACTGCTTTTGTTGCATCCCATAAGTTTTGGTATGTTGTCTCATTAGTAGAAGTTCATCAGTCCCAGAGGGGCAGAGTCAGCAGGGGTCAACGCCAGGAGCCCAGACATAACCTTGCTCCCCCAGGGGAAGTGCCAGACATCAGCTCAAACAACAAACAGCTGAGACCATTGCTGATAAGCAAGTGCTGGAGAGCACCCACAGGGAGTGAGACGCCAGGGAGCCAGACCCTTCCCCCACACCTCAGGAAACTGAAGGTTATAATTCTAGACTCACAACCCCCAGAATAAGAAAGCTGGGACAGAAAGCCCTGAGGCCCACAGATAGAAATTCGTTGTAAAGCCAGCAAAAGGCAAACCAACATGAAGAAGAACACAAAAAAACCGAGGACAATAGATTCTTTTTATGGAGACAGGCAGGATCAAAATATCAACATAGAAGAGGGTTGCAATGACATTGTAGATACATCGGATACCTCAAAAGCTAATATGAACTGGTCTCCAGCCCAAAAAGCACTGCTGGAAGAGCTAAAGGAGGATTTTAAAAAGCAAATTAGGGAGCTAAAAGAAAATATGGAAAAAAGATTGGCGAAATGGCTATGGAGATTCAGAATCTAGAGAGAGAAAATGACACCCTAAGAGGTAAAATCAACCAATTGGAAAAGGAGACTCAAAAGCAAAATGAAAACACTAACTCATTAAAAATTAGACTTGAGCAAGTGGAAGCTAATGAATCTATGAGGCACCAAGAAGTAGTAAAACAAAACGTAAAGAATGAAAAAATAGAAAAAAATGTGAAATATCTGATTGGCAAAACAATTGACCTGGAAAATAGATCCAGGAGAGACAATTTAGGAGTTATTGGTCTACCGGAAATCCACGATGAAAAAATATATAATATCATTACTTTTTCATCCCCTGCATCTTAAGAGACAACACTGCCTAAGCTGCAGTTTCCTGCTTGACTCCAGAGGACAGAAGCAGCAGCAACAAGAAATTGTTGAGAAGTATATTTCAATTTGATTTAGGGAAAATCTTCTAGAGTAGTCTAATTCTTTAGAGTAGCCTAAAACTAGAAAGGTGTGCCTCGAATAAGTGAGAGATCTTCAAGTACAGGTTGAAAGATCGCTTGTCAGGGATGTTGTAGAAGAGATCTTCACTCAGGTATGGATTGTCCTGGATGACCTGTCGAGTTCCCTCCCCTATCTGAGATTCTATGATTCTGATTGTCTTTATGGTTGTCTTTTTGCTTGTGCTCATATTTTGTAAAGCAAGATAAGATGACCTAGTTTCCTATTAATTGATGCTTCTTGTTTACTTTTCCTATATGATAAAATCAACTCTACTAACTCCTTTGTTTACCTAGCTGAGTAGAACTTGGGGGTTATCCTTCCATTTAATAGCAACTTCCTCATGAATTCTGTCTTCATATTATAGGGACAATGTCAATGTCAATGTAGTTCCATTTTACAAAAATCTGTCAGTTTCTTAGTCATTGGACATTCAGGGCACCAACAGTTAAGTTAATGGTTGTAGAAAGATTAAAAACAATGTTATTATCAGCACCCTGTGCCTTCCCTTATGTCACCCCACCACTACGGAAGAAAGATGAGCTCAAAGAAAACTATGGACAATTCATCTTGTGCTTTTCTTTCTGTCATGTGGCTGAAAACAAAACCCTCACTGAACAACCTAGGTTATGATGAGAATTTGTATTTAACCAGGTGTGTCCTCAAGCAGGGAGGAGGAGAATGGGCACATCTTAAATACCTACTACATACCAGGGATTGTGCTAACCATTCTACAAATATAATCTCATTATCAGCAAATATAATCTATTTTTAGTACTCTATTTGAAGGCTTATTCATGGATTAACTGGCCAGAGCATCTGCATGCACTTAGAGAAACCAGGGTCACCTAACCTTATGCCTACACGAGATGGTGGAGTAGGATATTATTCCCCAGGTTTGTAATAACTGTAACAATACTGGTGAATTGAGATCTAGAGATATGACTGATTGGTGTCAGACTCCAGTCAGTGCAATCTAGCTACTCCTAAGTGTCAAAGAAATAGAGAAAGGAACATAAGATTGTAAGCTGGTCCTAAGTGAAATCATTATGATGATCACCTTAACAAAGAGGAAATCCAAGTAACTGGTGTGCCTCTGAGACCACATGATGACAAGATAAACCAGAAAAGTCAAAAATATCAATATCTCACCTGTTGTAAATGTTTTAGCACAGAGATGTCTGAACGTGTAAAGTGGGCAAACTATGAGAACACATGAAGACTAAAGACAAACATTTTCATGATGCCCCAATGCTATATCATCTCAAAATTAGAAGCACCTCATCAATCAAAGGCAGGGTATTCATGCTGCCTTCTGTAAATAGTACCATCAGCTCCAAATTACAGAGCACATATTGCTACCAGTACAAGGCAATTATAAAGAAAAATCTGTAGGCTTTTATTAGATGAAATAAGATGAAATCAAGAAATTACTAAAAAATAAAGATAACCCAAAATCATTGAAAATCTTTTCTAAACAATAGCTAGCATGGACATAACATTTTAATGTTTGCAAGGCACTTTACTTATATTATCATTTGATTCCTGCAACAACCCTGTGAAATAGGCACTGTTGCTATCTCCATGGAAATGATAACTGAAAACTGAGTCTCAGTGAGGTTAAACAATTCATCCAGGGTCACATACCTGGAGAGCTCACAGAGGGCAAACGCTCACATGGTGGTCAGAAGAAGCAATACAAGGACAGTCTCAAGGTGTCTCTTAAGAACTTTGGAACTGATTGTGTGACATGATAGACACTGGCACAGGACCACTCGGCATGGTGTGTCCACATCAGAGAAGGTGCTGTACTCTATGAGCAAAGCATAATTGAAACAGCTCAAAAGAAATGCAGGATCCACAAATTTAGAGAATCCATCCCAAATGTTCACATGGAAAATTTGTGCCTGACCTGTGGTAGAGCATTCCGAGCTTGTATTGGTCTGATCAGTCACAGTTGGACACACTGTAACTTGACTCTAGCACTGAGATATCATTTTGGTCTTCTTCAAGAACAAAGGAGGACAACCAAATGTCTGAGGTGAGATTTGAACCTATGCCTTCTTAACTCCAAGTCCAGTCTATCTATCTATCTATCTGTCTCTCTGTCTCTATCTTTCTCTCTCTGTCTATCTCTATCTGTCTCTATCTTTCTCTCTCTGTCTTTTTCTCTGTCTCTGTCTCTGCGTGTGTGTGTGTGTGTGTGTGTGTGTGTGTGTGTGTGTGGGCACTATGTGCCTCAATTAATACAAACCCCAGAAATTAAAATTAATCATGAAATGACAGAAAAACACCAAAGTCTCAAATAATTTTGAAAAAGAGATGGACATACCTAGTTTGGAGATTTGAAAAGACCTTTTTGAGGAGGGTTATGTGAATCTAATTAATATGGTAATTATACCAAAACAAAATAATATTTTTAAAACTGGCATGTTGATATAACCATCACAGAGCACTCTACCACAACATTTGACAGAAAATATAAAAACATATCAGCATCTGAAAAAAATAGTATATTTGGTAGCCATTGCCACAGTAAAAACCATAGGAGGAAAAGTGGAGTTATGAAGGAATATTGTCAATAATAAACATCAAACGTAGCCATGGCAGTAGCAAATTGAGAGATCTATTAAATATCTGCAGAAACACATTGGAAGATTATATCAATATATATTTAGTTTGAAGAATAGGTAACTCAAAACACATGGCACCACATTAAAGTCAACAAGAAAGAAATGTGTATTGGAATTCAGCTGGGAAAAAAGATATCAAAAATTCTGCACTCCTTAAACCAGCAATTGAAAACAAAGGTCAAAAGTTGAATGCATTGTTTAGAAAATAGGAAAAGAATGAATTCTTCCCAACTCCGTGATACCAATATGGTCTTTGTCTATAGACCAGGAAGATATAAAACATAGAAAGAAAACTAAAGGCCAATCTATCTACTAAATATTAACACAAAAAACATACAATAAAAAATTAGTAAATATGTTGTAGCAAAGCTCGAATATATTACTGTACAATATATTGTTGTAGTTCAGTCATTTTTCATTGATGTCTCACTCTTTGTGATTCCATTGGGAGTTTTCTTGTCAAAGATACTGGAGTAGGTTGCCATTTTCTTCTCCAACTCATTTTACAGATGAGGAAACTAAAGCAAACAAGGTTAAGTGACTTTCCCAAGGTCACACATAGCCAGCGTATGTCTGAGGCCAGATTTGAACTCAGAAAGAAGAGTATTCCTGACTTCGGGCCCAGCACCCTATCCACTGTGCCACTTAGTTGCCATGCCACCAAGCTGCTCTCTTTACTAATATTTTATTGCATATTAACAAGTATTATATACTATTACCACTTAAGATTTGTACTAGGAATGAAGAGTTGATTCAATACCAAGAAAACTATAAACATGATGGGTCATATTAATAATAACAAAAACATGAGTATATCAATAAACATTGAAAAAGCTTTTGATAAAATCCAGCAGCTATCACTGTTTTTAGAAATATTTAGCAACATTTTTTAAAATAGGAATAAATAGACGTTTCTTTAACATAGCCAATACTTGTCAATCTAATACCCATAGCTAGCATTATAAGTAATGGAGGAAAGCTAAGAGAATTTCCAAAAAGAACAAGGATGAAGTAAAAATGTCCATTATTATCACTACTATTTAACATAGTGCTAGAAAAGTTAGCTATAGACAATAAGACAAGAAAAGGAAATTAACAGAATTAACATAGGCAAAGAGAAAACAATTAACCATAGATATCAAAAGAATCAGCTAAAATTAATTAAAACAATATTAAAGTTGCAGGATGTAAAATAAATCTGCATAAGTTAATAACATTTCTGAATTGTGCCCAAAAAAACCCAGAAGGAAGAAATAGAAAAACAAATTCTATTCAAAATAACTAAAGAATACATAACATATTTGCAAGTCTGCCTATCAAGATGCATAGAATTATATGAATATAACTCCAAAATACTTTTTTACAGAAACACAGATCTAAATAAATGCAAATATTTTAATGGCTCATTTAGTAAAATTGGCCAATTTAGTAAAAATAGCAATACTCCTTAAATTTATTTACTTATTAAGTACCATAACAATCACATTACCAAAAGACTGCATTATATTGCTAGAAAAATAAAATAACATTAATTCAGGGGAAGAAAAGGTCAAGAATTTCGAGGGAAACAAAGAAGAAAAGTGGAAGAGAAAGAGACCTAAGAATACTAGTTTTCAAATCATACTACAAAGAAATATTATCAAAACTATTTGATACTGGTTGAAAAAAAATAGAGCACTGGAATATATTTGGTATACAACACTCAAAAGCAAATCCCAAAGACTCCAGCTACTAAATTAAGGATTCACTATTCAGCAAAAACTTCTAAGAAAATTTGAATGCAATCTGGCAAAAACTAGATACAGATTAACAACTCACTCCATATAGCACTAGATATATAAATTAGACATGAAAGATCGTATCATAAACAAATTAGAAGAGAAAGGAAGAATATAGCTTTGATATCTATATAACATTTCCCCAAAAAGTTTATGATCACATAAGAAATTGAATGGATCACAGAAGATGAACGATTTTATTACATAAAATTAAAAATATTTTGCAGACACTAAACAGCTAAAATTAGAAAAAAATTAATAAGTGTTTTTATAAAAACCTCTGCAGTAATTTTTTTTCTTTTTTTATTATAGCATTTTTTTATTTTAAGTTTACAACACTCGGTTCTACATAATTTTTAGTTCCAGATTTTCTTCCCTCCCGCCCCCCCTCTTTCCCCAAGATGGCATGGAATCCCATATAGCTTCCACGTATAACTTCACAATGAATTAATTTACACACTAGTCAAGTTATGGAGAAGAACTGTGATCAATGAAATGAATCATGCGAAAGAAGAAACAGGACCAAAAAAAAAACAACCCAAAAACAAAAACAAAAGAGAGGAAAAGAGAAAAAAAGGGGGGGGGGTGAAAAAGGCTAGCATGAAGTGTGCCTCAATCTGCATTCATACTTCATAGTTCTTTCTCTGGATGTAGACAGCATTCTCCATCGTGAGTCCTTTGGAGTTGTCTTTGTACCTTGTGTTGCTGAGAAGAGCAAAGTCTGTCAGGGTTGGTCCTCACAGAATCCATATATCTGTGGTTGTGTATAATGTTCTCCTGGCTCTGCTCCGCTCACTCAGCAGTAATTTTCTTTGATAAAGCACTTACTTTTATATAACAAATATAAGGTGCTAGTCCAAACGTATAAGACAAAAACTAATTTCCCACAGTTTAGTGGACCAAGGCATTTTTCAAAAGAAGAAAGTCAAATTATCAACAGCCATTAAAAATACTTCAAATCATTAATAATTAGAAAAATGCAAATTAAAGTAACCATAAAATTCTAACTCCTACCCATCATATTGGTGAAGAAGATTAAAAATGAAAAATGATAATTCTTAAAGGAGTTGTGGGAAAATAAGCACACTAATATACTGTTATTGGAGCTATGAATTGGGCCAAACATTTAGAAGAGCAATTTGGAAATGTGACCTAAAACGTCACTAACCTATGCTTACCTTTTGACCAACCACATTATTATTAGGCCTACATCCCAAAGAGATCAAAGAAAGGGAAAATTGACTCATATTTACAAAAATGTTTGTAGCAGCTCTTTTTAAAGTGAAGAACTGGAAATTAAGGGGGTGGCCATCAATTCAGTAATGAATGAACAAATTATAGTATGTATTGTTGCACCATAAAAATGATTAAAGGTGTGGTTTTAGATAATTCTAGGAAGACATATGAATTGATCCAGGATGAAGGGAAGAGACTGAGAAAACTTTATGCAATAAAAACATTATAAAGAAAAACAACTGCAAAAGACTTAAAAACTCTGATCAATTTAATGACCAACCATGATTTCAGAAGATTAGTCATAAAGTATTCTATCGACCTCCAGACAGAGAAAAACAGACTTTTTTTTTGATATAATCAATGTGGACATTTATTTTGTTTGTCTGCAATATATATCACAATTGCATCATTTCATCATTTAAGTTGGAAGTAGAAAGGAGGGAGGGCCTGAAGATAAGGTATAAAAGCAATGAAAAAGAAAAGAAGGAAAAGAAGTATTAAAGAATATTTTAATTCACAGAAAAGAGTACAAAAAAGACCAGAAGCATTCATGGACAAGCAGAACAGCTTTGAAAGTTGCATGTTGACACAAGTTGTATGTTATAACTTTTTTGGGAGGCAATTGGGGTTAAGTGACATGCCTAGGGTCACAAAGCTGGTAGTTAATGACTTTTATAGCAAGTTACTCTATATTTAAAAAGAAATCCATAAAAAAATTCTGAAATTTAATGTAAAATCCTCTTTCTCTTGTACTATGTACATATAAATTGCAAATTTATTTGGTATTAAGTTCAGAATAAAACAAAATTAAAGACTTTATACAGCCTCTCTGTTACATAGATTTTTTTCTCCAATAATGCCAAAATAGTTTTTGGATTCAATAAGTAAAAAAATCTTAATATAAGCCAAGGAATGATAGAGACTGAAGTTTGAATCTGAAGTTCAAATTGAACTAATGGATCAAGGCAATATGTATAAAAACCTTGGTCTCCTCCAAGCAAAATATATCAAGCACAGAACTATCAAGGAAAAAGCATGTCATGATGCTTACTGGCATCCTGAAATAAAAGCTCATAGGAAAAACACATTCAAAGCAACTCAGGCCTTTGGTATTATCATATGTGTGTGTATTACATATATATATATATATATATATATATATATATATATATATATATATATATATATACACATATGTATATATGTATATTTTTTTAATTTACCATAAAAATTTTTAAAAAATCCTAGAGCCAAGATGGCAAAGCAAAAAAAAAATCAGCTGAGCTTTCCAAAATTTCCACCCAAAAAACTCTAAAGTAACACCTCAAATGTAATTGTGGAGTGACAAAACCAAAAAAAGTTTGAGTGAAATAATTTTCTAGACAATGACAATTTAGGAGGTTGACAAGAAAGAATAAGTAGAAGGGAGACCAGATTAAGGGAGGTAGTAGTCAGAAGCAAAACAGAGTTTTGAGGAGAGACAGGGTAAAAAAATGGGAGAGAAGAAAAAAACAGAAAAAATAGGATGGAGCAAAATACATTTATTAATTATAATTGTAAATGCAAATGGTATGAAGTCACCCATAAAATGAAAGCAGACAGCAGAATGGATTGGAAACCAGATTCCAACAATATGTTGTTTACAAGAAATACACAAAAACAGAGAGAAACAGAGTAAAAATAAGGAGCTGGAGCAGAACCTATCATGCTTTAGCTTAAGTTAAAAAACAAGAGGGGTAGCAATCAAAATCT
Source organism: Trichosurus vulpecula (assembly GCF_011100635.1). Classification (NCBI taxonomy): domain Eukaryota; kingdom Metazoa; phylum Chordata; class Mammalia; order Diprotodontia; family Phalangeridae; genus Trichosurus; species Trichosurus vulpecula. The sequence goes on along the minus strand of NC_050574.1, from coordinate 324,933,234 downwards.
CAGACAAAACAATAATAAACATAATTTAAAATGATAATCAAGAAAACGACATTTTGCTAAAAGGTACCATGGACAAGGAAGCAACATCAAAACTAGACATATATCATGAAATTTCATAGCATCCAAATTCTTAAAGGAAAAAATTAAATGAGTTACAGGAGGAAATAGATAATAAAACTATACTGGGGGAACCTCAACTTTCCCCTCTCATAACTAGATAAATCTAACCATCACATAAACAAGAAAGAAGTTAAGAGATGAACAGAATTTTAGAAAAGTTAGATATGAGGGACCGCTGGAGAAAACTGAAAGGGAATAGAAAGGAGTATACTTTTTTCTCAGCTTATGTGGCACTTTCACAAAAATTACCATGTATTTGGGCAGAAAAACCTAACAACCAAACACAGAAAGGCAAAAATATTAAATTCATCCTTTGCTGACCATAATTAAATAAAATTACACTCAATAAAGGGTCAGGGAAACATATTAAAACTTAATTGGAAACTAAACAATGTAATCCTAAAGAGTGAGTGGGTTAAAGAACACATCATAGAAACAATAAATCACTTCATTAAAGAGAATAAAAGTAATGAGACAGCATACCAAAATTTATGGGATGCGGCCGAAGTAGTACTTAGGTGAAACTTTTTATCTCTAAACTCTTACATCAATAAAATAGAGGGAGAGCAGATAATGAATTGAGCATGCAACTGAAAAACAACTAGAAAAAATAAATTAAAATCCCCAGTTAACACCAAATTGAAAATTCTGAAAATCAAAAGAGAGATTAACAAAAGCAAGAAAATTATTGAACTAATAAATTAAACTAGGAATTTTTTTGGGGGGGGACAATAAAATAGATAAATTGTTGGTTAATTTGATTTAAAAAAAAAGAAAATCAAGTTACCAGTACCAAAAATATAAAGGGAGAATTCATAGTTAATGAAGAGGAAATCAAAGGAGTTATTTTGCCCAATTATATGCCAATAAAACTGAAAATCTAAGTGAAATGGATAAATATTTTCAAAAATATTAATTTCCCAGTTTAACAGAAAAGGAAATAGATATTTAAATAACATTATCTTAGAAAAATAAGTTGAACAAGCTACCAGTGAGCTCCCAAAGCTTTAAAAAAAATGCTAACTGGACCCAGCCCCAACAGGAATTCCTAGAAGAGTTTAAAAAAAATAAGAGTGGTAGAGGAAAAATTGGGGAAAGAAATGAGAGTGATGCAAAAAAAAATAAGAAAAGCGAATTACCAGCTTGGTAAAATAAACACAAAAATACTAAAGGAAATAATACCTTAAAACAGAATTCATCAACAGGAGAGATAATTTAAGAATTAATGGATTACTTGAAAGCCATGATCAAAGAAAAAGTCTAGAAATTATATTTCAAGAAATTATCAAGGAAAACTGCCCTGATATCTTAGATCCAAAAGGTAAAATAGAAATTGAAAGAATCTTCCTATCACCTCCTGAAAGAGATCCCAAAATGAAAACTCCCAGGAATATTATAGCCAAATTCCAGACCTTCCAGGTCAAAAAGGAAATATAGCTAGCAGTCAGAAAGAAAAAAATTCAAATATCATGGAGCCACATTCAGGATCACCTAAGATTTAGTGGCTTCCACTTTGAAGGAACAGAGGGGCTTAGAATATGATATTTCAAAAGGCAAAGGAGCTGGGATTGCAAGCAAGAATAACCTGCCCACCAAAAACATCAGGGAAAAAATGGATATTTAGCAAAATTAAAGACTTTCAAGCATTTTCTGAGGAAAAGACCAGAGACAAAAAGAAAATTTGACATTCAAATACAAGACTCAAGAGAAGCATAGAAAGGTAAACATGGAAGAGTAATCATAAGGGTCTCAGTAAAGTTAAACTATTTACATCCCTATATGGGAAGATGAGACATGTAACTTCCAAGAACCATATCATTATTATGACTGTCACAAGGAGTTTACATAGACAAAGGAAAAGGATGTTAATTATGTTATAACGATTTCAAAAAGTAATGAAGAGGTGAGAAATAGTGCATAGACAATGGACAGTTAGGTGAAGCAATGGATAGAGTGCCAGGCCTGGAGCCAGGAAAACTCATCTTCAAATCTGGCACCAGACTCTTACTATCTGTGTGACTCTGGGCAAGTCACTTAACTCTGTATCACATATAAAATGAGCTGGAGAAGAAAATAGCAGACCACTCTAGTATCTTTGCCAACAAAGCTCCAGATGAGATCATTAATATCAGGCATGACTGAAAATGATGGAACAACAATAGAAAATGTAGTAATATCAAAAATTGACACAGCAAGTTTTTCTGATAAAGACCTCATTTCTCAAATATATTCTGAGTATAGAACTTAACAAAATTTATAACAAAAAAGAACTACTCCCCAATTGATAAATGTTCGAAGGATATGAATGGGCAGTTTTCAGAAGAAAATATCAAAGCTATCTATAGTCATATGAAAAAAATGCTCTAAATCACTATTGATTACATAAAGGCAAGTTAAAATAACTCTGAGGTACTACCTCACACCTATCAGAAATGATAAATACCAGAGGGAATGAGAGGGAAATAGAGCCACTAGTGAATTCTTGGTGGAGTAGTGAACTTCTCCAATCATTCCGGAGAACAATTTGAAATTGGGCCAAAGGGCTATAAAACAATGTATACACTTTAACCCCACAATGCCAATGCTAGGTCTATATCCCAAAGAGATCAAAGAAAAAGGAAACAGATTTATATGTACCAAAATATTTATAGCAGCTTTTGTGTGGTGGCAAAGAATTAGAAATCCAGGGGATGATCATCAATTGAGGAACAGCTGAACAAGTAGTGGTATACAGTTGTAATAGTATATTATTGTGTTATGGGGAATGAAGAGGGTGTGGTTTTAGAAAAAAAACATGGCAAGATCTATATGAACTGATGCAAAGTGAAGTGAGAACTGAGAAATCATTAGGCACAGTAACACAGTAATAGCAATGTTGTAATAGTAATCAACTGTAAAAGATTTCACTACTCTGATTAATACAATGATCCTAGATGATTCCAAAGTACTCAGGATGAAAATATGCTAAACACCTCCAGGGAGAGAACTGATGAGCTCTGAGTATAAATTGAAGTATAATTTTCTTACTTATGAGCTTGCGAACAAAAGTTTTGACTATATTAATGTTTTAATGTTTTGATTCCAGCATTTGTTGAATTTATTGAATCATCAAGGCTGCTTTGAAGACTCTCTAGATGTTTGTTGTATATGAAAATGGTGAACTTGTGATCTATAACAGTGGCTCACTTTTTAATAAGTGTTAATTTTTTCAACATGATGTATTATTATATGGATTTTGCTCTTTCTTACCTCATCTGCATTAATTAACGAACCACAACACTTTAAAAATAATCCTACTGTAATTTCTGGTGGTGATGACCTTGTCTGAATTGGTATCATAAACTTGCCTACTTCTTTAAATGAATCAATGTGATTCAGCCATTTTTGACACCTTTTTGTTGATATGTTATTGGTTACGTTCTTGTGGATGCTACTCATGGAGGATCTTTTGAGTTTACTTTCAGATCTTAATTGTTTCATAGATTCCATATGGAAGTAATCACTTTTAGTTATATTTGATAAATCCAAAGGTGTGCACCTGTTATCAAGCTTTACTATGGATGGATGAAATTATATCTGCTTGTTCCAAAATTATTTCTATATGTTTTCTATCTGTTTACCCTGTGTGCCAAGGGCATCTATCAGCTTTTTTCCTCCATTACGATAAGTAACTGTTGAACTTTATATGGCTGCTTTAGGATGATGGTCCTATGTTTTATTTTTTTTCTATTTCAGAAATTTTATTATTTATTTATTTTAAACATTCTTTTCTTTTTAAATATTGAGTTCCTAATTCTCTCTCTCCCTCCCAAGCCTTCCCTTACCCACTGAGAAAGCAAGCAATATTTCAATTACGCATGTAAAATATTGCAAAACATTTACATATTTGCTATATTTTTGGTGCTAAATGAGATGGAAGCCATACAGAAAAAAAACTTTCAAAATATAGATCAAACAGAAGAAACCAAAACTGTGTGAGACAGGATAAGGTACATATCAACCCCATTGTTTTCTCTACTAATAATTGTCCTAAAGATACTTTAAATGTGCCTAGAGAAGCTGACTTTACATTCCAATACTATGATTTAGTTGCAAAAAGCAGCAATTTTATGTGTCTATTAAATATTGCACAGACTAATGAATTTAAAATAATAATATCAGTATAGAAACTTGTCTCAGAATTGTTTGTATATGAACTCCATTGGACAATAGCAACTCACATTATAAAATGTTTTAATATTTTAAAAGTGCTTTCCTCATGACAACCTTATGAAATAGGCAGTAAAAATACTTCTGTCTTCAATTTACAGATGAGGGAACTGAGGCTTAGAGAGATTAAGTAATTTGCCCATGGTCACAGAGTTATTACATGCCAGAGCTTGGATTGAAAAGCACTGTGCTATTAAGCACTGTCCTTGGAATCAGAAAGATCTGGGTTCAAATCCTCCCTAAAATACAAATTAGCCATGTGATTCTAAGTGACTCACCAATCCCTGTAATCTCAACTTCCTCATATTTGAAATGTAGGAAACTAATAACCCTTAAGTTTTCTTCTGAGACATTAAATACATGATCATTCAACTTTCTTCATTCAATCATAACTCAGCCTTCTTCATTCAATCATAACTCTACCACCTCTTTGAATTCTTCTTAGACCCCCTAAACAGAAGCAGTCTCTTCATCTAACACAGAGCTAATTGTAGCACTTAAGAAATGTTTACTGTCTATTTTGTCACTAAATATAACTACACTTGTGAGTTCAAAAGAGGGGATAGCAATGAATGATAATGATTACACTTATCCACTCCTGCTTCCAAAGGCTGCCTCCTATTCCAAAGCCTCACTGGGAGAAGAAAAATAGTTGGGTTTTCTAATGCTTTGCCAGTGAAGCAGAAGCTCTGTCAATTCTTACCAAGCTGGAAATACTCTGAATATGGGCCTTCTGACAGCGTATATAACTGTTATCCAAAAATTAGCCTAGGTTGAGGCAGGTTCATCACTAGGTTGTATGCAGGGTGATTAATGGTTCTGTCACAGCAGTTCTCAAAGGTCACATCCCAAGGCAGAGAGGGGTTGTAATCTGGGTCAGTGGACATAACATTCACACTGACAAAATCACGGAGCCTTGAAATCTTGAAGTATACATTCCCTCCACATCATAAACATGCACTTCCAGAAGACAGAGAAACACCTGCAAACATGGATAAGTTCCAGCAAGGGGACAGAGTTGAATCTATTTTGCCCTCCAGCAACATAAGACATTTCCTCTCTGATGTATCTGTCAGTAGAGAAAGAAAAAAAGTCATTTGCAAGGAATCAAACCATCAACTTTCTAAAGGGATAGGAGCCCTAGATGTTGCAAAACAAAATTGAATACTAAAAGTACAAATGACCCAACTGAGAGAATTGTTCTGTGCATAAGCATTGGCTGTTTCAGTAGAACCAGATGAAAACGTAGGATCATAGAATTTTGGAATTGGAAAAGACCTTAAAGATAATCTTCTTTCAGTCCCTTATTTTGAAAGAGAAGGAAAGGAGTGAAATGGGAGGGGGGAGGAAGAGAGGGAAGGAGAGTGAGAGAAGGGAGAAAGAGAGGAAGAGGGACAGATGGATAGGGTCAGATGGAAGAAGAAAGAAAAAAAGAAAGAAACAAACAAACAAACAAAGACAGAAAGAAAGAAGGAAGGAAGGAAAGAAAGAAGGAAAGGAGGAAGAGAAGAAGAGAGGGAGGGAGGAAGGAAGGAAGGAAGGGAGAAAGGAAGAAAGAAAGAAAGAAAGAAAGAAAGAAAGAAAGGAAGGAAGGAAGGAAGGAAGGAAGGAAGGAAGGAAGGAAGAAAGGAAGAAAGAAAAAGAAAGGAAGGAAGAAAGGAAGGAAGGAAGGAAGGAAGGAAGGAAGGAAGGAAGGAAGGAAGGGAAGAAAGAAAGAAAGAAGGAGAGAAGGAAGGAAGGAGGGAAGGAAGAAAGGAAGAGAGAGAGAGAGAGAGAGAGAGAGAGAGAGAGAGAGAGAGAGAGAACTGAGGCAAAGTTACATAAGTAGAAAGGAAAGAAGCAGATGCAAGATCCAGACACAGATCATCTCCAGATTGTTCTTTCCATGATACCATATTACCTTGTAAGAGTATCCTCAAAAAGCTAATCTCAGCTCTGGGCAGATTGGATTAAAGAATTCTGTGAATCAGTGAGGTTACAAAACATATGAGGGCAAGAAAAACATTTCTGAAAGCAACAGAGGTTGTGAGGGAAGATTACAAATGGCTCTACCAAGGAATCAGGATAAGTCTATGAATAATTATTAAGAATTAAGAAGATTTCACCTCAAAGAACTTTCTGAGAGGCAGCAGAGCCTAAAGGTGGAATAAGACCTCCAGCTAAGAATTAATCATTCATACTAAAAGATGAGAGTGGTAGAAATAGCACAGAATGACCATGGGTCAACATCAACCTGCAAAAAAACAGCATAGTGGTGCAACCATCTCTATACCTTTTGCATCAAGTGTCATATCCTGACTGTGAAGATATTGTAGATTTGTGAGACAAATTAAGTTTTTACTAAATGGAAAATGTCCACTATGTGATGGAAATTGGTCCTGATCACCTCCAGGAGGGTGGAGCTGCATTGTACAATTCATTGAGAGCTTCATCCTTGACTATCTCTTAATGATCAAGTCCATCAGGTAAGATCTTCATGTATTTAAGTAAAAAGTAGCATGTCAGTGAGCCCTCTCCCAGGTAATATAGGATGTAAAGCCAGAAAAGACTTTAGAGATGATCTCTTCTTAACTTAGGATCCATGGACTCTAAAGGGGCTGTGTATAGGTTTCAGGGAGTTTGTGAACTTGGGTGGAGACAAAATTACATTCTTTATTTCACTAGTCTTTGATTTACTCTGAAATAATATTCTGATGAGCTATTCATATGTTTTACCAGGCTGCCAACATGGTTGACAATCTTAAAAAAGAAGGGTTAAAAAGATCTTATCCAACCTCCTCAACTTACAGATTAAACAGCTGAGGCCCCCAAAAGGCTGAGTGACTTGCCCAAAATCACACAGATCAGAAGTAATAGGGCTGGTTTCAAAGTCAAGTTCCTTGATTCCAAATCTAGCATGCTCATCCTACAATACTATGTGGCCTATGAAGTCTCAACCAGTTTAGGACTGAAGCAAGAGCACTAGTAAAGGAAAACATCATTGATCTGGGAGTCAAGATGCCTAAGTTGACATCCAGACATTGCCATCTAATTAGTTTGTATGGTGTTGAGCAAATCACTTCACCTATCTGGGCCTCAGGTCCGCTGCTTGTTAAATAAAGAGGCCAAATCAGATGATGAAGTCTAATATTCTGTGGTCCAATAATTGTGTTACCTTAGGCCAGCTTGGCATCCAAAGCCCCTTTGGGCAGTCGTTCTCAGCAGCCAGAGGCTCTTCTCTATTTCAGCCCCAGGTGGTCTGTTTCCAGTGTATCAGTGAGAGCTAATTAAAGGAATGACTTTAGTTTGTTTGCCTTTCTAGTGCTCTAATAAGCTAGTAAATCCATGACACTTTGCTTGTTTCTTCTAATCCCTCTCACAAATAAAGGAAAACAGAAGAGAAAAAAAAACAAGAGAACAAAATGGGACTATGTCTCAAGACGAACAGCAGAAACTGTCATGACTCCTTTTGCTAGAACAAAGGGATGTAACTTTTCATATCACTCTTTTTAGAGGTAGAGTGTACAGTAGGCTTGAAAGTCTCCTGCTTCTGCAATTTGCTTCTTTCAGTGGCAGCTGCTGGATAGGTGTAGCTTCCTTTAATCATAATTCCTTTCTAAATAACAGATTGAGTGAACAAAGTGCCTTTAAAAACAATTTTTCACTGATGCAAAGCATATCAGAACAGAATCTATTAAACAGAAAACATAAGAAAGGTTTTTGAGCATAAATGTAACCTGGTTTCATGATAGTACATGTATGTGAGATGCTTTTCAAAGTATTATCTCTTCGGAAGTTAGAAATAATATCATCATAATTATTATTGTTGTCATTTGGGTCTCATCATTTTAAATGAGGTTCAGGTAGAAAGAGTCCTGGGACAAGGAACGATCATCATCATCACTGACTATGTTATTTCTGAAGTACAAAAACACTGAATATTGCCCTGACAAAAATAAAAGGTCAGCCACATTTTCTCATGAGATCACTTGATGGGGAAATTATTTCCTGCAGACTTCAGCTTTCAAGAATATCCAATAAACTTTGTGGTCTGATTGACCAAACTGTTCTCATTTGTTTTCTTCCAAGATGCCCGGCTGAACATGATAGAACTGTAATTCTAGAAGGACCTCAAAATATCTAGAACATTCATCTTTTTGGAGACGAAATTGCACTTACCCTAACCCACTTGAATAGTTCAACAGACTCTTTAAAAGTCTGAGCTTTCAGTGGCTACTAGTTCTTTAGACATTTCTTCTCCTTTAATCCTCCCCCCTCCCCCGCCATTTCCTCAACTGAAATCACAACTATCGCTACGATAGTGACTTCAGTAAGAGAGGCACTTGGAAAGGTCTCTGGGAAAAACAGAGGACTGTAAAAGTTCTTGCTTTACATTGCTGATAACGTTACCTTTCAGAAGGTGGAGGCATGAGGGAAACAACTGTTTTGAACCCGACTTTGATTCAAAAGGAGATACTAGTTGGAAAATTAAAAACAATGGGAATGTTGAGAAGAAATGAACATGTCATCTAAGAGTTTGTGATAGATAAGAATGGAGAACCCTAGAAATAGTCCAGCATGTGCAAGAAGCTTTAAAGAACTGGGTTTCAAAGTTTAGTGACAAGATAGATATGATCCCATGGGATTCATATATGGGACCAACTTTAAAAGGGGAATTGGCTCAAGAGGAATAGAAGGCTTTCAAGAATAAATTATGATAATGAATTCTCAGAACAAGGAAAAGGGTAAGATTTCTTTTAAAGAGACCTCTATAGGTATGCATAAAGTACTCTGATGAGCTCAGTTTGAAATGGATCTGATGGAAGCAATAGAATGAGAATGGATTTCTGAAATCCAAATATATTTTCACAACAAAATAGTGATATATTTTCTTAAAAAAACTCATGTTAAAGCTAAATAGAGTAAGATTTCATTTTCTTAGACATATTGGGGATAAGATGGGGAGAATTAAGAGAAGAAAAGGAAAAAGTTAAACCCCAATAGTTGAGGTACATGGGACAGTACTGGTGTCAGAGAGAAAGTGAAACAATTCATTTTTATTTTACTTCATTCTTCTCTATCAAGAATATTCTTTTGGGGGGTGGAGCCAAGATGGCAGCTGGAAATCAGGGACTAGCATGAGCTCCCTGCTGAGTCCCTCCAAAAAACCTATAAAAAATGGCTCTGAACCAATTCTAGAACTGCAGAACCCACAGAACAGCAGAGGGAAGCAGGGCTCCAGCCCAGGACAGCCTGGATGGTCTCTGGGTGAGGCCTATCCCACATGGAGCTGGGAGCTGGGAGCTGGGAACGGAGTGGAGCAGAACCCAGCCTGAGCGGCGTGGACGATCCAGACCAGAAGCCGGGCGGAGGGGGCCCTAGCGCCCTGAATCAGTGAGCTGCGGCAGTTACCAGACTCCTCAACCCACAAACACCAAAGACTGCAGAGAAGGTTAGTGGGAAAAGCTGCGGGAGTGGAAGGAGTTCGCGGTTCAGCTTCCAGCCCCGGGGGCAGCGGAGGTGGGGCAGCTACAGCTGCTGCTTCTGATCCCAGGCCCACCTGGTGGGAAAAATTAAGTGGCGGATCAGAGCAGGAGTGAAGAGCCTGCTGAAGATCTAAGTCCAGTCTGGGTTGGGGGTTCTTGGGGAAGGAGGAGTGCTGGTGTGACAGAGCTGGTGCATCCCCCCCCCCCCCAAGTGTGGAACATAGTTCTCTAAACTCTACAATCAGTCATACCCCACTGAAAAACTCAAGGGTCAAGTTAGTTGGCTGGGAATATGGCCAGGCAGCAAAAACGCACCCAGATTCAGTCTCAGACTTTGGATTCTTTCTTTGGTGACAAAGAAGACCAAAACATACAGACAGAAGAAGTTAACAAACTCAAAGAGCCTACAACAAAACCCTCCAATAAAAACATAAACTGGTCCCAGGCCATGGAAGAGCTCAAAAAGGATTTGGAAAAGCAAGTTAGAGAAGTAGAGGAAAAATTGGGAAGAGAAATGAGAAAGATGCAAGAAAACCATGAAAAACAAGTCAATGACTTGCTAAAGGAGACCCCAAAAAATACTGAAAAATATACTGAAGAAAACAACACCTTAAAAAATAGATTAACTCAAATGGCAAAAGAGCTCCAAAAAGCCAATGAGGAGAAGAATGCCTTGAAAGGCAGAATTAGCCAAATGGAAAAGGAGATCCAAAAGACCACTGAAGAAAATACTACCTTAAAAATTAGATTGGAGCAAGTGGAAGCTAGTGACTTGATGAGAAATCAAGATATTATAAAACAGAACCAAAGGAATGAAAAAATGGAAGACAATGTGAAATATCGCATTGGAAAAACCACTGACCTGGAAAATATATCCAGGAGAGATAATTTAAAAATTATTGGACTACCTGAAAGCCATGGTCAAAAAAAGAGCCTAGATATCATCTTTCAAGAAATTGTCAAAGAGAACTGCCCTGATATTCTAGAGCCGCAGGGCAAAATAGAAATTGAAAGAATTCATCGATCGCCTCCTCAAATAGATCTCAAAAAGAAATCTCCTAGGAATATTATTGCCAAATTCCAGAGCTTCCAGATCAAGGAGAAAATACTGCAAGCAGCCAGAAAGAAACAATTTGAGTATTGTGGAAACATAATCAGAATAACCCAAGATCTGGTAGCTTCTACATTAAGAGATCAAAGGGCTTGGAATACAATATTCCGGAGGTCAATGGAACTAGGATTAAAACCAAGAATCACATACCCAGCAAAACTGATTATCATGCTCCAAGGCAAAATATGGATTTTCAATAAAATAGAGGACTTTCAAGCTTTCTCAGTGCAAAGACCAGAGCTGAATAGAAAATTTGACTTTCAACCGCAAGAATCAAGAGAAGCATGAAAAAGTAATCAAGAAAAAGAACAAGAAAAAGAAATTGCAAGGGACTTACTAAAGTTGAACTGCTTTGTTTACATTCCTACATGGAAAGATGATGTGTATGATTCATGAGACCTCAGTATTAGGGTAGTTGAAGGGAATATGCATATATATATATATATATATATATATATATATTATATGTATATGTGAGTGTGTAGTTATGTATATATGTATGTGTATGTATATATATAGAGAGAGAGAGAGAGCGGATACAGGGTGAGTTGAAGATGAAGGGAAGATATCTAAAAGAAATAAAATCGAATTAACGGATGAGAGAGGAATATATTGAGAGAAGGAGGTAGGGAGAGATAGAATGGAGTGGATTATCTCGCATAGTGTTGGCAAGAGGAAGCAGTTCTGTGGGAGGAGGGGAGAGGGCAGGTAGGGGGGAATGAGTGAATCTTGCTCTCGTCAGATTTGGCCTGAGGAGGGAATACCATGCATACTCAGTTGGGTATCTTACCCCACAGGAAAGAAGAGGGAAGAAGATAAAAAAGGGGGGGGATGATGGAGGGGAGGGCAAATGGGGGTGGAGGTAATCAAAAACAAACACTTTCGAAAGGGGACAGGGTCAAGGGAGAAAATTCAATAAAGGGGGATGGGTTGGGAAGGAGCAAAATATAGTTAGTCTTTTACAACATGAGTATTGTGGAAGGGTTATACATAATGATACACATGTGGCCTATGTTGAATTGCTTGACTTCTTAGGGAGGGTGGGTGGGAAGGGAAGAGGGGAGAGAATTTGGAACTCAAAGTTTTAAAAACAGATGTTCAAAAACAAAAAAAAAGTTTTTGCATGCAACTAGAAAATAAGATACACAGGCAATGGGGCATAGAAATTTATCTTTCCCTACAAGAGGGGAAGGTAAAAAGGGATGGGAGGGGAGTGGGGTGACAGAAGGGAGGGCTGACTGGGAAACAGTGCAAACAGAATATATACCATCTTGGAGTGGGGGGGGAGGGTAGAAATGGGGAGAAAATTTGTAATTCAAACTCTTCTGAAAATCAATGCTGAAAACCAAATATATTAAATAAATAAATTTTTTAAAAAAAGAAAGGGAAAGAGGAGAGGAAAAGGGAAGAGGAAAAGGAGGAAAGGGAGAAAAGGGAAAGTAAGGAAGGGGAGGAGAAGTGAAGTGTTAATAAAGGGATGGATATTATGTGTTTCCAGGAATAGAATGGTGCAACATTAAAAAAAAAGAATATTGTTTTTTGCTATAAATCCCTATTGATTAGTGAAATGCAAGTTAAAACAACTCTGAGGTACTATACCACACTTCTTCAATTGTCTAATATGGCAATAAAAAAAGGAACACGAAAAGTGTTGGAGAAGATGTAGGAAAATTGGAACACTAATGCACAGTTGGTGGAGATGTGAACTGATCCAAACATTCTGGAGAGCAATTTTGAACTATGCCCAAAGGGTTATAAATCCATGAATATCTTTTGACCTATCACTGTTACTAGGTCTGTATCCCAAAGAGATGAAAAACAAAAAGGAAAAGAATCTACACATACAAAAATATTTGTCAGGTCTTTTGTGGTAGCAAAGAACTGGAAATTGAGAAGATGCCTGTCAACTGGGGAATGGCCTAGCCATACCAGATATTAAACTGTACTATAAAGCAGCAGTCATCAAAACCACCTGGTACTGGCTAAGAAACAGAGCTGTGGATCAGTGGAATAGGATAGGTACACAAGATACAGAAGTCAATGACTATAGCAATCTACTATTTGATAAACCCAAAGAATCAAGCTTCCAGGCTAAGAATTCACTGTTTCACAAAAACTGCTGGGAAAATTGGAAAATGGTAGAGCAGGAACTGGGCATAGACCAATAACTTATACCATATACCAAAATAAAGTCAAAATAGGTTCATGATTCAGGAATAAAGTCTGATACTATAAGCAATTTGGGAGAGCAAGGAATACTTTACATACCAGATTTGCAGAAAAGAATTCATGACACAACAGGAGATAGAGAGCATTACAAAATGCAAAATGGATAATTTTGATTATGTTAAATTCAAATGTTTTGTATAAAAAAAGCCAATGCAACAAAGATTAGGAGGGAAGCTGAAAATTGGGAGAAAATCTTTACAACCAGTATCTCTGATAAAGGCCTCATTTCTAAAATATACAGGGAACTGAGCCAAATATATAGGAATACAAGTCATTCCCCAATTCAGAAATGGTCAAAGGATATGAACAGGCAGTTTTCAGAGGAAGAAATTAAAGATATCTATAGGCATATGAAAAAATGCTTGAAATCACTACTGATTAGAGAAATGCAAATCAAAACAACTCTTAGGTACCACATCTCTCCTGTCAGATTGGCTGAAATAACAAAACAGGAAAATGATAAATGCTGGAGAGGATGTGGGAAAATTGGAATATTGTTACATTGATGGTGGAGTTGTGAACTGATCCAGTCATTCTGGAGAGCAATTTGGAACTATGCCCAAAGGGCTATGAAAATGTTCATACCCTTTGACCCAGCAATACCACTTCTAAGGTTGTATCCCAAAGAGATCACACAAGTGGGAAAAGGACCCATATGTACAAAAATATTCATAGCATCTCTTTTTGTAGTAGCAAAGAATTGGAAATCAAGGGGATGCCCATCAATTGGGGAATGGCTGAACAAGTTGTGGTATATGAAGGTAATGGAATAGTATTTTGTTATAAGAAATGGGGATGACACAGACTTCATAACAACCTGGAAAAACCTGCACGATGTAATGCTAAGTGAGCAGAGCAGAACCAGGAGAACATTATACACAATCACAGATATATGTATTCTGTGATGACTAACCCTGATAGACTTTGCTCTTCTCAGCAACACAAGGTGCAAAGACAACTCCAAAGGACTCATGATGGAGAATGCTATCTACGTCCGGAGAAAGAACTATGGAATCTGAATGCAAATTAAGGCACACTTTATGCTAGCCTTTTTTCCCCTTTTTTTTTCCTCTTTTGTTTTTGTTTTGGGGGGGGGGTTGGCTGCTTTCTCTTTCTCATGATTCATTCCATTGGTCATAGTTCTTCTTCACAACTTGACTAGTGTGTCATATATAGAAGATATATCAGGTTCCATGCCATCTTGGGGATGGAGGTGTGGAGCGGGGAAAGAAAATCTGGAACTCAAAATTATGTAGAACTGAGTGTTGTAAACTAAAAATAAAAACTCTGAGAAAAAGGAAATGAATGGGGCATAAAAATAAAAGTCATCAAGACCTTTTAAAAAATAAAATAAGTGTCAATTGACTCACTGCATTTCCTTTTTTATTAGGGCAAATGACATAAGCAAAAAATCATGTACATTGAATCCCAGAGCTGGAAGAAACTCAGACCATCTAGTCCAACCCATATTGGAATAAGAATTCCCTTTATGACACACAGAAGCAAATTCAGGCTTTAATCCGTAATGGCTAGCTAATCAGTAAACCCTAGTGCCTGCTAGGGTGAGCCATCTCACTTTTCTATTGTTTGAATTGCTAGGCAGTTATTCCTGACAACACATTGTTGAGTTCCCTGTGTATCCACATCACTCTCTTTAGAAAACTCCCTTATCTATTGATGCTGTAATTACATTTCAGTAAAGTATTTGACAAAGTTACTCACAATATCCTTGTGAACAAGATAAAATAATGAGGATTGGATGATAGTTTAGTTAGATGAATTCAGAGCTAGTTGAACTCCAGACCCAAAGGAGAGTGATTAATAAATGGATGTCAGACTGGAAAGAAGAATCAGTGAAATTTCCCATGGCTCTCTCTTTAACTCTGTTCTGTTCAATATTTTTTACTTGTGACTTGGACAAAGACATTTTAAAGCATCATTGCCAAATATGCAGATGTCATAAAGTTCAGAGGACTAGATGACAGAATAAGCTTCCTGTTAGATATTGACAGACTAGAACAATGGGCCAATCATAATAAGATGAAATTGAATTGAACTAAACCTGTGATTTCACTTATATAAAGAATTCCAAAGAGGAAATTACCTCTATGAATGCAGATCAGTTTATTATACAACTTATAGTCTTAAACAATTATGTGGGGCTTAGAGAGTCTGAGTGTCTCATCCCAGGTCACACAGCCAGTATATTTTAGAAATGGAATTTGAACCTAGACCTTCCTAACTTCAAGATTGCCTCTCTAATCACTCTGCCATATTGCATAGGGATAAATGTAAAGCCCTATTTTTGGGTTCAAAAAATTAACTGTACAAGTACAGGATAATTGAGGTTTGGCTACATGATAGCCCATGTGGGGGAAAGCAAAACACTTCTTTTTTTTTGTCATAGTGAACTTCAGGCACAAAATGAGCAAACGATGTGACGTGGTGTGGAAAAAAAACTCTAATGCAATCAAGCCACATTTATTATAGTACAATGTTGAGAAAGAATGATATGTACTCTGTTCTTGTGAGACTGTCTCAAACTTTGTATTCAGCTGTTAGTGCCCTATTTTGCATGTGATACTGAGAAGCTGGAATGCATTAAAAGGAGGCCATCCAGAATGGTGAAAAGAATTAAACTATGCCAATATAAGAGAAGGAATTAGGAATACTTAGTTTAGAGGAAAAGAGGCACTGAGGAGCTTCTGTCCTCAAATTTGAAGAGCTGACATGTAGAAGTTGAAACATATGTGTCCTAATTGGACTCGGAGGGATTAATAAATTGCAATGAGTGGAAGCTTCAGAGAGGCAGGTTTTAGCTCAATATAAACAACTTACCAATAAGAGCTACCTCAAGATCAACTGGCTGCCCCTAGGTGATCTCTATCATGCTAGAAAGAGAGTGAGTTTCCACAGTTCCCAGAAATTCGAGGTGTTTCAGAAGAGATCTCATGATCTCTTCATAAAGGTAATAGAAAGAATTCCTATTCAAGTTTGATTAGGACTAGATAACTTCTGGGATCTTTTCTAACTCTGATATTCCACAATCTTTGACCCCTCCTTTGCTCTTGTTACCTAAGCCCTTCCTCCTCTTACATCCATCTCTAAATTCTGTTGGTTCTTCCCTCAGAATGTCCCTTGAATTTATCCCTTCTTTCCTACTCACAGGGCTATCATGCCAGGTAAAACACATCACTTTCATAGAATTCTAACTAATCTCCCTTGTTCTAGTCTCTTCCCCTCTTATACAGTCTATACAACATATCAATCAAGTACTTATCAAATACCCTGTTATACTGTAATTGGTATCCTAGGGCTAGGAAAACAGATACTATTGTGAATTAATTTAAAAGCATGGAACTGATCTTAACATCTCCTTTGCTTAAAAATCATTGATAGTTCTAATGCCAGAGTGTTGTTAGGCTCAAATGAGATAAAGGACCTAGAATACTTTGCAAACCTTCCAGGATATATACACCAGTAATTATGGTTGCTGTTTCTGTTGTTATTGGTGTTGTCATCATCATCATAGTCATCCTCCTCTTTATTATTATTATTATTATTATAACTGTTAGTCTTTGATTACCAGACTTCCAGTCTAAAGATGACTTCATCCTGTGGGCTTTCTACTGTACTCCCACTGAGCTCAAACTATATTTATAGAGCAATACAGGGGCATTCTGGCAAAGGTTTAATAAAGTTGTCATTGTTCAGTCATTTCAGCCATGTCCAACTTGGTGAGCCCATTTG